>NC_056749.1:554782906-555147906 GCF_019279795.1 Protopterus annectens | reverse complement strand
AAGGAAAATACCACCAATGCACTGGCACGACATGTAATAGAAAATGGTCTAACGCATTGTTTTAGATTTAGGGTGTTGGAAAAAGTGAATAGGGCAAGTAGGTTGGGGAACCCCAAAAATAGAACAGAGGAAGTAGAAAACAAGTGGATCCTTAGGCTGCAAGCCCATAAACATGGTCTAAATGAGAAGATCTCACTAAAACCATTCCTAGCAGCCAGACCACTTAAACACTGAAGCTTTGTATATGGACAAAATAAGCTTGCTAAAAACATTGATTTTTTATATGTTTTTTTAGTGAGACATTTTAAAAATGGCATATATATTTTTTTTCTAGACATCATAGTTTTTTCTGTTTTATTTTTTTATATATTTTTAATAAGCTAATTTATATAGACAAAACTTTATAAACTTGGTCAATAAGTTCAGTGGAGTTTTCAGAAGAAGACTTCAAAGGATGAAATACACTTGTTGAAATAACATTTTCATTATGTTATGCATATAATATTGTACTGAGTGACTAACTTTTAAAGCACCATTGAGTTCTCTAGGTACAGGCACTTTAAATATGATTAGTCAACTGCTTGACATGAGATTATGTTGTGCAAAGAAGCTGCATCTAAAGAGTGGCTTATATGTGTTTTATGAATAATGCTGAAACAACACTTTTATAAAGTCATTTCAACTGCACTTTGTTATGCATATAATGCTGGGTTAAGGGATCAACTTTTAAAGTACTACTGAACTCTTTAGGCACAGGCACTTTAAACATGAATAGGTAATTGCTTGTTATGTGATTAAGCTGTGCAAAGAAGCTGTATTTAAAGAGTGGCTTTTCACTGAATGTTATTGAAGTCTGAAGAAGCATCATAGGATGTGAAAGCGCTTACAATTTTATTCTGTTCCTGTCAATAAAAAGTGGAATATATCGTTGGCTGTTGTCGTTTTGGATTTGTCTGCTGATAATTTTTGGATTTCTACATAGCTGTTGGTGCATCCTTGGTTTTTGTTCTCTTGAAAACAGCTCTTTTTATCCAAGGCTGCTTCGCTCAGTGGTGAGTTTCTTTTACTGCTTATATATATATATATATATATATATATATATATATATATATATATATATATATATATATATACAATCCATCATACCAAATTGAAGTCTATATAAAACATGCCAAAAAGTAAAGACAAAAATGCAGCATTCACATATAGTAAAGAGTAACCAATATATCAACCTATAAAACTAAAAAAATGAACAGCAGGAAGATGAAAATTTCAGAGACGCAGACTACAAGAGGAAAGTTTACTTAGCTATCTCTAGGAAGACATAAAAATAATACCATTGCTACTGATCCCGTTTCACTCAAAATAAATAAATAAAAATGAAATTTTCACTGTACCAACAAAATTTGCTCAAAATCCCCCAAAACCATTAACCACACTGTTCATCTAAGTCTCACTCCTGGAAAACAAGTCTAATAAACTTAAAAATGAACAAAAGGGACAGTAAACATTAAAAAGTATGCATCTAGATAATCAGAAAATGGCATTAAAGGAAAACTGGCATTGAAGCTAAAAAAAAAAGAAAACCCTAAGATCTGTCAAAGGTTCCATGATGCAGAGAAATGGAACCCTTTTTACAATCCATCCGACCAGGGTTTGATTAGCAGCCCTGGCACTGTAGGAGGGTACAGTGTACTCAGGGAGCTTGTAGTGAAATGCATTTTCACTGGCTGAGATAATGGGGTTTGGCTTTATTGGTCTGAATTTTTCCATAACAGACTTAAAAAGAAAAATGTCATGGACATTCAGAACTGCCATATAGCTGAAACACCTGATGTCCTTAAAGGGTCATTTGTATATATCTCTCTAATACAAAAGGTTGAAGGAATCACACAGTGAAAACTCTAGCTTGGCTAGATTTTTATTTTAGTTTTTACTGGCTGTGATATTGCAAATCTATTTCCATGCCTGAGAGAAGAGGTGGTACTGTTACTGGTAATGTCCTTTATGAAAGTGAGAGGTTGGTCAGTGTATACAGCCTACTACATCTCCCTTTTCAGCTCTCTGCAAATCAGGCATTTATGTTTAAAACCCTCAGATCATATCTAATGTCTGTTTAAATGTTGACCCCTCCCTGATAATGCTTGCCCTACTGATGGAGAACAAAGAGTCCAATTGGATAGGAGGAGGCAGATGGCTGACAGGTAAGGAGTTACAAAAAAAAAAAAAAAGAAACACCTCACCAAGACTCATTACTAAAAGTCACTAAAATATAGCTCAACACATCACCTTAAACTACATGAAAGAAAAAAAAAAGTAATACTAGACAATGCCTCAGAACAATATCAAGGAGCCATCCAAACAAGAAGTTCACTTTTAATAAGATATGGAAATTGCGTTAAGCCCACACATTACACAGTTACTATCAGATATAACAACATTATTTTCTATGTATAGATTACACATATTGTACAGTTGTATAAGATTAATTTACCAGAACAGTAGATGTTTGAATGATCTCTGCTGTAGTAGACTTGCTAAAATGGCTGATAAATTAATTATATCCTACCAGAGATATAACAGCTGGCCAGCTTCAAAGCTTCAGGGAACCTATATACCATTTGACTTACGGAGATGCAGCATTTCCAATAAAGCAGAGTCAGAGATTGCCTTGTATGCAAGGCAGAGATCTCCACTGAGCAGTCTGTATGAAACAGAATAAACTGACAGTGACAATCCACATAGGACAGATGCTAAAGACCTAGAATTTTCCTTGAGAGGAACCTTTTTGGTCTCGTCAATTGCTGCAGGTGCTTGGAACGGTACATACCAAAAGGAGCGGTGTACTCAATTTTTGGCCTGATTAGGGAAGAGTACAGGGAGGGTATAACTTATTTTTTTCTGGAGGTAATGCCCTTACTTATCAGATGAGCAGTATCTAATGCCCTTCTTACCACTGTCAAGACATGGTGGTCAAAGTGAGGTTGTTGTTAACCTGCGTGCCCAGGTATCTCACCACTGAGTGCATACTTAAGGTGTTATTATTAATGCAGTAGTTAGTAGGAGCATCACCCCTACTGAAAGGGATGTTAATGCATTTTTTTTGCATTGAGTTTAAGGCCATGACTTTGGAACCAATCATCTGTTTGTGTAAGACCTCCTTGTAGGATGTTGACATCATTTGGAGATTCTATGACCGCTCCCAGTTTGCAGTCATCAGCAAACTTGTCAACCACAGACCTTTAGTTTTTATTTGTATTTAGAAGAAATAGATCCCAAACAGTAGAGGTCCCAGGACTGATCCCTGTGGAACACCACTAGTTACAGGTCTGCTGTTGAAGGTGGATTCCCCCATTTTGACTATATGGGTTCTATCAGTGAGCCAGTTAGCAACCCATCTAATGATATAAGGGTTGATACATAGCTTGGGTGAGTTTGTCAATGATGCCTGAGTGAGTGATAGTGTCAAATGCCTTGGCTAAGTCTAGGTAGGTTGTATGCACAGATTTCCCCTTGTTCAGAACCTTAGTGACTGTCTCGAAGAAGTTCACTAGGTATAACAGGTATGATCTCCCTTGGATACATCCAAACTGAGTAGGGTCAAGTGTTTGGAGATTACCTGTATATTTGCTGATAAGGTCCATGATGATTTGCTCCATGGCCTTGCAAATAAGGCTAGACAGGCAACCAAGTCTATAGTTTCCAGGGTCAGTGGAAGCACCACCCTTGTGTGAGGGGAATAACAGTGCCCATTATCCATTCAGCTGGGATGAAGCCGGTACTTCGACTATGATTCAAAAGAGTACTGAATGGTGTTGCTAATTCTGTTGAAATCCATGTAGGACATAGCCTGGGATGTTATCAAGTCCCATAGATGCTGTGTTCCTGGCATTAGAGAGGGCATTAATGACCTGCTCTTTAGAGATACAAGGTAGGGAACAGGTGGCAGAGATGTCACAGGGTATATATGGTCAGAATAGGGGAGTGAAGTTTCTTCAGAACCTGTCAGCCAACAGGTTAGCTATGTCCACAGGCTTAGTATATGTAGTATCATTAACTACCAGTTCGGCACAAATCTGGACCTTTCCTTTTAGGTTATAGATGTAACTAAAGAATGCCTTATGGTTGTCTTTAGTTGTAGAAGCTAATCTGGATTCACAGTTTGCTTTGGAGGACTTCACAAGAAGTCTTATTTGCTTGTTTAAGCCAATGAAAGAGTGTTTTTAGTTTAGGGCTCGTTCCCTCTTACACTTATAAAGCAATTTCTTCCACCAGATGGATCTTTATTCCTTATTCCTAGTGTCCAAAAAGAGATTCAAGTGCCAGGACTGACTTAGTAAACACAATGAAAGCATCTCACTTTTATTTTTGTAAATGCCTATGAATCTGCATAGCCATTCAGGTTCAACAAAACAAAATGTGCTTCTCTGTTGAATAAGTCACATAGTAAAATGTATATTAGTAAACACCATAGTATCTGTTTGTCAAAGATACTGCCCTTTGAATTAATACAATGCTGCATTTCAGAACACTGCATAGTGTATACTAATGTGCTGTTCAACCAAGTTTTTGTCTCATTACTTGCAGTATTCCACACAGCTAGAAAAAAAATATTTCATGCCTACCATACCTCTTAATTTCTTAGTCCATGAAATCTGGTCAAAGCCTAAAGGAATGGTGGGATAAAGCCCCCAAAATAGGGATATATTTTAAATATTGCTCATACACTTAGAAAGTTGTTAAAATAACAATTTGTGTTAGCTTGAATTTTCTGACAGATGTAAAGTCTGAAACCTCAGATGTATGTCATTATTTAGTGACTTCGATATTTAGTAATTTACCAGAAATCTATAAATTTTATGAGGAACAGACCAAAAATATGAGGCTTTCTGTGAAAATCTGGACAGTTGAGAGGCATGCTGCCAACTTACTTATGGGGCAGCTGACAAGGGATGAAAATAAACATTGCCTTTCTTAAAAGAAGCTTGACTGATGAACTATTAACACTTCTGCTGAGTATTCAATCTCTCAGAACTTTGGTGGTCTGTGATTGTACCAACAGGAATGCTCATTTTCAAATGAAAGCTAAAGATGAGTGTGGAAACACCTTTAGGAATAATTTCCTAAGAATTTGATGTTGTTCTGGTAGATCTGATTATATTCAAGGGGGCTTATTCACTTTCATGCAATTAAGTATATGCCCTCATGGACTGCTGAAATAATGCTAAATTATTTTTATTCTCCATTATTTTGCAATGATGACAGGCTTCAATAATCTGTAAACACTTCCACTGACATAAAATCTTGTACCCACATAATATATTAGAACAAAACCCTTTCATATGTTATTCATCCATTTTGAAAAGCTACTAGACTATGTTTCTTATAAACCATGAGGAATGTTGTTAGTTTTTGCAGATGTGTGCAGTCAAAGTATAAACACATATGCATTGAGCTTATGGTGTGCGTGTATGTATGTGTGTGTGTGTGTGTGTGTGTGTGTGTGTGCGCGTGTGTTATAATCTTTAATCTGTAATCTGTATGGTAAGTGCATGGAAGGTGTTCTTGTTTCTAGTGTAATTCATTTGTGTACTATGTATAAAACTAATGAATCAAGGAAGAAATGGAACAAGTCAAGTATGACCAGCAGCAAAATTGAAATGAAATGAAACAGAAAGGCTCTGTCCCATTAAAATGTTCATTACTTTGTAACAGCTTATACATATTTGTTTTTCCTTTAAGGTGATATGCTATGCATCTCTGACTTACAATGAAAAGAAAGTGTTGTTTACATTAGTGTGCATGCATGTCTGTACATGTCTGCTTTAAGCGCCATGTTAAAGAAACTTGAATATTAAGTTTCTGAGTTACCACTTGCTCATTTTTAAGTTACTCCTTCATTTGCTTCCAAGTCACATTCTCCTGAGGAAGGACAATGTATACACTCTTGAAAAATGTATTCAGTCAGAGCCTTCCAGGGCTGGAACAAACAAAGAGAGATTCATGATTCATTACTGGCCCTGACATTCAACAATCCTGTTTAAAGAAAATCCTTCTCAGCATTAAAAAAATTAATTCAGTAGTTCTTCAGCTAGAGATGTTAACAACGTGCAGCTTAAAAGCCCTAAACCCGAGTAGCAACTGTGCTTGATTCCTTATCAGTGCATTATGTCAAACACTGCCTAGTCACTTTGCTTTCATTTAAAATGCCTCAAACAGCAATACTTTAAATTAAGCAGAATAAATTTAACAGACTGAATGATTCTAAACAAAAAAATATAAAGATCTAAAGCCCCTACATTAGAAAATTGTCTATTCAACTTGCATCCTGCTGCAGACATTTTTTGTACAGGTTTCCATTTTTTTTCATACTAGTGTTAGCATTTCTGTAATTTTTTTTAAATCATGAGGAAAAATGGTTGTTCTGTCATTATCATTGAATAAGGGCTATGCAGTGAGTAATGCAAGTGTATATGAAAGTGCTGTAGATCTGCTTAGCATTGCCTAGAATGTCTGATATAATATCACTGATAATGAACATATTCAGATGCTATCTTTCTAGGGCAACTGGACCAGCCAATGCTTTTCTCTTAATAAGGAAAAATCACAGATTATGGGAGGAAATAGTTTTCAGAGTAATGAGTGACTCAGTTAAGCATACATGACATTGTATTCACAGCTTCAGTACTTAGCCACACAATGAAAAGATCAAACATCTTGCCAAACCATAAAAAATTAACCTGCTATGTCCTTTTTGCTATTATTCCATTAGTCGCTACTTACATCAGATACGTTAGGAATATAAACATGAGCAGGACCTAATGTCTTCCAAAAGAAAGGAGAGCATCCCTGTCCTAATTCTTACTAGTGCAGATGGGATGTGTCGGTGTAACAATAGCATGCTTTCTAGGAGTGTTTAAATACTGCATAACACTAGCAGATGCATGCAAAAGCACTATGTATTTATTATCTAGTATTAGCACAGCAGCACACACCTAACATACACCTAGTGTCTTCATGTTCAAGTCGCTTAGTTCCATCTGTATTATGGTAAAAGAGCCTCACCTTTAAGCTAGATAAGCAAAATCAAATTACTAACTGTAAAGCCAGCGTGCCTAGTGTGACAGGGGTAGATGTTATAAATCCACTTAGCACAGTATATCATCATTAAGTAGCTTGCAGCAAAACTGAGATGTGCAAAATTAGAGATCTGGAATAATGTCTGGTAAAGTGTAATAAGAAATATGGAAGGTTAGAAGGAAATTAGGACAGTAGAAGTATAAGAAGGGAAATACAGTTCTGTATCAGAAGAATAAGAAAGTGGGAAGATGAAATATTCAGCCTATACATGAAATAGGTAAATGAGTGACAATGAGTTGGCAAAAACACGCAAGAGGATGAGAAGTATGTGTATGAAATGAGGAAAAGGGCACATGAAATGAGGTCAAGAAAATGCTAAAGAAAAATATACACCTCAAGGATCACAACAGCAGTCAGGTAGGGGTGGCAGAAGGAAGAGGAATGTGCAGAAGAAAAGCTGCAGATATAGAGGATAATATAAGACAATAGCAAGATGCTCAGTGGAGGTGATGGTGCGTGTCAGAATGTTAGGCAGTGCAATAAATGCTGAATTATCTCTTTCCCATTAATGGACAAATGATAGGGTGGTATGCAAACAGGGGAAGGCAGGATTTGTGCACTCATGGTCAAATGGAGAGTTGGAACAATGAGTAAGTAGTAATTACAGAATGAACTGAGACTCCTCTATTCCTTGGGTGTTAAAACAGTGTGTGGTACTACATAGTCCAAATGTTCTTGTATCTACAATGTGATTAGAGTATTATGACAGAACTAAAACATGACATATCCAGCTACAATGACCAAAGGTGTACATAGAAATCAGGTGCTCATTTCCATGCATATTAGTGTTTTACTTTCTTATATGAATGATCATGGAAAACACTTTGTAGGACAAGCTGATGGATTTCTTTAATGCTACTTCTCTTGCAGATGAGTAGAAGAACATGGTTACAGCTGAAAAGCATCTGTATAGTTCAGTTTGGATCACTTCTTTGACTACCTTGATCGTATCACAGCTCAGCTTACAAAGGGATTAAATGGTCTGAAACCTTGTCACAGAAGACAATCTCTTGACACAGTCTCCGATAGGACAAGTTGGGCTACACCTGTTGAACTTGATAAGAAAATGATTAACTAGCAAAAAAAATTATAGAAAAAGATCAGTTGTCTAGAAATGAAGAAATGCCTGAAACAACATAGATAAAAGCAGATGGACATTGAAGTGATGACTTATTTATTTATTGACTGACTGAAGTTCATTTTAAATTTGTCTTACACAGTATATTGTCATGACAGAGTATGATCATCCAGACAGCTGATTGCATCAGGACTGTTGCGGTGAGCAGAGATGGGAGTAAATCAATTATAAGAACTGATGGGCCTTGTAGTGAGGCAAATAACAGCCTGAACTTAATGCAGGTGTTTAATATTCAGAGAAATGTGTATGTTAAATAAGCATCTCTGGAGACGATAGATGGCCAGCAAACAGAGATTATCATCTGGTATGCGAAAAATTGTGCAACATGGTATTATCATGGATCTAGGCCTCTCCATCGAGCACACATTTTGCCAAAACATAAACCACCGAACACACTTTCGCGAAAGTGCATTTATCAAAAATGCACTTTTGCAGAAAAAAAACCCAAAAAAGACTACTCACATTTATGCAGGGGGCAAGCCCCCCTGCACCCCCCCACACTCCCCCCACTTTAATATTCTCACTCCGAGATCTCACTACAGTGTGGAAAGGGAATTTTCCCTTATCCTCTACTGTACTGCAATCTAAGCAGCAGTTTCTTTAGTTGTACAATCTACACCACATGTTGATTTACAACTAAACCTACATGCAAACAACTGTTTGCTTACTTACCTTCTGGCGAAAGTACATTTTCGATAAATGAGCTTTCGCGAAAGTATGTCCGGTGGTTTACGTTTTGGTAAAATGTGTGTTCGATGGAGAGTCCTAGATCCATTATCACAATGCTATAGTTGGGAGGTTATATTCAACAGATGCCAGTGGTTATTGCTCCACTGTACAAAGCAATGATTCGGTTATGTCTGAAATTTCTACATTCATAACAAAAATAACAAAATGGAAGATTAATTTGCAAGAGACATGCAGCACAGTGTTTATTAAATGGTTAGATGAATCTGGAGACTGTGCTATGAAAAAATAAAATACTGCCTTCCACATCATGAAGCAGATAGAGAGAGGTTAGTCAGTATTATATGGCTATATTACAATATCAGGAAATGTATGGCCAGAATATAACAAAAAGAAGAAATGCATAGATAGAGGAAGGTATAGAAGAGGTTACAAACTTCAGCAGCATCTATGGAAACAGCTTAAAACCTTGTTAAGAACATATGATTTCAAAAAGAGTGGCGATACACTGAACTACATGAAAGACTTGGTAGCAGAAAACAGACTAGAAGAAGAATTCAACAGTATCAGGGGTAGAAAACTGAACAGGCAGATATGTGGAGCAGATGCTTTTTAGGTTCTTGTTGCATCAATTTAGGGAATCAGGAGAGGGCATGCATCATTCTTTCAACCATCTCTTTATGATCTCTTGAAGATAATTCATCTTTTTCTTATTTTACTACAGTAGCTGAATTCCACTGTATGCATTCTACACTTTTCTTGCTCAGAGCCTTGTTTAAATGGTAGTATCTTCAAGAGGAGTTGGTTCCTGTCTTTCGTCCGTATACAGCAGCTCATTCTACACATTTTTTTTTGCTCACCTCTCTGACACCAGGGGCTGGTAATTAAAATACTGCTCATGAATCTGATTTTGCATGTGCTTAATGGTTACAGTCACATTTGTACATATTCTGCTTGCAACAGATATAGGTTCATAGGTAGCTACTAGGCTATCGGCCCAAGGGTCTAAGTAAGCCTAGCCAGCAAGGTTCCCTGGCTTACACCACGCAAGAAAGTCCAAGATCTATTGTCTCTCATTAATCGGGGAGTGCAATGTGTTTGTCTGTGTGGAAGGAAGAGTGGGGTGGAACTTAAATTATGTATGTAAATGGGTGGCACATCTATTCCCTCACCTTTAATCAGGAATTGAGAATATGGTAGTGAAAATCCTGCATTTATTTGGTCACTATGCAAGTAAGTGGTAGATTATGAGCATAACCATCATTGGAGCAGCAAACTGGAGTTCATAATGGTGCTGTATGTTTAGTTAATACCTAGACAGTTGGCCACAGCACGTGGTACAACCTCATATCTCATAAGAGATGTGGATAAGTTTGCTGAATGTGGGGTACGATTTTCTTCCTGTAAAGTTATTTCTAGCTGTTCCATCACTCTCAGCAAGAAATCTATCTCCTCTCTCCTCAATTATCTTCTCAATCTGAAAGAATATAAGTTTTCTCCAAAACTTTACAAACAATACATCTGCAAATGTGTATCAGTAAATACTAGAACTGTTGCTGAAATAAAAGACAACAACCCTTCTGTAATGAATATTCTTTCAAAGTAAGGTGACTTACATATTAATGCAGGTCTGGATCATGAATGTTACCGTGTCTGGAAAGGAATAGTACCAAACATATCTTCATAAAAGTATAATAACTATTAAATTATATTCTATATTAAAAAGACACTAAAGGCAACATAATGAATAAAACAATTCCTTCATTATGTAATGTGCTAACTGCCATTGGCTTCCTGAAGCAAACCAAAGGTCAAATTTATATTTCCCAACACCGATTAAATGCAGTAATCACTAACAACATGAATTATATTTAAATGTTCTCTACTGTCCACCATTTTATCAAATGCTTATTTATCCTAATCAATATTAATATTTGTTGTTGATATAGGCTATTTATTTTTTCTACAGCTGAGTTGTACACTGCTTATTAAAATTATATCACAGGCTGATGGTTATGTTCAGGAAAAAAAAATCTATAAAGTTATGATCAGAACATGATTAACTGAGTGTGGGTGCAATGTGTTTGTTTTCTTTTTTTTTTTTTTTTTTTTGCTTACTTAATTGAACAATGAAATTATATCATATGATGTAATTAGTCCACAATAACAAAGTTTTTTCTAAGCTTCCAAAGTTTTAATGTATTAAAAATGAATGATTTGTATCAAGTATGTCATGCACTTTTACAACAAAGACAAAAGAAACAAGCTGAAGCTTAATGAAGTCCAAAATTTCATTCTGCTGTTATGCATACCATTAAGACCAACGTATCATGGATCTGATTTATCACAACAGTATGTCTGGTTCATCATCTACTTTTTTATAATCTATTAGGCTAGTGATTTTCAAAATTTTTCATCTCATGGCACACAAAAACTAATACCAAAAATCTTCTGGAACACCAAAAAATATATTAAACATGCCTGCTCAAAGTAGACATTTGTGTACAGCTAAACATTTTTGAATAGGCATAGAAAATGCATGCAGCATCAACATACAGAGCTACTGCAGTGAATGCTACAATTTCTTAGTCCTAATTTTGTAGAAAAAGCTATTTGCAAAACCTCCCACAGTATCGATAGAATTCTTTTGACATTCATACCCAACATACAATGTCGCCTATACCGTATTTACTAAGTTTGCTGTGAATGTAATTTTTTTTCTGAAACACCCAGTATCTTGAAAACAGCATCTTTAATTCTCATTAGCCAGTCTGTGGAATGCAGACACTAAGTAGGACATAATACTTGTCGCAAGCTTATTATGTCTACACAATGTAACTATCCATCAGGGCAAGACTTGTAATATGGTGAAATCTAAAGATTTAAAATGGAAGAGTCAAGATTTTGATAGTAGTTCTGGCAGCAGTAATTCGGAGGATGAGCGGGAAGATAATTGATTGGGCCTGTTTTAAGTGAGACAGCAAAGCCAAAGAACAGAAGATTTTACTGATTTTAGCTGTAAATGCATTGCAGTGCATTTTGTCTGTTTAGCTCAAGAGTGGAAATGGTTTGTTCATAGAATCTTGTGGCACACCTGTTGACCTCTCACGGCACGCTGGTTGAAAACCACTGTATTAGATGATTCCATTTATAAGCTAAAAATGAAAATAACTAGCGTGCATCCATTTTTAATATGGTTTAATCTCCTATTAAAATACATTAATGGAGATGTTAAGAAATAAACATATACAGATTAAAGCAACACAAAAAGGCAGTTTTCTGAGTATAATATCCATAAAATTAAGCAGCCCAAACCTGAGTTTTATTTTGATGCAGTTCAAAACTTCTCTTTTTATGTCCAGAAGCTCTATTCGCTTTTTTTTTCCTCAGCAGCTGTCACCATACTGACTTACTGACTGACTGACCTTGTACTGTAATACTCACTTTAATTAGCTGCACTTAATGCCATCTGTTCTATTGATAAAAAAAATATTTTTAAGCTACATCTTTCTATTAATCCTAAAATGTCATTCATGTCAGGTTGGCTGTACAGACACACCATAGTTTACAAATGCCTTTTAAATGATTACATTTTTGGTGGTGACTTGACCTTAACTGAAATATCTCTGTGTATGCATTTTCTTTTTATTGCACATACTTTTTTCCTTTAGATGTGATGTGCTTTTATATTAGAAAAGGTCAAGTAGACAGGGTTAAGACTGGCATTTTATAACAAACCACACATTTAAACTAGAGACCTTTGATGGCATTTAAACTGACTAGGGGTAATTTAAACATGACACTGGGGAAACTCACCATCCTAATTTTGCATGGACACTGCTGTGGTGCTTTCTGGAAGGAATGGAGGAGATCCAAGTTGTCCAAGCTGGTGTGAGTTTTCAGACAGGAGATTTAATTTTCAGAAGCCATCATAATATGGAAGGTATCTGCACATTCTATTATCTGCTTTGGATAAACTTTTGCTACACAGTATTGTTTATACATTTGTTAGGTAATTGCAATTTTGGCAGTTCCATACAATTTATGTAAGTTAAGTAACAAATGCTGAACTCCGCTGTTACCATGCATAGATATATATTTATATAATGCAGTACTATCTAGGTGTTTTGAAGGTTTTGGATTCATTCATTTTCTGATGATCTATCTGTTTAATACTCAGGCATTTACTAATCACACTTATTTTTTCATGTACATATATACATTTGCTAACTGGACTTTTGCACATGCACTGTAGTGAGTTATCAATGCTACCCCTATACCCTATAGTGCACTGCTTCAGGCACAAGACCAATGATTAACTAGTCATAAAAGAAAGCAGCCTCAAGCCACATGGAAGACAAAGGAATAAGCTTTACTATTTTCTGTCTAAATTGCAACAACTAAGTTGTCAGTCCTATACAACCTGCTTTGTTGGCTGTCTGCAATTGTATGACATCTGAATAGATGCAGGCTTATTTTCTCTACATGGCATATATGACGAGGAGACATGAAGAGCTTCTCTTTGTGGTAGTTGCTGGAGAGTCTCTTTGTAGGAAATATCTCCTCAACAGATTTATATCAGACTGTATTGCAACATGTATTTGAGTTACCTCTATTTGATATCATTGTTCTAGGAAGATAAAATGCTTAACTTTTTTTAATCTATACCTGTTACTCTAAGTTCTAACATCTTCAAGTTGTGAAAACTCTATAAAGGTGTATGATTTGTGAAGATCAAAACTGCCTTTTAAATCACTAAACTGTGCATGATCATCTAATTCCAGCTTAGTATTTAGATGCAGCCCTGTCTAAAGTACTCACTGCCCCTTCCTGCCTCACAATGCTGATCTCCACTTTGCTCCCTTTCTAATCCACATCTTCATCCTAACTTAGGACCTGACAAATACTATCTTATGCAGTCCTGTTCCTCCTTGCTAGGACAACAATATCCCATATAAATGCCCATAGTGTTTGAAACAATATTTTCACCCAATATATAATCATAAAGACAGAAACATGGCTTAAACATGAAGAAATACTAGCTCCTGGTTATGATGTAATCCATATTAACTGTGCTAGCAAAGCAGCTGGGGACATAGCCATTACATATTCAAAAAGTGTAACCTTACTTTTGTACCTGAAACAAATGTCAGACATCAGTAATGTCAAAATGTTAAAAATTGACACACACAAATCAGTATATGGTGACGATGTATATACCTTGTGTGCAGGTAAGCCAGCCTCTAAAGGCTTACTGTCTGGAATATGTGCAAATAAATTAATACATTCATAATTTGTTTATCAAAGGCTGTTTTTCTAATGGAAAAATGATGAAAGTAAAGGCTTTTTTTGAGTAGGGGCAAGGCCCCTGTACCCCTGTTTGAGACACTCCCACCCCCTAACTAAAATATACCAACCCTACGGTCATACAACAGTAGAGAAAATGCAACTTGACAAGCTTGCTGAATGTGTCTTTCAGTGATAATGCCCTTGTGTTGCTGGTAGTGGACAAAGAACAATCAATATAAGCACATGTTCCTGTGAACATTTCTCTCTAGAAAGAAACGTCCTAGGTAATTTCAAGAATGATTATCTCAAGAGTACTGACAAGACTGTTAACTACAGTTGTCAATCTGAATGGATTAGCACAACTTTAACATGTAGCCATAATAAAACATACAGTTAAATACAGAGAAGGTACTCTGGACTTTATACTACTGGCATACAAGACTAAATAAACCATGTAGACATTATGTCAGATAGCATCAGTGATCATAGTTCAGTTTATGCAGTACGAAAACATACCACCATTCACTGAAACATGCAACATAAAATAGTCAAAAATAACAATTTAAATAAGGAAACCTTCTTGTCTAGCATTAATGCATAACACCTTGAGATTTTTAAAAGTATTACATTTAGGTGACACAGCAACTAAATTCTATAGAACTTTCTTCATACCAGACTTCCTTGACCCTCAAAAAAAAAAAAAAGAGTGAAATGAAAACTTTTATTATGGCTTCCACCATTAGTAAAAACAGCTAATGCACAACAGAGAAATGCATGGAGCCAATGGAATCTAAGTAAAAAGAGAAATCTACAACTGTGTCAGCAGGTGTTAACCCCAACTAAAAATACAACTGTATAGGCTAAACCAAACTATTATACTAATTTATAATTTATAGGATAAACAAAACTATCATACTAGCTAATTAGAAGGCCATAATAAAAATTCAAAACAACTTAGATCAGCAGACTTATATAAATCAAAAATCATTCTTAGCCATGCACTTTTACAGGTGAAATGGAATAATGCAGAAAGCAGACAGAATTAATAGTGCGAACATATTGTCCCTTAGCAAATCCAACACACCAAACGTGTCAGTAAATGACACAGAAACTGTCATACTACCTTCTTATTCATCATAGCTCCTACTCCACCATAAAAAAAGATATTCAAAAACTTAAATCCTCATCTTCTGCAGCTAGAAACATACCATATTGTATCTCAAAATAGCTGAAGAGGCCATCGTATATCAAATGTACATACTTACAAATTATTTTCTTCAAGAAGCTATGGTCCCCAAATACTCCAAAATTATTCTCTTATATAAAGATCTCAAATTAGAAAATGAAACACCTATATCCATTTTTCCTGCAGATTTTAAGGATAGTCTCTTATTTTCTCAGAAAATTCTTCTTTATTTATTTTTGTTGAGTAATTCCAGTATGGCAGCTCAGGGGGAATGAATTCAGTTTGAATAATCTTATATATGATTGACAAGTAAGACTTACCTTTAGCCAATTATTTATATTAGAAAAAAAGTCTAGGAATAATAACAATGTCCTCTCTATACTGAAAGATTTATACATGGAAATTTTTACACAGCATTTTTCTAACCCAGAACAGAATTGCTGTTATATACAAATGAGAAAAAAATACAATTCTGGAGATGCTATGAAGCCCTTGATGCAGACTACGTTCATATGATCATAGAATGCAATATAATGTCATCTTTCTGGACTGATTTTAAAAACTTTCGCCAAGTATTGTGGTCAGATAATTGTGCTATTACAGATTCATTGATTTTGTTCAATGCCCCAATTCCAAGACTTTATTCCAGTATTACAAATACTT
The DNA here is from genome assembly GCF_019279795.1 of Protopterus annectens. Lineage (NCBI taxonomy): Eukaryota > Metazoa > Chordata > Ceratodontiformes > Protopteridae > Protopterus > Protopterus annectens. Next base: position 555,131,803 of record NC_056749.1, on the reverse strand, counting down.
CTTCTTGGGTCTTTCCTAGCTATTGCTAGGAAAGTTATAACTAAAAACTGGAAATGTAAAACTGCACTCCGTTTTACTAGTGAATTTATCTGTCTAACAAAATCTGTTTGTAAAAATGAATTATGAACCATAAAAATGAGAACTAAAAATGCTAACTGATCAATACATAGCCTGGTAGAAATATATAGTTCTTGTTATGGACTTTTGTACATAGTTTTGTTTTATTTTGTTTCAGACTGTTGAATTATCATTGGAATATGTAAAATCAAATAAAAACTTAAAAAAAAACTATATCCATGTTGCTCTATCTAAAATACTTCAAAAACATTCCTGACTACAGTAGAAAATCACCTTAACAGAATTTAAGGTTGGATCAACACTTCCAACACAAAGATAAAATGCAACTATTCTTATCACCTCTGACACTTATCTGCAGCCTGGTCTTCTCTATGCTTCATTAAACTTTATTAACCTATATTTCTGCCATTTAGCCAAACTTGGCCAAAGTTAAAAAAATGCTAAATTTGCAAGCACACACAAAAACAGACCACAATACTTCCTAGTGAAATAGTGCAGTGGCAGCAGCAGTTAAGAAGTATGCCTACCTCTCAACCTCTTAGCTTAAGAAATTTGCATAAAGCCTGAAATAAATGGGGCTACCTCTTAACTGTCCAGATATTTACAGAATGCCCAGAGTTTTGCCTATTATTTGGCAAATCCTGGCAGACTGAAATCACTAAATGGTGGCATCCATTTGAGTTTTACAGTACTTATAATTTAGAAAATGCATGATAATATAAAACCTGTAATTCTGATAACTTTCTAAGTTTATAAGAGCAATATTTCTCTCCCTAATTTTAGATCTTTCCCCAAATTATTTTGTAATTTGTTCATATTTCCTGAGCTTAGAGGTTGAGAGGTATGAGAGAACAAAGGCTAAAAATAGGACCAGGTTTTAAACATTGCTGAAATAAAACTAAAGTTGCTAGAATAAAGGGATTTGTTGTTGCATGCATTTTTGAAGAAAACTATTCTGAAAGCCAATTGTATATCATTATTTAGTGATTTCAATTTCAATCCCCAATAATTGGCAATAAACCAAAAATTTAATTTTAAGAGACCAAAAATGTGTTAAATATCTGGACTTTTTTTTGAAAATCTTACCGTTTGGATTTAAAATACTTCCTTCAACACTATTTACATATACTCCAGGAAGTTTGAAACATTAGGTGAAAGAACTATTTTACAACAAAAATATAAAAAATAATATAGTTATAAAAATAACTAAAACACAATTTTACTGACAGTCCATTCTCTAAGTACATTAATGCCCTACAGGGTGTGTGTTTGTAAATAATGCCCTTACAGGATGTGCATTATTTACACACTAACACACCCTGTTTGGCATTATTACTTGCTTAATCCACAATAACATTACAACATACACTCAACAAAGCAAAATACATATTCATCCAAACAATCCTCTCCAGAGACCCATGCATGAGTCTTACCATTTATTTATAAATCAACAAGTAAATACTTTTAAGTCAAACATAGATGGCTTCACTTCACTCTTTTTCGGATTCAATGTTTTGAATGCTTGACATGCCATCCCATTATACCTTGCAGTCAAGTATTATTAATTTTGAGCTTTCTGCATAGGTTTTACAACAATTCTCTTATTGAAAACTGTCTCTCCTTCTTGCACACAAATTTTACATTAATATTTCAGCAAATTTACTGTTCCCACAAGTAGCTTATTTTCATGACATTGTTCTATTGCATGCATTCTTTCTTTACTAAGTCACTTACTCTATGTTTACATACTTTGAAAACATGAGTTTTCATTCCACATCATCTACATGCTTAATTAATTACTGATAGCCACGCTACATGTACAACTTCTCCATGACATGATTTTCATAAATTCTATACTTCCTTTGATTTTCTTGACTTATTCTTAATGCTTTTTTTTTACTTATGTCCCATGCTTTTGTGTCAGTTGCAGCTGCACACTGTTGAAACTCCTCTGTCAGCTCTTTCTGCTTTGGTGAAGTAATTTTACTCACCTTGTACATATCAAGCACATCAATGGTGAATCTGTTTCATGAAAGAATCCACTTCCCACGAGATCATTCCTAACAGTGGACATGATTTTACGTCATATGGATTAATCATGCAAACAGTTCTTAAACTGTTGATGAATTTGTTTATTGAATTAATGCGGCACTTGGCACTCCTTTGTGAATAACAAAAGGAAGACATAGGTTAGACTTTCTTCTCATCACACAGTAGGTATGAGATTTCTGTCTTAGCTCTATCATATCTTTTTCTTTTTTTTTTTGAATTTCAATAGCTTATACATTTCCAAGTCTTTTTGTCACTGTGATATACAGAAATGTAGCTCTATGGATATTGTTCTACTTCTTGATTCAGTAATAAATGAAGTTGGAGCTGTTTATGATTCTTAGGAATACTATTTCTTCTGAAACCATGAAGCATTTATCATTTGAAAAAGTGAGAGAAGGATGGAGTTTCAGAGGTGTCATTCTTATTTTCAGACTGCAAATCACTGCGCAAGAAACCAGACCACATGACATATATATGGAACTCTGAAAAAGCTAAATGTGTCTACAGTTTAAAGCTGCAACTTATAATACCTGCCTGGTACAGCTGTCTTACAATTGTACTGGCAAGATTTATTTTGATTTGATAATTTACGTATACATTTTCCACTGGCAGTGAGTTTGTCATACAATAGCATACGTCTTCTCCAGTCTTCATATGTATTTCTCCATGTGTTTTTATGTGCATTAGTCATGTGTGCTATGCTACAAATCTGTCAGTCATGCCCTCCTCCTTCAAATTCTGCACATTAGATTTGTCATAAAACATCTTGACTGTCACACGCACAAGCTGATTTGTTGACATTTTGCTAAGAATGCATGAAAGGTCCTATGATAACATTGGCTTAACATTCCACCTTCCACTCTGTCAGGATACTAAACTTTACAAGATCTCTTTTCCAATACATGGAAAGTAATGATGGTTTTACTCCTAACAGAAGATGTCTGTATTTCAGTATGTAGCCAGTGACCTTTGAATGAAGGTGTCTGTTTCAATAGCTTATAATTATTATCCACTTGACTTTACAGCCACTAAAACCTTCCTTTGTATAAGTGCAAATTAATAATCTGATAGAATAAGTACCACTGTTACTTGCATGAGGATTTCTAGATGTTGCTTAGAAATACAGAATCACAAGGTATCCCAAGACAATGCGTTTATTTATGTTACTTTATGTTTGATTTCTGTTTGTTAACATGGACAAACCAGTGGTAGGCAAATCAATATCAGGTTACAAAGGGAATAACAGAATATGTATTTAAACATGATGTTGTTTCAGCTTATAGGCATGGCTTCTGGACAACATTCAGTGCACAAACCTCAGATATGCTTTTTCATGATGCAGTTCTATTGTTTGTTTGGTACGATAGCTTTCATGATTCTGGTAACCATGTCCTGCCTGATAAATAGTGTAGAACTATAGACATTTTAATGTCTTAAACATTTTGAAAGTCATTATCAAAGAGAGCGCTTGGTATCCTTTCTATGTGCAAGTGACTTCCTTCAGGCATGCTTCAAGGCTTGCTTTTTGTTCCTTGCCCTTATGTGATTTTTATTAACTCTTTGAATATATAGCCTCCCAAGCTAAGGCCTTTACTTTATGCTGATGACCTTGTATTTGCAAGAGGATTTATCTTTCCTTTACAGTGCAGAATAATCTCAAAATTGATTTTCTGTCTGTTTGCAGCAGTTCAAGGAAATGGGGATTCTCTTTTAACTTGGTTAAAACTAAAAAAAAAAATATTAAGTGAAGCTTGTGTCACATTTATCTCTTGTTTTGCTTTGACTAAAGTGGTGATTATTAATCAGTGTTGGGGGATTTTTTTGTTTGATCATGTGCTACCCTGTAAGCATGGACTACTGTTTGCTTTATGAGTTCTAATACTAGCTTAGCCATTATCAAACGGGGTATATCGGGAACATGCAAAATATGATGTGATCATTTTTGGTGCTGTTTCATCCACAGTTTGGCATTAATTCAGGCCATTTAATATGGAATATGTTAAAAATATTGCTGCTTTCTTGTGGACAGCACTAAATGAATGCATGTGGAGATGTGAAGGAGATGAATGATTTTTTCTTTTGTTTGCCAGCTTTTGTCAAGTAATCTTTCCTAGAAATCTATGTTTCTCACTTGTTTAAGACACAGGCATCCCCTCTTGTTCTGCATCTATTTGTTTTTTCCTTAAAACTCTCATAAAATAAAACAATTAAAGTCTTCGTCCCATGGCCCCTCCTTCCTGAAACATACTTCATTTATTAGTAAAAAGGATGAATTAATTTGTTTATATTTAATATAAATTTTAGGATTTCTTAATGCAATAAGAAAAGCACGACTATAATTTATAGATGAAGAATGTAATTATACTTCAGTTTACAGTGCAATACCATTTTTATTGATTTATATGAAAGGTAATTTTTTTATCATATGGTTAACCGATAAGATTTTATCGTGCTATAGTAGTGTCCATTCATCTTCAGATTTTTTTTTTGCCCCATATGCCTCATGTTAGCTACCCTATCTTACTCCTAACTAGCCCATGTTCTTTTTGTGTAGAGAACAAATGCCTTATGGATCATTCATTCCATTATATATCATTCAGTTTCTTCTCTGGGATGTGAGACTTGTACGTAAGGAAAGAAGCAATCCCGTAGATATGCTGGCCATTTCCTGAGCCTGTACAGTGATACTAATTTGTTTTCTTCTTTGTTACTCACTTTTAAGTTTACAATCCCATATTCATATATAAATTATATAGCAGTCATAACAGGTTGTATACAAGTCACTTACTTCTCATTCATACATATATTATTTTTTCCTGTGCAATTTTTGCTCAAATTTTGAATAAATTCTTTGTTTATGGAGCTTTTATCAGTGGTCCTCCTCTGAAAAGAGACTATTAGCCCAGTCTGTGTTCCCCAGTAAAAAAGACAATGCATGCATATATACACATGCATACCTACATACATACAGTAAATATCTTCTCCCCAGAGCTAGGCTCCTTCTTCTTGGTGGCTCGAAGCTCTTGTATATGATTCTGTTTAAGAGACTCCCATGCATGCATCGGCAAACCTCCCTGGCTTAACTGTGGCATGCAGTCACTCTGACCATTGTGGATGTTACTAAGATTACCCCATACTCCCCTAACAGCAGGCAGTAAATCAGATCTTACCTCCCTCCTATGGTGGAAGAGCAAGCATCAGCTCCTTACTCCCCCACTACCTGCCTTACTCCATTCAAAACCTGAGCTGATAAAAAAATGTAGGTCATTTAGGCCATAGTCAGGGCTTTATCGTTTCTGCAGTATTTTTCTGTAAATACTGCAACTACTTAGTGGAAGGTTCCTGGCAGGATGAGAACATGTGGCCCTTATTTACCAATTTAGAAAATAAACCAAGCGGAACACAGTGTATAAAATAAAGAACACAAAGACATAATGAAGATTAAGGAGATGGAAGCTCATAGAATGTTATCTAAAAGCTGGGGGTTGCTTATTTTAAAACAGCATGAGACAGAGAACAGGAATCCAAGTATGGTTTGCACATTCTGGAACAGAAAGAATGAATATAAGGGTTATTCTGAAAAAGCCCATGGATACAGCTATACTACAATGAAGGAAATGAAACTAACTGGTATTAATAGTGAGAGGACACACATTAAAAACATAATGGTCACTGATTTGGAGCCCCCACCCCCAGCAATCCAAGCTCAGTGGAAAGTGCAGTGTAGTATCGGCCATGTTGTGATTGTAGCAATTTGATTTCTGAATGCCAGATAATGTTATTTCAAGAATGCATTAAAGATAAGCAGGGTTAGAAGAAAACTGCAATAAGTAGACATAATACTGATGAAGTGCTGGAAAAATCCACTATTATCCTTTGTTATAAGGAAGAAAAAAAAAAGAAAAGACGACATGGCAAAGTAAGAATCAAAAGTACAATCATTGTTTTCAAGCAACATCTTTCAATCATGCACCAAATTACAGGTAAAGAGTGACTTGCAAAGTATAGCAATGCTTAGAACATATTTTAATAACAGTACATGGTTAATAATATAAAGCTGAAAGGCAATCACTACATCAGATGCACAATTATGTTTTAAGAAAAGGTTTGAATGACAGCAAAACACATTAAAGAGTGTCAGTCATGCACACAAAGCTTTCCAAAGCAGATCATGTTATTCAGACCGAAGCTTCAACACAGAATGGTAGACTGATTTCTATAGTGTATATCTGTAATGAGTTAGTAAGGCAATGGAAAAATCAGACTGCATAAAGCTTAGATGCATTCTATCATGGATAGTATAAATTTACAAATAATGCATTTAGTCTTGCATGAAACGACATCTTTACTGAATACTGTCAGAAATCATATGCAGTTAAAATTTGGTCACCAGAGTAAACAGTTATTTTGTGCTATTTGAGGCTGCAGTTTACACAATATCTCAGCTCAGCAATCACTGAACAGGTTTTTCTGCAACAAACTTGTTTAATGACTTGAAAGAAAAACATAAAATAATATTTGTTCTATAGCTGCTATATATAAGCAAGATACGGCACATGTAATTCCCTGGCTTAGTTTCATGTGTACTTTCATTCTCTCAAACTCTATATAGACTAGAATGAACTCTATTGACAGTAGTAATATGAAAACTATTTTTCATCAAGTCATCAGACAAGTAACAATGAAAGATGCTAGCAGACCATGGGAAAAAATAGATCCATAGGCAGTTATGATGAATAATCCTTTGCTATAAAGACAGTAATGTCAATGACACAACAGGTAACATGCACACCTTTGGTGCAGAAGGCTGTCGGTTCTTCCCAGAAAAGAGGCCACTAGCATAGCTAGACTAATACATTCAACAAAAAAATAAAACAAATTAAGGAAATGGGCCTGCTGTACAACAACTTAAAAAAAAGAAAATTATGGGTTATTTCACATATAATTCCCACATAAACACCGTGATACTCTTAAGAATCCCACGTCCTGAAGCACTAGTTGTTTACCCCCTTTGCGAGCCATGTGACTTTTTGCTGCATAAAGTATCCAATCTGTAACCTATCTTGAAACCTGCTGCAAAGAGCTATCATGACTGCCCACAGCATTCACATCCTGCAACAGTCCCTTCCAAATTTGGCTAGGATAATGCTTGTAAGTGTCATCTTTGCTCAGGATGCACATGCTGTGTTTGTAAAACGCCTGCAGTAGCACCTCTTCCTCAGAGCTTGTGAAGTTTTACAGACATCATCTCCCTTGTGGGGGTCATACCATTAGATGTGCATCTCTAGGTACAGCATGTCAATCAGTGAGTGTGTATGGTATTCTCTGTGATGCCCATACTTATAGCCAGAACCTGCCCTTCCTTTATACATTTATTTATCAGTTGTTATTTGTGCTATGGCCTTGGAATTTTAAACCCTTCTGGCATGTCCTTCACAGAGTTTCCTTTTTATATAGCCCCATCCCTGGCAGATGGTGCAGTGCAACTTCACTGTCCTATTATCTTAGTTACACATACAGTATGCCATTTGCCTTACTGTTACGGACATCCACCATAGGGGTTGTTTTTCTTAGTTACTGTACCAGCCAGGGATCCTTCATTAACTCTATGAAGCTCCTAGTTTACAAAATCTTTACTAAAATTCCTCTGTTCCACAATATGATGTGAGTAAGTGCTGTCATACAAAACGGCACTGTCAGTTTATATTTCTCTAACAAGGAACAATTAATGTGATGGTTATCTTAATGGAGCTAGTCAGCATCAATGACTATAAAATGCAGTCATAGCACATTGCAATGCATAAACTTGCTTCTGTTAGCAGTGTATTTTTAGTGCGATTTGCCCAGAGGAGCAAGATTCTCCTGCTGTTCCTGCACAGTGACTTAAGGAGTGGCTGCTTGACCAGTATGATAGCCTACTGCAGAAGGTGGACACCTGGCATGAGCTTTCCAGTATAGTTGTGTTGGGCAGTGCTGGCAGTAGTACAGAGATATGAGGCAGCGCCATCCTGGCCTAGTTTGTCAGTGTCTGTCAGAGGTTCAGAAGAGAGAGCCCAAAATGTACTTTAAGTATTTACTACACTATAGTTGTGTGCTGTAGATGTGTACTTCGGAGGGCATACTTTGCTTTCCAGCAGAGGGTAACAATAGCGGAACATGGCTGTTTGTTGCACAATATGGGTGTGTCTTCAGCAGCATCAACACCTGTGTCAGTCAGCCATACAACTGTGAATGTATTTGCAGGCTTATATTCAAATTTGTTTCTCATTGCATCTTCTTCTACAGGTTCAGGTGGAGAGAAGAGGAGAAGATGCTATAGTCAACTCAGGCTAAATCAGCTAATGATTCTTTGAAACCCAGTGACTGCCTGGTGTGCCTTATAGCAGGGAAAATATATTCTTACTGTTGAAGATGGTCTGGAGGGGTCAGTGGTGCTGTTAATATTGATTATCCTCAGTGGGGCACAGGGTCCTTTTCTGATATTGAATCTGAGCTGCTTGCCTTGTTCTCCAAGCATTAGTTGTAGAGGCTAGTGGCTGTCAGTGTACAGCATTACCTAGATATTATACTAAGTAATGAGAGGTGTCCTATGTTATGATATATGGAGTTTCATGACTGTCAGGATAAGCTAACCTGATCACTCTGGTAGCAACATGCTGATAGTATTGGCCATTCAGGCAAGGCATTGGTGGGTTTACTGACCTTTAGGTCAGCCTGGCCTGGTATCCATCCATATCAGGAAACCACTCTAGCCCTATCCTGGTGTGCTCCCTCCATCAGTTTCATTCCTTATTTGCTATTCAGCACTCCTCATCACCAACTCTCCACCTTTTGTATGCCTACGTCTGTCTTCTGTCCTCTCCATCATCTGTGTGTGTACCATCCAGTCTTTCTTAGTTTGTGGTCAGTGTTTGTCTGCCCCTGCAGCCTGCCCTTGTCCCTCATTACCATCTAGAGCCATCCCTCACTACATTCCCAACCTACCGTCCCTTCCTATGTATTACAAAAGAGGCTCTTTCCTTGAAAAATAATTCACCCTTCCACCATCATTCATACCTTAGAGGTTCCCATGTTCATTTCCCTCTCTCTGTTCATCTCTAATATTATGCTTTGCCATCTATCCCATTTTTCCCTATTTATATGATAAATAGGATTGATATTCTGATGTAGTCTCATGCAGCAGCCTATAGGGTTGAGTCTATGCTGCATTTTTTGTGTTGAATGAGTGTGAGGTGCAGCTATGTGACACTACAAAAGAGCATGAGCTGGCTGGACTATGCAAGCCTGCATTCATTATTACATCCATCATATTGGTCAAGTTCCCTTCTGCAGCACTGCTCCAGACAGGAGCAAATATTTTAGTATCTACATTACAAAGCAATACAGGGCAGTATATTTTGTCATCCAGCTCTTTCTGTTTATACAGCACTATTGTTTTAACATCTTCCTTAGATATGATTGATTTTGATATTTCTATAATGCCATTGGACAGCTCTATCATTGTATGGCTCATCTAAGAGCCAACTCTTTTATAGAAATGAATGGGTATCCATATGGTCCACTTACTTTGCCCTCTTTCAAATGGCTAAAGGCCTCAATTATCTCCCCTCGGCAAATGTATTTTTGTGCAACATAGCACATATCCTTCCAGTGTATAAACCAATGCAACTTAAGGGGTCTATTGTATACATAGTTCAGTGTAATAACTTAAAAAATTGACATTATTTAATCACTTACACAGCCTTCCTCTTTCATTTTCCTGTGAAGTGATCCAAGATTTCTTTCTCTGATCTATCATCCACATCAACATCTCCTTAATTACCCTCCTGTCCTTCCCCTTTGTTATAAACTCAGCTTTTATTTTTGATTCCTCATATTCTTTCAAACTGTCCATCATGGCAGCTTGGACTGCCCTGTTCATATCATGAGTTTCCACCTCTGCTTGTTCAATGTATTGTAAGCCCCTAGGCCTATATTCTATGGCCCTCATTTTCTGCATCTTTTCTATTGCCATTCTAGCTCTTCTGGTCATAACAACACACCTCCAGGCAGCTTTCCCCCCCATCCCATTCACGAATTCCTTCACATTTTTAACAACTCCCTAACAATAATCCATTCCCATTTGTTATCATCTCTCCTCATCCATTGCGTAGTACTCAATGTCCACCCACCTGCTGTATGTTTTCCTAGTTTGTTTCATCTTAACAATGGCATGATCTGATACATTTGTTTCTTTCGTTGCAATATAATGCTCTTGTGTACTCATATATTTTCCGCTAATAATATATCCAGTCTACTAGCTTATTTCATTTTACACCTTGAAAATGTAAACCTACAATCTCCTGAGCTTAACTTATTAACAATCTCTCCTGATTCACCCTCCCAGCTAGGTATTTTTGACAGTACCAGAGAAAATAATGTCAGTCCAAATTTGATATCCTTTTTATGTTCTATTAACACACAGAATCACACCTATGATTACTCTGTATTTCATCTTTCTTTAGTGCCTATAAATTCTTCAGCCAGTCAAGGGAAACTTTGGGTCTATCTGAATTGGACCCTTAGAAAGAACTCGGGAAAATCCTCATGCCCCTCACTCATACACCTACCTGCCACTCATCTGCCTTCCTTTTCTTAATCTACATTCCCTGATGGCCACTGTTCAGTGGAGCTGCTAAAAATCTTAACTCAGATTTTTGCCCATTTTGAAGCTAACCACTTAAAGCCTTTTGTTCTAACTTTTTTAAATCTCTAAATTTTAACTTAACTCTTGCAAAAAGATTAAACATATGTCCTCCCTCTTGATCCTCATTAACATTCTGTCCCCTCTTTATTCAAATTTGCATTCCATGTTGCTGCCCACATTTTCAAACTTTTACCTCCTCCCCTCCCTTCTACTCCCCAAAAGTGCACACATCTGCCACTCTAGTGGGCGTGGACCCTATTGATCTTTGAGTGGAAAAGGTTCTAAAACTGACTTCCCCTCAGCAAGTTAATGCACTGGCAATCACCACTACCAGGGTTAATGCTCTACACCCCAGAACTCCCTCCACCTGATGATTTAGAAATGTACTTTTGAGTTTATCCAAAAACATACATACAGCTTTAAGTTAATGTCCCCATAACAGCTAACACACACCTTTTTATTCACCTCACCAATCTTCTGTGATTTTTAAGCATGGAATAACACAGTGCTCTATGTAGCCTGTAAATGTTCACAGTTATCACAGTAGAAGCCCAGCAGTTTACAATACCTTGCATTGATAGAAAATATATTGCAGTAGCCATGGCCCCCACAAGGGGGGAGAGCTGACAGGGCCATAGACTGGGGGCCCGGAATATGGGGGCCCAGTGTGATCGGTCAAAAGATAAAAATATTTAAAACCTCTTTTTGAAATTTCTTGACCACTGAAAATGTATACTTTAATTCATACAACAATTGAATCGTGAATTACAAAAAGGGCCCATATCCATATTTTTTCAATTGTGGAGATGGGCCCTTTTCAAAATTCACGATTCAATTATTATTATTATCAATGCGGCAGAGTGGGTGGCGCGAGACAGCTGGGTGCTCGGGGATATTTCTAGCCTGCATTGGTATCATATGAGCATGTGATATACTTTTACCCTTTGCATCATATGGCCGTGTTTTTTACACAAAAAAAAACAATGTGGTTGAGGCATATCTAATGTTTATGTTCATGTTGCCTACTTTGTGTGTTCTATACAAAAAAGATTTGATTTTAACTGGAATTGTGATGATTCATAAGCAGACCTCTCAACCATACCAAATCTATTGTTTTTTACCAGTTTTGACGACTGCGGAGAGGGAGAGGTTTGTCCCTCTTGCTCACCTATCTCTATAACAGCTGTCCTTGTTACAGCACTGATATCACCACCAGGGCTTGTGAACTGTTGTGTCTCCTGCATACTCCCATCTCTCTCTCTCCCTCCCTCCAGAAGAGGCAAGGCTAATTCCCCCTGGCCAGCTCCAGCAGGTGCTCAAGTCACTAATCAAACTCAGTTTTCCAGATTCAAAAGCAGATCTTTATTCCTCTGTGAGGAGTGCTGGGCAAATTTTGCAAAACTCAATACACATTAATGGCTAGAGTTTTATTAATAACAGTGTGCTGTTCTGCAGGCAGAAACATATAATTGGGTTACAGTATTTATTAAATGATATATTAAAATGGTAAACTCATTAAACCAACATTAATGTGGTCTGCTAAGGAGCTGATAGTGTTACCGGAGGTTACCACTACAGCAGTTATCACAGTGCAGCCTTTTTCTCTTTATACTGTTTTCCCCAGGTTTCTACATTACTTAACGCATTTATACTGTTTCATACATTGCTTCTATGTTCTGAAATATGTTATGCTTCAATGAATGAAAGATCATAGTGTCTCTGTATGGCTTTTCTCAAATGCAGTCACCTGTTTTATATTCTCTGATATTGTTAGATGTTTTGTGAAGTAGGTAGCACATCTACAGATGCCTCAGTACTGTTATCAGAGTACAGGACCTAATACCACAGTTCTTTTACATCAGATGTGATAAAATAATGCCGTATACCTCAGTCTTCCTAAAACATTATATCTGAGAAACATACTAATACAATGACAATAGGTACAGGGAATGATAAAGTCCATATATAAGACTTTGAATACCCTCCAAGTATCTCTAAATGCTAAAAAAAATGCATTCAAATGCTCTGTGATCTTATAGTATAATGATTATGTTTCTAGCAGTTTTCTCATTTCACAACAAATAACATAACATAGCACACAAAACAGGCTACAAAGAAAAAATAATTCAAGCGAAATTGAGGTCCAGATAATAGGGTACCATGATTCTCAAGTGGCACCCCTTAATTTCCGAATTTCCCAGCTTTTTTTTTTTTCAAACTGACATCATCACACAGAGGCATGCACAGTGACATTGGCTTCATGAGCAGCCTGCCAGCCTATCAGAATTTGGCTCAGGGCTGCTCTGGGCTGAATTTACTTTGCAAGCCTGCAACAGAGTAGAGAATGAGAGAGGATCTAAAGAGAGAGGGATGGGACAGACGAGTCAGAAGCCTGAGCACTAAGCAGCTGATAGCACTGTAAAGCACATTATTGGATTTAACAGGTAAGAAAAAAATGTACACACCTCAGTGTAGTCAGTACTAGAGAGTATCGTTTATTTCATAGTAGGAATAAATCAGTGAATTATGCCTCCACTGAAATTAGGCACTTGTTTGTATTTATGTTGATGAAGCAATATCTCTTTTTTATCTTTGTCTGCCTCTGTACTTTTTTATTCTAATGGCCAGTAGGATATATATATATATATATATATATATATATATATATATATATATATATATATATATATATATATATATATATATATATATATATCGCACTGGAAGTTTTATTTAACTGAGCTGCATTTTCATGTTATTCTTTTTTTGGAAGTTTACCAGTTATTTTTATGTCAAAACAAATTACTTTTTTTTTAACCCGAGTACCCGACTGTTAAAAGTATATGAATAACAGCTACTTTGAGTAATGACTATTACTAGCGTATGACAGGATAATGCATTACTTATTTTGAAGGCATATGTTGCAGAACCCATGAATCTTCTTTTATAACTGTTAGTGTGAAAAAATAAATAGCCATGCCATGCTTTGAATTTCTGGTCTTTGGATGTGTAGATTTTTGTGCAAGATATGGCTGTCTGGGGATGCACACTGATCGGGTTATGGCAGCAGCTATTTTATTTAAGCATGTGTGTGTGTGTGTGTGTGTGTGTGTGTGTGTGTGTGTGTGTGTGTGTGTGTGTGTGTGTGTGTGTGTGTGTGTGTGTGTGTGTGTGCGTGCGTGTGTGTGTGTGTGTGTGTGTGTGTGTGTGTGTGTGCGCGTGTGAAGCTGCAGCTTTCTAATTCAAAGATTACACTCGGTAAGCAGAGTGGTTATGACAGCAGCATACCTCTCAATCTCAGAGTAAGAAATCTGGACAAAGCCATAAATAATGGGGGGGGCAAAGGCCCACAGATAGGGAAAATATCTGAATATTGTACTTAGAAACCTAGAAAGTAGATAGAGCAATAGAAGGTGCTTTGATATTAATTTTCTGAAGAATATGAAGTCTGAAACTCAAATGTGACATTATTTTCTGACTTAAATCTTCAGTGATTTGCCAATGATATGCTATAAAACCACAATTTTATGGAAAATGGACCAAAAATATTAGGCAGAAATCTGGACAGTCTGCAAAAATCTGTACAGGTGAGAGGTATGTGAGCAGCTATATTATTTAAGCATGCAACTCACATGTTGTGTGTGGTTCATTATTGGCAGCAGCTCCGCAGCTTTCTAATTCAAATGTTACACTCAGTAAGCAGAGTGGTTATGGCAGCAGCTAGTTTATTTAAGCATTAGTGTCTGGGTTTCAATGAATGTGAGTTTCAAGGGCAGAGAAGTTTTAATGTGAAGTCTATTTTCATTCTGAGACTATATTGCTTTGTTTAGCAGATGTCTATTAGTGTTTATACTATAAAATGTAAAATAAGTTTTAAATGAAATACAAATAATCATTGTAGAAGTAAAGCAGTATGCACATTCCAGTGTTTATGGTAAATGGAGTGAAATAGCCAAGTAATGGGACATTGGAATGGCTGCAGGGGGACTCTGGGGCCCAGACCTCTCAACCAATTGGGGACAAATTTCAACAGAATCAGGGATAAGTCAAGAAAAAATCAGGGACACTTTTAAAATATTAGTGCTATTAATTTGAAACATTGACAGAATCAGAGCATATGAATTAATACACATTTTCTGAAGTAAAAGAAGTCTATAACTCTTAATTATTGTCATTATTCATTAAGTGTAATTCACCACCTTTCCTCCAAAGGTCACTAGTTTTAGGAGGGATTAAGAGGGACAGAGCTAAAATCTGAGTCAAAATCAGGGATGTCCCTGAAAATCAGGGACAGTTGAGAGGTATGCTGGGGCCATATTTTGGTGATCTGTTCTTCAGTTTACGTTTGAAAGTTGGTTTCCCACAATTATATTGGAATGGGTGGGGTTACATAATTAGGTATGCATATTTTGTTAATTAGCGTACACATTTGTACCTATTTTTCATGGGCATTTGTCCAGATTTTTTATGTTTTCAAGTTGAGAGGTATGTTCGTAATATTTTTGCTTTGCACCCATCCTGTTCTTTAGGGATGTTAATTTTGAAAAAGTTTTATAAATATTTTTGGCTTTTATTTTTTTTTATAGAAATTATCAAGTAAAAGTAAAGCCACTGCTTCAAATTATAAACACAAGTCTGGCTATCAGAAAAAGAAACTTAAATATGAAAAAGAAGTGAAAATATCACGCGGTCGTCAATTGATAAAATTCTTTAAATATGGTGATGAAAAGAATTTAGTACTAATCATGAAGATAGCGATTATGAGAATTCAGAAATTCAAAAATCAGTCGAAGAGGAAGCGACTGCCACTATTGCAACTGTCTTAGAACAAGGAAATGAGAAACATCAAGAAGAACTAAATGTGAAAGAACATGATACAGTCAATACTTCAGTTAGACATTATTTCAAAAATCCTCATGTAAAATACGATGATCCTGGTATGTGGCCTGGAGTAATTTCAAATAACCTGAGACAAGAAATAATACAACTCACCTCCTTTCAAGAATTCTAAAAGATATATAAGAAATTGCCAAAGGATGTTAATGGTAGAGAATTTCAAGAGTTTCTTTTATATAAAAAAATGAAAGATAATAGAACAAGAGAACATTTTCCACGAGGATGGCAAACATGGAGTGCATCAAAAGAAATTCTTTACTGCCTACCATGTCAACTTTTCTGCGATCCACTTAAACATTTAAGCTGTTTAGCTCAAGAAGGATTTTCACCTAAAAATAAACCTTGGAAAAAGTTAAATGATATTTTGCCATCTCATGAAAATAGTGCTGAACGTAGGAAACAATATGTAGCTTGGAAATGTCTTTTGGATTCATTAAAAGGACATGGAATCGATAAAGCCCTCCAACTCCAAATTCGATCTGACACAACCAAGTGGAAAGCTATTCTGCAACGAATTTTAGACGTAACACGTTTTTTGGCATCTAGAGGTTTAGCGTTTCAAGGAGAGAACACAACAACTGGAAATGTCCACAATGGAAATTTTTTAGGGCTTTTGGAACTAATTGCAAAATATGATGAAATAACATGACAACACCTTGCTAAAGTTCAACAAAATCAGATAGAAGAAGGAAGAAATATGAAAGGATCTGTCCATTATTTGTCGTGGTATTCTCAAAATGAGTTTATAGGCCTTTGTGCAGACCAACACCATTTTGATAAAAGAAGGCACTCAATTTTTTATGGCATAATTGTTGATGCAACACCAGATATCTTGCACAATGAACAAAATGTCCTCATTCTCAGATATGTATTTCAAAACAAAGATTTATACAAATTTGAAGTAAATGAACGTTTCATCGAATTCATAAATTTTACTGAGAAAACTGGACAAAAAATAACTGAAGAAATACTTGTTACTTTTGAAAAACACAATATACCTCTTCAAGCTTGTCGTTCACAAGGGTACGATAATGGCACCAATATGCGTGGTAAGGTAATCGGCGTTCAAACCCACATGCTAGAAAAGAACAAATTTGCAGTGTTCTCCTCCTGTGGTGCACATTCATTAAATCATGTAGGAGTGAATGCTGTAAAATCAATCCAGATGTTATAACATTTTTCGAAATATAGAAAGCTTGTATACTTTTTTCGCTCATAGTCCTGCATGCTGGGAGGTACTTAGAAAACACATACCATTATCTCTTCAGTGTGTGTCAGAAACAAGATGGAGCAAAAGAATTCAAGCTGTGCATCCAATCATACTTGCTGCAATAGATGACATTCTTAGTGAGATGGCTACAGGATTAACTCCTTCAACACTAAATACGCTTAAAGGTTTGAAGAAATATTTCAGTTCTTATAAGGGTCTGTTGACGACAATATTCTGGCATAAACTACTAGCCAATATTGATAATAAGAATATTGCATCCAAAGCAAAGGATTATCTCTTGATATAGATAGCAAGCCTCTGTAAAAGACTTAGTGGAAGAAATTCAGACGTTGGGCGATTCTTGGGAAAACATTGTTCATGAAGCTAAAGCAGTTGCTTCAGCAATAGAAATCCAACAACAATTTCCCGAAAAGCACACAAATTCTGAAAACTATGAAGAAGACTTCCAAAATTCTGTTGTGTACCAAGTGATGTATTTTATTATTAACAATATAAAAACAAGATTTGAAGCAGTGAATAATATTTGCAAATTGTTCTCTCCAATTTTACATTTTCAGGATTTGGACAAAGATCAACTAACCACAAAAGTAGCAATACTTGTAAAAGCTTACATAAGAGTTTTGTTGGATGATTTAATAAATGAAGTACTTCACCTTAAAACAATCCACAAGACCATTTTTGGTTCAGAAAGGTCACCGATTAAACTTCTTAATTTAATATATGACAAAAGTCTGCAAGAAATATTTGGCAATATTTGCTTGCATTGAAATTATTTTGTACTATTCCTGTAACTGTCTCGTCGGCTGAGAGATCATTCAGTAAACTGGCAAACTCTTTAAAAACGTGGCAAAGAAATTCCACTAGCCAAGAACGGCTTAATCATCTGGCAATTTTATGTATAGGAATGATTTTGCTAAAAAAGTTGATTACTCAAAAATAATTGAAAAATTTGCTGTAATGAAAGCTAGAAAGTACACTTTTCAATAATTTTGTTATTTTTTTTTTATAAATATAATTATGGGGGCCTGCAAAAAAATCTTAGCCTTGGTGCCCACTTCAGCATGTGGGGGGGCATGGTAGTAGCTTAGCTAGAGTGGGGTGATAGGTGCAGCAGCCCTGGGCATAAAGTGTTGGGGAGGCACGATAAGCCGATCCGGATCACTCTTAAATGTAATATCAATTTTTAAAAGCAACTATTGTATTGCAGTGCTCTAGCGCTCATTGTGTGGTCTAAACTGTAGTAACTGCTTGATACATTGTAGCAGTTTGCTACAGTTTAAAAGTAAAAAAAAGAAAGAAAAATAAACGGAGCACTGTAGTACTCCGTGGTGGCAGGGTATAAACTGTAGCAAACACTTTGATTCAGTTTAAAATAAAAATAATATTTTTTTTATCTAAAGCATTAGCACTGAAGTACAACACGCAGGCAGGCATAAACTGTAGCTAACGCTTGCTGCAACTTAAAAGAAGAATTTTTTCTTTAACAAAATACGATAAATGATGGTTAAGAGCAGAACACAGAAATGGGACCTCTTGCTGTGCCAGTAGAAGGAATGTCCATTTTTTTTTTGTTTTTGTTCTTCACTTGAAGATCTGAGTGGGTGGGGCACTGGTTCATAGCACTGACACAGGGTGCTAACTGAACCAGCTATGCTATGTTGTGCTGATTTAACATATTGTACATAAAAGTGTATTCACAATAATAATCAACCACCTCATAGCTTGAACAATTATGATAACTGTCAAAGTCTATTTATACCTATTGTAAATACTATAGTTATTTTGATCTCAGCAAGCAGTACTTACATACCATCCTATCTTGTACCGCTTCAGGTATGCAGGCTCTAAACCTGCCAAGGCTGTTGATGAGTTAGTATCCTAAGTCTTCTGTTTTGTACATTTTACACACAATTTTATTAAAAAATAGTAAACAAAAGAATACAGTAGAATATACTAGAATACCGACCCATGGGAATGGCAGTAACAGTTGTTTCTTACTATATTCTGACATGCAACTCACCCATGAAGACTGGGCACCTCCAGACCTCCCAACCATCCTGAATTACTCGTTTTTTTCCGGGTTTTGGGGTCCCAATAATGGGCCACGATTCCCGAGTAGCACCCCTTCATTTCCGATTTTACAATCTATTTTTTTTAGATTCCGTGCTTTTGGAGCTGACGTCATCATGTGTGCGATGATGTCAGCTCCGTCAACCTGTCGGAATTAAACTTAGATGTGTGCACTTGTGACGCGCATCTGTTTGAATGCTGAAACTGTTTGAATACTGTCAGGCGGGCTATTCGGGCAGAATGGAGCTTATTTAGAAGGCTAAAACGGTTTGAATACTGGAGTTTACAGGCTTCTTAGTGAGCCGGTTCGGATATATTGGATTTTACAACTGCAGAGGAAGCGAGCAGAGCTATTGGATTGTACAACTGCTGCAGAAGAATCTGGCAACCTTAAGGTACCTAAGGGGTGTCAAAATTGAAAAACACCATACTTTCTGCTATGTTTCTGTCTGCCGTGTCTTTTTGATGGACATAACAAACAGAAACATCCTTGACTAACACTGTCTTCTCTGGCAGGAAAACTTAATTCTACCTCTATCGGACATATGTACAGTAAATACAAACCATACAGAAATGAAAGCAATGTTGTTACTCATTTGTAAACCACTTCTGTTGCAGACTTTTGTCATGTTCAGTTTTTAGCTATGTTTTACTGCATTGTATTTTACTGTATTGTACTTTTTCATTACTTCTCCTTCTTGTACTATACATTTCTTTCATTTTATATTATTGTGCCTTAAATACAAATAATGCCTCATAGTTCCAGCCTGTTACAGGCATTAATACACCTGTGAATGGAGATAATGCCAGTCTCATTATGAGTTTTTTTCACTTAACCACAGTGTGTGTGTCTGTGTGAGTAGGTGTCTGCCTTTTCTTATGCTTAAATGACCTTTCTTTTTAATGCACTGATAAAATCTGACAAATTATTTTCAAACCAAGATATAAATATACCTTCAGCATATTTTGTAGCTATATTCCCCATATTCTAAAGCCAGTTTCCTAACACCTACTGTAAAATCTCCTGCCACATGATCTATAATATCAAATAAAATTATATAACATTAGCAAGAAAAAATGTCTAATGCTATACGCATAGGTTTTACCTTTTTTCCATTTTTACTGAACCAGTTGTTGGAATAAAATACCAGTCTTTATATTCCAAATCTTGTTTTTGTGTTCTCGTTGTGGTAATTCCAAAATGCATTAGTTGGTGCTATAGTACTTTTCTCTGTGGTCTACATCTGTAAAAGTTGTGTTTTTTTTTAATGAGATAGCACAGGCATTGGCAACCTAACACTGTTCTGTGGTAATAAGCATTGTACCCAATCTGTACCTCCCTGACTGAAGCTATATGTCACGGCCCTAGTCCCCTAGTGAAGTTGTGACATTTTGTATTGCATTTTTGTAGTAAAAGAAAAGTAAAGGACACAAAAGATAAAGTGCATAATTTAAGTGTTTCCTAAATAGCCAGGTAATGGGACATTGGAATGGCAGCAGTGGGACTCTGGTGCTATATTTTAGTTCTGTTCTTCAGTTTGCGTTTGAAAGTTGGTATCCCACAATTCCATCTGAGTGGGCGGGGTTGTGTAATTATGTATGCAAATTTTACGTTAATCAGCATACAGATTTGTACCTATTTTTCATGGGCCTTGTCCAGATTTTTGATGTTTCCAGATTGAGAGGTATGGGCACCTCCTTTGTATTGTACTGTATGTGAGCACTTAATATTACATATAAATATATAAACAAAGACAGTAGGAAAGAGTTAATTACAGCATTACTTAGCACAGTACTGAAATACCACTCTCTCTAGTAAAAAAAAACAAAAAAATCAGCCACTCAAATGACATTCGTTTCTGCTATTATTTCTATCTCCCAAACTAGTATTCTCTTCATCCAAACATCCATGGGACCTCAGTTAAGAGAGTCTCCAGGAGTGTCTGTCTTCTCCCGCCCATTGTCTCAACTTTTCAATGCATTTCCTACTAGGTCCCATTCTGCCATCCACCTCTTGCCCTTTTGGAGGTCCCAAGTCACTATCTTCACCCCCATCTTCTATATGCCAGTGCCTATCTTTCAAAGGAGGTCTTGGCCTAATAGAATTCTCTATCTCATGACTACTACACTGATATTTGAGGTCACAGTTCTCATTATATCTACATTCTTCTCTGTAACTCTACTTTCTTCTGTCAGGGGTGTTTATGTGCCTGCTCATTTATTGTTCTTTTTTCCACTCTATTACCCCTTACTTTCAGTGAATCCATGCTTGTTACCCTTTCTCTGCTCAGGGCCTGTAAGATTAACAAGCATTTCTTCTACTGTGCTGTTGGTGGCATTGCAGAGGAATCCATTTTTCACTCCAACTACCAGTAATTATCTTTATATATGTATATTGCTTCTGTTTAATTCTTAGCCCATAGCACATTTCCTTTCTAAATGACTTTGAGCTTTGCTGGACATATTAAAAATGCTTGTCTTAAATACCAGGCTGCTGTAAGTAGACTTTTTCATTTCAAATTAATCTGTGCTGCAAAATCATTTACTATTTTAATTCTACAGCCACGCATCACAAAACTCTTCCCGAGTACTGGAGTCTAAAAAATCCATTCCTTCATTTTGTAACTGTGGCATTTTACAATTAGCTGTCAGCCTTTCCAGAAAACTTGCCAACTGTGTGTGGTCTATTTCTTAATCTTAGTTAGTTCCTTCAGTTACTTGCCATTTATAGTGATCCATGCATCACACTGCTTCTTTCTCCACCAGTCTTTTCCTCAGCCTGATGATTCTAAAGTGCTCTCCATGAGATCTGCAGTCTAAATTCTGCTGTTTATTTACTAAAATTTCTATTCATGTATACATCTTCATCTCATTTTCAAACCACTTCAATGCACTTTCCACATAATCAACCTTTTGCTGCATACAGTCAAGTCAAACATTTACTGTTGTTTTTACTGTTTTCCTGAACTTTCCCTACATGCAGGACCATGAGCTCTTTAGCTATCTCAACATGGTACAGGATCTTGTCAACTTTTCCTTCCATTTTGGTAACTATGAAGCTCTAGAAAGCTCATTTGCCTTCTAAACTACTGCAAGTATAATTTCCTCTATGTATTCTTCACTGGAACTTACAAACTAAATGAAAACAATACAATTTTAATATCTAACAGGCACACTGCTGCTGAGCTGGTCAGCCATCTTGGATAGTGGACCAGCAGAAACAACTTGGCAAGCAATGAAGAGTCTTATGAGAGAGCTATGAGCATTGCCATCCTGCAAATCTAAAATCCAGAAATATTTCACTGGAGGGAATTAATCTCTCAGTAGCTCAGCTGTTGAATGAAAAGCAGATTACATTCTTCAACTCAATTACTGATCTTGAAAAATCAACATAAAATAAAACACTAGAAAGAAGTCTTGGGTGGCGTAAGCCAGGGAACCTTGTTGGCTAGGCTTACTTAGGCCCTTGGGCCGATAGCCTAGTACCTACCTATGAACTTATGAAAGCATTATTAAAATAATTTTGAATGTGTACATAGCTTGATTTGATGGCTACGAAGGTGCAGTGTTTAGCACTGTCGCCTCACAGCAAGAGGCTCTCAAGTTCGATTCTCAGCTGGAGCACCTTCTGTGCAGAGTCTGCATGTCCTCCCAATGGTGAACTTTAAAGACATGCAGGTAGGTGCATGCATGAGTGGGTGTGCTTTCTTTGAAAGATGGGAGCCAGGTGACACAGTAAAACATCCAATGCCAATCATAACCAGACCGGTGCTCCACTGTGGCGACCCCTAACTGGAAAAAGCTGAAAGACTTACTACTACAGAGCTTGATTTGATGGAAGCATCCCATGATATGTACAATATAGTATTTAGGATAATTTCAGTGATCAGTGTGTCATATAAAGAATGCTACTTCAGAGAGATATAGTTTGGATATACTTTGCAGCTTTATTGTTAATATTAATATTGTATAACACACAATTCTAGTGAATTTAATTTCAATATAAACATTATAGACTACTCTCTCTGTGTTACCTCTTCAACCTCCTGACATGATAAGGAACTTTCAAAAAAACTAAAGCATGGCAAACCCTGGTTACAAACGTGCCATGCAGAGCAGTGCAGGCACATCTGTGCTGATGTTCACAAGATGAAACATTCTGTCAATAAAGGAAACTTCCTGAAAGATTGCTGTGAGACATCTCAGTAACTGGCCATGTGTGTTGGGGCTGTTGTTTGATGAATGTATTGATGTGTAAACAGCATTACTGCCGTTAAAGAGGAGGCACACAGCTGGGGCAGGATGCTTCTCCATATGACATGGTAGACAGGTATGGCACTGTTGGTATTGTGTGAACACACCTACAGATAGTATGAATAATATAATGGTTTGAGAAAGCCTTGTAAACAGGTATCTATTGGTGTTTGTGGTTCAAATGTAAACCTCCATCAAAGTTTCATTGCTGTATATGGACACATCTGACAATAATGATTTAGTTATGGTGTTCTGCAAATGCATTTAATTAAACAATTTAATCTGATACCCCAGAAAGTGGCACAGGGAAGTCCTGGATATTATTACATTTCTAGACTTAGAGTATAGTGCTTATATATACACATGTGCAAGCTTGGAGGTGTATATCTTAGGCCATATAATATTACACTTTTCCTTGTATAAGTCAAAACAATGCTGCTTCCAAGATGAAGGAATATGTCTAGTAACTAAATGGAGTATGTAATCCACTTGCGATTATTGTTCCTTTATGACATTACTGATGTTGTTTGCAGTAAATATTAAGTGGCATCTGCTAATTACATCTTTCCACTGCATCTGTCACAGCATCACAATGTCAGAAGAAGTACAAGCATGTCTTTGGAAAATAAGATGCAAACATAATGAAGACAAGATATCCCTGTTCCTCCTGTCTCAGCTCTTAATATCAGAGATAACAATAGACCCTAAAGAGATGAACTCTCCTTTGACACAGTCAGTGGAGCAAAGTATGGCCAGATTGCCAACAATAATCTAAAGACTGAGTCCCTGTCAGAGCAGTAATGTTATGTTCTTCTGGGAGGTGGAACAAAACACACAGAAAGCCAGAAGAAGTGGGACAAATTAAAAAACAAAACAAACAAAAAAAAAAAAACCTTTGATGCATTTTGAAGCCTCATTGACCTATAAACTCATGTCTATTTGTTTGTATTTTCATTTCATTAATTACCTTTTTGTTACTATTCTTATGTAAATTTGTCTGGATTGTGTGTGTCTTCCGCAAAGCTGTTGGTGCCCTGTGTCATCTATGCTGTTATACTCGATGACTTAACTTTATTCCTTAGAGGTACCCTTCCTTTACATTACAGTGCCTCATGCTTCAAATGTTGGTCAACATTCAATGGCTCTTTTGTTTCTGTACTCTAGACAACTGCTTGAATGTTGCCTCACCCTTAGTTTGGTCTTAGGTAACCATTTGAAATGTTGGGACTCACTAGATCTACTCCCAAAATATGGAGAGAGAATGGTTGAAGGAACAGACTTATATATAATAAGTCCAAGATGCAGTTTCTCAGAATATTTGCTTTTCTCCAAGGTAAAGGGAGGTAAAGGGAGGGTGTAGGGGGGGGGGTCTCCCCCACCTTTGCAAAAAGAAGTAAAGAAGTAAAACAAAACAGTGATATTTGAGATTCACTCTTCTCTAGTTCATGTTCCTTATCATGCAACAATGTACAGCTCACGCTCCTTACTCTATTCATGTTCATCTCCTGGAACTTACATGTTCATAGACAGCTCATGTAGTCCTCACGCAGTGACGTGTCAAGGGCATGGCAGCAAGAGTGGTCCACCCCTGATGTAAACAATGATGGCTGGTTGATTGTCAATAAATGATGCTGCTACCCTAGGCTCAAAGTGTTAGAGGTATGACTGGCCAATACTAATGGTGCAGCAATGCAGTACAAGCATTATGAAACGAATGCCAATACTATATTTGTGAAGACATCTAAAGTGCAGCCCAAAGTGCTTCATGCTGGACATTTTAACTGTAGCAAGGCATTTGTTATATCTCTAGAATGCAGTTTGCTACATGTTCTGAGCAGAAGAGCCTTTTTTTGTTTTGGGCCAGAAATTTTAGAGGGGCTGCTCAGCTAAGACAGGGCATCATGTAAACTAGTTTAACCACTGTGTTATACACCTTATCACAAATTCATGTACAGCTCATCTACTTTATAAAGTAAATGTGTGCAGCTCCTGGACTATACCATGTAATTCTGTACAGATTATGCACATTGCAATACATTCATATGCATTCCCTTGGTACGCATTCCCATACAGCTGATGCACATTGCCATGCATTCATATACAGCTCAGGCACCTTACCATGCATTTGTATTTAGCACATTCACAACAATCTTTGGTATATTTCATCATCTTTTGTCCCTTGTCCTAGGCAAACCAAGCATTTACTTTCTTACTATGCAAGACATGTACACAGAGAAGCAATTGACTCTTAATCCTTACCTGTGAGAATTAGACACTTATGTGTAGATTCTAAGTTAATTGATTCTGAAAACATGTGCACCTTCCTATTTCACTAAAATCTTATGTATTTGAAAAATCTCAGAAGGAAATTCTCTATCATTTCAAATTAGAGTAGAGGGCATCACATACACACACACACACACACACACATGCACGTGCACACACACACACATGCACGCACACACACACACACACACACACACACACACACACACACAGAAACTCAGGGAAAATGTAAATTAAAACTAAACAAGCCAGGTGCAACTTCACTAGATTTATCTTTATATCTAGCAATTTGATCAGTTCAGAAAAAGGCTTTTTGTGCGCTAGTCCTTAAAGTGGTACACTATTATTATTATTATTATTATTATTATTATTATTATTATTAATTATTTTACTCCTTAACAGACTGAAGGAATTTGCAATCAATGTGCACAATAATGTACATTGTATATACCTTACAATGCACTGTTGTACATTTTAATGTTGTGTATATATATATAAATATATATATATATATATATATATATATATATATATATATATATATATATATCAAAGAAACTTAAAAAATAAAGGATACTTCTATCAGTTTCAGACAATTAATGATATAGGGATGAAGTTGGTATATCTGCACTAAAACAACCCCACCTAAATGTGAACCTTATTAGCCCACCCTGGAAAGGTTTTCATTTTAAGTGTCTGAACTACATCTATAATATGTACCATGACCATTTCCAACCCTAACTGAACCCAGTTTTGTGACCTGGGTTCTACCTTTAAAATCAAATTTCAGTGCACAGGAGTGTCAGTATTAAAGGCATACACACACCTACAATTTTTGTAGGCTGCCATGCTTGTTCAACAATCATCCCCTTACCTCTTTGCAACCATTGTAATACAAACAGATGACTGCCAGCTCAATCCCTACTCCAGTGCTGAGCAGGAACATTGCAACCCAAACCCCTGCTAACTGCATGTCAACCATTAAAGTACTTGCACGTATTTATTAAGAAACAAGTTTTATGATGCTGTTACAAGTCTGTTGCTATGACCATTATTAGTGTTTTTAGTAATAAGCGCTGAATATAATCTATGTTGCCCAGTATTGAATGTCATGCATCCCTCACTATTTTTAACCTATAAAGCAGTGTAAGATACACCTAAAACAGCTATCTCATTTCCTATCTCTCATCAGAGTACTTACATGGAAGGTAATGAATTCCATATAATTCTCAGACAGGAAACGGAAGGCTACGTTACTGGATGAAACCTTCATCTGAATTCAAATGCTGAAGCAAAAAAATCTCTAATCTCATATCCCTTATCAAGTAATTGGTAGGGCGGTCACCCAGAATTTTGATAGTATTCAAATGCTTGCACCCATTAAGATTAATTGATAAGAAATACTTAAATGCACAATTTAATTAGTACAAATTGGCTCAGTGGGTATTGATAAGTTCACTTTTATTCAGCAGAGGGAAGTGGCATTGATAGCATATAGCTACCACAAAGAACTTTTCAGGCATTCATCTTATTAATTTTCTTTTTTTCTATTTTAAAGAACAAAATGAAAGTGTTCAGATACTAGGCTCAGTGTGTTGGGTGTTAGCCATGCCATTTCTTCCTTTACTTCCTAAATTAGCTGGCTTGTTTCCTAAGCTTTAGAGAAGTAAACAACTATCCAGCTACTGAGGGCTCATTGTTAGTCAGGCCTTCTCTGCATGCAAAACATGACGGTAATGTGAGTGCAAATCGGCATCTTTCCACATGCTTGGTGATAATGTCTCTCCTGCTTTCAAAACCTAACAAAAGAAGCCACTAATCTTACTGCAAGGATAAGATGTCATCCCAGTGATAGTGAAAATGTTTTGAGTAAGCATACTAACAATGGATAATAGACAGCTGCAGAGGTTAGCTCTACTCCTTGTCTGAATTTAAGTTATCCTACTGTGTGGATTTCCTCAAAGAACTGTATGGGATGTAATCAAATAGCATTCATTCAGTTCTTTCTTGTTTTCTTGTTTTGGATCTTTGTTTTTTTAGTTGTAGAAGAAAAAAGGCCAACTAAAGAGCAGTCAAAGATTTCCATAAAGAATGAAATGAAAACAGTTCTGTATGCAAATGATGTTTACCAACATACGCAGATTTTGTTTTAATAATATACATGTTATACTTTTTCAAGCATCTAATTTAGAATTATAAAGTCTGAGGGATGCCTTAGGAGTAACATATATATAATAATACATAATAATGGTACTGCACCTTCAAACAGCATATTGTACTGTATTAATTCTTGGAAAAAAGTATAGCATTTGAAAAGTCTTATTTCGCTACTTCTGTAATATGCCTGTTTTATTTCACAGGTAAACCTGAAAATAACCAATTGTAATGTATTATTCTGTTTCTAAAACAGTACTTAAATAATTTAATCTGAGGGGATTCCCCCCGAGACTCTTGAAAATGGACTTGAGTCCACTAAAGCTATCACAGTTAACAAAACATACATAAAGAAACATGTTATAAAAGAATAAATAATACATGTATAAACAAATAAATAATCATACAAAAAGTGAAAATCTGTGTAGCACTAAGAATCAAATACTTCTGCTTGCTATGCAGCTTTCATGGACAACAAAATACTGATAGTCTAATATGATATGCCACATAATAAACAGATAATCATGTGCTGTATTACACAATATTAAACTGCATTAACAAGATGGCAGAAGTACACCATTCTAGTCTGCCCTTTAAGTGTATTTAGCATTCTATCTTTCCTGCATTGTCACCTTCCTTTACCCATTCTTCACCTGCCCCATGCCTTCTTCTATGCCTTTGAGGATTCCCTCTCCACCACTTATTGTAGTATTCCATTCAGAGTGCTACATCTCTCTCTTCGAGAGAGTACTTTTGGAGATCCAAAGTTGTTATACACTGAAAGGGCAGTCACATCTTTGCTCACTTCAACTCATCAGTTCTATTTTGACTGACCAGACTTGAAAATGAAAACACTGTGTCTCTAAAGACAGCTGTATAAACAAGTCTGCTTGTCCACTAATATGAATCATGTACAACTTTTTTATGAATCCTAATTTTTTTTGTGCGATTGTGACCTTATTGTGAAAGAGGATTTTGTTGTCATTGCTTCAAAGCAGGAGAGTCTCTGATTTGATTCTCAGTCGGAGTTCCTTCTGTTAGGAGTCTGAATGCTATCTATGTTAGTGTGAGTTATCTCTGTGTACTCCAGCTTCCTCCAACTGCTCATAGACATGTGGTAGCTAGTTTGGTGAATTTAAATTGTCCTTATATGTGTGTGTATGTGCATCTGTGAGAGTGTGTGTGAGCTTGTGTTTGAAAGAAAGATAAAGAATAAGGTCTGGCAATCTATTTACGTTCCCTATTTGTATATTAAACTCTCTTGGATTTCAGTGACTGATAGGGTCACTACTGATGTAACTTGGAAGCATGAATGATCCTTATAGATACATTGCTGTGTTTTCTACTACCTTTGTTCTATTAGTAAAGGAGAGGTGAGACCAGCAATAATCCACTCTATGACTCCCACATAATGGTTCTCTTTCACAATGAGAGATGGTCTACTAGAACAGGTATACTAGTACTTCTGCCTTTAGCTAGGCCTTTGGTGCTATTCTCTAACAAATGCCTCATTGTTGCCTGACCCATGTAGTCTGGCAAGATCAGTATTAAAAAAGTTGCAAAGAGTCACTGAGTGCACTCACTAATAGCAATGTGAACTGTGAGCTTCAGGTGCTATGCCAGTCGAGCAGCACAAACAGTCACTGTGTGCACTCAGTAACAGCAATGTGAAGTGTGAGCTTCAGGTGTTATGCAGGTGAAGTAGCACTAGCACAAAAGAGTGGTAGAGGCTGAAACAAACAACATACATTGGCAAAACAGATTGATTGTTCAGGCATGAACTGTCATCTAAGGGAGGACTTGGTGATTGCTCAGAAGATTTGAAAGTATCAGCTAGCTTTATTGGATCTTACTTATATTTTTATTTATTTGTTAGTCACGGTGGTACAGCGGTAGCATTGTTGACTCACAGCAAGAGGTTCTCCTGTTTGATTCTCTGCTGGAGTGCCTTCTGTGTGGAGTTTGCATGTCCTTCCCATGGTCGATTGGCCTACGAAAGACATGCGTGAATGGGTGTGCCTTCACTGAAGGTTCGGCGTTGGGTTGGCAACTCGTCACCATAAAAATTGACAGCCAATCATTAGCAGAGTGGAGTTCCGCTGTGGTGACCCCTAACCAGGAAAAGTCGAAAAGACAAACAACTTATATTTTTATTTATTTATGTATTTATTTAACATTTGTTAACCAGGAACGTACGACTTGGAATGAAGCCAATTTTCAGTGGAGGCCTGGGGAGAAACACTGAAGCTGTATGTCATTATAACATAAATGGATATAATTATATACACACCACTGCTCTGGAACAAACTTCTTGAATGGGTTTATAATGGCACTTTCTTTGGTTCCATTCTCAGGAGTTGGTGAAGGGATATTCAACCCCAAGCTGTATACTACAACTTGGAGTTTGTGCCAGTATAACAATAAATTTACCTCAGTGTAACTACAAGTTGTAGAAATTAGTATTATTGCTGTTTTTTGCATGTATATATCTAAGACTTATTTAGATTATTCTGTGTTAATGCATATTGTAGGTGTGCTGGTTTTACAATTATCACTTTCTGACTGTTGTTTTTTGGTAGATTACAAAGCTGTATTTGGCAATAACAGGGATAGCTGAAGTATACTGACAAAGAGGGAGCACTTGCATGATGCAAACATAAATAGAGGAATTGTTTTGGACTTCACTTTTGGTCACTGAGTGTTTGTAACATTCAATGTGTCTAAGCTGAAGGATGCTTATAAGTGCACTTGGTTTCAGAGTACATTGAACCAAAAGGGGGCTGAATTTGTAGTCATGTCTTCAGACAAGAGACCATATTCTCTAGAAACTAAATTCAAATGCAAGCCTGTTTCATATCACCTCCTGGTCATAAATTGGAAGTGGTGGCTGAGACAACAGCAGAACAAACCCTGAAAATATAGTTGTGTGTTTAAGTTACTAAGGGAATGAATACCAGATGCAGGATGAATTTAACTCCAAGGTTAGATAGATAGACATTCTTCTGTATCAGAGGAGAGCAGGCATGCAGAGACTGAATGGACCAAATTCAAGCCCTCAGTAATCAGGCTTACAGCAACAAACTGGGATAGAAATATGTATGGAACTGGTCATGACGGCAATTTTAGGACTGCTGGTAAGGAAGCCATAAAGCCTTCAATGCAGTGCTAGTAGAGAGGTTTCCAGATGGGATAATGTGAGAACATGACCTAGCAGATAGCAACTGTAGCAGCCATCAAGGTTATGTCCTGGGTGTGGCAGGAGTTTGGCAAGGCCATGGAAAATGACTTTCAGATGGCCTCAAACAAGATGTAGTAAAAAAATGGAGACCTGGGTGGGAGTGGCAGAAGATTTCCCATGTTGTTTACAAGAAGGGTAATGAAAAATAGATATGTACTGGGGACAGCTTTGGGAAGAAAAAGAAGAAAAATTATGAAGAACTTCTGAATCTGACAGTTATAGTATCTGGCGGCAATGGAAAAAATATCTTGTGGGACTGGATGCATAATCTACAACCAAGGTCACTGACACAAACTGAACAATGTCAGGTATTTAACTATGGTAAGGATGTGGACAGTATGAAATGTGGAGAAAAAACCTAAAGGTGCTGCTCATTTTTGGGGTGGCATAGTTAATGAACATTTTAACTACTGCATGGAGGTAGGAAGACTACGCCAAGGCCTCCAAATTTTTTGGTGATGCCGACTTTCAAAAAGTGTGACTGGAAGATATGATGGAATAATAAAGTGATTGTACCTCTCAGCTTTTCCTCAGAAAGTCTAAGGCATTGTACTGTACAGTAAGCTTCTTTGGAAATGATAAGTTTCTGATCCAAATGGAACAGTGCAGATTCTCATCATGATGTGAAACAGTGGAACATTGTTTTGCCACTGCAGAGATTTTGGTGGGGTTGTTGTTTAAGTTTTCTAGTTCCAATTACATGTGCTTTATGGAACTGGAGAAGATATACAACAATGGCTACTACAGTGGGGTATTATGTGGAAAATGATGCAACAGTAATGGATGCCATGGCCACTACTAGTGTTGCATGCATCCCATGTACTGGAGGGCTAAGCACCATGTCTGTATTGCTGAAACTATCAGAGACACTCAGTGTGCAGAACAGTACTCTCCAAAGAGCATGCTGTGTCCACCCTCCACTCCTTGACCTTCAGAGACATGATATCAAAGTGCAGTAAAAGATGGAAGACAATCCAGTTCAATTTCCAGCTGCAACAATGTCATCTCTGAAATGATTGTGACCTGCAGCATGCATGAAAGTGGTTTGTTGCTGAGTGTGAAGTGTTTGGTTCATATATTTATAGGTCCATAGGCCAATACTAGGTGACAGACTCACAGAATCATTAGTAGCCTAGCCAATACACCCCAAATTGTAGGCACCCATTGTCATGACTAATATGTACCTCATTTCAAAGAGGGCGTGAGAGGCCAGTCTTGGGGTGCCTTTGTAAATTACTGTTAACAAGCACCTGCTATTCTAAGATGATGTTTATAACCTATGAGAAGTGTTTTTTTTTCCTGCAGGTAAGTGGAAGTTGCTACCTGAAGTACAGGAATTCAAAAATGTTTGGGTCACTTTCAGGGGCTAAGGTGGGAGATTATGAGACAGAGAACATATGGATACAGTGCAGTACTACAGGTGTTGTATCACAATATGATGGCAAAGTGAGAAGTCAGTCATAGAATGTGAATCTCAGTTTACCAGTCAGTCAATCTATGTCAACACTGTTGTCACATGCTTTCAAGAGTGACTTAAAGCAGTGGTGAATGGTGGATTATAAGACAACCTGCCCCCACCCCCCACCCCAGGAGCTGTGGGACAAGTTACCATGGTATAGCAATCTGGCTTGGTGCCGAGCACTAGCTCTGGAATGGCTAGACCTCTGTGACTGGCTGCGATGATGTGGCACAGATGCTTGTGATAAATGTCAGCACTTTCAGAATGTACATCTGTGGGACTGGCTGCCACAATACTGCACAGAGGCTTGTCACAGATTGTCTTGTAAGGGAGGACTTTCAGCTGTTCAGCAGAGACTAGGTACAATAAAGCACTGAAACCAAAAGACACTCAATATACTGTGGTAAAAGAGATAATGTGATCCAGTGCCAACTAATGGTCTATACATGTTATGGGGGTGCAGTATGGGTGTAAAAGTACAATTCAGTGCTCTAGCCATGTACAATTTGTAAATTCCTATTTATTCATTATACATTATTCACAAGTACATAAGACCCTACAAAGCCTGTAGATAAACATGGTATGAGCTGAGAAATAGACCCATACAATGTGAATTAGATGAGTTACCTAATTCAATAATAAAAGGACTAGGCATACTATTAAGAGAAATAGATCTGAAAGTATCAACAGTTGTACATGTCCACAGATCAAGTGAGACTACTAGTTATATATATATATATATATATATATATATATATATATATATATATATATATATATATATACACACATATAAAGTGAGAGTACTAGTTGTACATTTCCACATATAAAGTGAAAGTACTAGTTGTCCATGTCCACAGATCAAGTGAGACTACTAGTTATACATATCCATATATAAAGTTAGAGTACTAGTTGTACATTTCCACATATAAAGTGAAAGTACTAGTTGTCCATGTCGTACTAGTTGTACATTTCCACATATAAAGTGAAAGTACTAGTTGTCCATGTCCACAGATCAAGTGAGACTACTAGTTATATATATATATATATATATATATATATATATATATATATATATATATATCCACATATAAAGTGAGAGTACTAGCTGTACATGTCCACATATAAAGTGAAAGTACTACTTGTTCATGTCCACATATAAAGGGAGAGTACTAGTTGTACATGTCCACAGATTGAGACTACTAGTTATATATATATATCCAAATATAAAATGAGAGTACTAGTTGTACATGTCCACATATAAAGTGAAAGTACTAGTTGTATCTCACCTGTCCCTGATTTTTGAAATATGTCCTCCTGTTTGTCTGATATTTTGGGTCAGCTGCTAAGGGAGTTTTTGTGGTTCTCCCCCAGTGAGAATGATGCCGCTACATAATAATGGGCATTTATTTTCAGACTTTGTATCATTCAGTGGCTGCATAATTTGGACTCCTGTTACTCATTTTGGAAGTTTCCCTGATTTGTGGTTAAAGAGGTCAAGAGCTATGCTGGTGGTAATTAAAAGGCTTAGTGGTCTCCACATGCGGTAGGACAGAGCTCTGATGCTATGTGCATTTTCCCTCATTCACATGTAAAAATCAACCAATTCTACTCTAATGTGAATGATAAAAAAAAAAAAAATCAGTCACCAAGATGCATATTTTCAGTTACATTCAGGGGAATAACTAAACTTAGTCAAAAACTTTAATAAGTAAATCAACTTTTAGAATAGTAGCAATAATTATTTCTTAAAAAAATTAACATATGTTTTCCAAATCCATACATCTGAGCATATTTAGGTAGACTGATGTACTTAATACTTTCTGTAATTTCTGACAGGTTAATTTTATTGCAGCTTTCAACAGATACCGATTTTGGGGGACATCACAGTCCTTAATTAGTTGTTACTATGATGTTACAGTCACTGCTAATAGAGGTAAAAATGTTATCTTTACTAATCACTATGCCTTCGTTTTCAACATATTTAAAATGTGTGGTTCTGCTTATTTTATATAGCAAGTCTCTAGTTTTACAAAACCTTCATAAGAAAATTTTGTTCAGCATTCATTGACTAATGAGATAATCCTACACTAACCATAAGAAAGTG
This sequence comes from Protopterus annectens, assembly GCF_019279795.1. Lineage (NCBI taxonomy): Eukaryota > Metazoa > Chordata > Ceratodontiformes > Protopteridae > Protopterus > Protopterus annectens. The sequence continues at coordinate 555,097,292 of NC_056749.1, read as the reverse complement.
GATAGAGCATTTATAGAGTTCAAGCTTCCCATGCTGGGATGGCAGAACCAGATGAGTAACCACATTAAGTATGTTGATAAATACACCAATGTACTCTTTCCTGCTGAATCATGTTGGGAGTGGTTATAAAATCAGTTTCCAGAAGTCATCTTCTGTCTGATATGGCAGTTTGTTGTAGCCATACAGATTCCACAATGAATAAAAGCCTCATAGCTGTACTGAGGGAGACAAGAACACTTATGGCCTGCAGACCCCTTTAGTGATTCTGATTGTTCAGCAAAGATCTCAGCATGCCAGAAACTTTCTAAGATTGCCATGAAAGTAAATTAACAGCACTGCCATAACAATTTAAGTACTGGGAAAATGACCAGCATGCATCGTCAACACACATGCACAATGGTGAATGGGTCAACCTACCATTCCAGTTAGTATATGGATTAGTGGCACACACAGCTCACCTTCTGTGAAGCTCATTTTATTCTTTGTACATGATGCAGGCTGGTACTATGATCTGAGCTGTTAGTATTGACAATAGTTTATACTAACGAGATGGATAATGAACCCTTTTGTGTAGTCATATACTGCATGGATGCAAGACTGACAAGCCATGCAATGCATCCATACATCAGACCCAATCTACTGCCTGCCAGTAATCTTACACGACTGCTACCCTGTGTATTCAGTATGGAGAAGAGACTCAGAACAAGCTTGCAAGCGCTAAAGCTGTAAATTTAATGTATTCCTCACTGCAACTGCATTAGCTAAAAAGCCTGAAAATGTACAGTGTACTACACTCCTCAATATTACTGGAGAACTAGCTTTCAAAGCAACCAGGTTTATCAGAAGGGGAAAAAGGCTAACAGCAGTTAAAAGACTGAATGTCAGGAATCACGGTGAGAATGAAGTTGCAATTTATTCATTATATATTCTTTACAAGTACACAAGGCCCTTCAAAGCCTGTAGACAAACATCATATGAACCGAGGAACAAAGACATACAATAATGTGCATTAGATTAGTTACCTGATTCAATTATACATGTCCACATATAAAGAGAGAGTACTAGTTGTACATGTCCACATATAAAGTGAGAGTACTAGTTACACATATCTACATATAAAGTGAGAGTATTTGTTGTACATGTCCACATATAAGGGAAAAGTACTAGTTGTACATGTCCAGATATAAAGTGAGAGTACTAGCTGTACATGTCCACATATAAAGTGAGAGTACTAGTTATACATATCTACATATAAAGTGAGAGTACTAGCTGTACATGTCAACATATAAAGTGAGAGTACTAGTTGCACATATCTACATATAAAGTGAGAGTATTAGTTGCACATGTCCATGTATAAAGGAAAAGTACTAGTTGTACATGTCCACATATAAAGTGAAAGTACTAGCTGTACATGTCCACATATAAAGTGAGAGTACTAGCTGCACATATCTATATATAAAGTGAGAGTACTAGCTGTACATATCTATATATAAAGTGAGAGTACTAGCTGTACATGTCCACATATAAAATGAGAGTACTAGTTACACATATCTACATATAAAGTGAGATTATTAGTTGTACATGTCCATGTATAAAGGAAAAGTACTAGTTGTACATGTCTGCATATAAAGTGAGAGTACAAGCTGTACATGTGCACATATAAAGTGAGAGTACTAGCTGTACATGTCCACATATAAAGTGAGAGTACTAGTTGTACATGTCCACATATAAAGTGAGAGCACTAGTTATACATATCTACATATAAAGTGAGAGTACTAGCTGTACATGTCCATATATAAAGTTTGAGTACTAGCTGTGCATTTCCACAAATAAAGTGTGAGTACTAGCTGTACATGTCCACATACAAAGTGAGAGCACTAGTTATACATATCTACATATAAAGTGAGAGTATTAGTTATACATGTCCACATATAAAATGAGACTACTAGTTACACATATTTACATATAAAGTGAGAGTGTTAGTTGTACATGTCCACGTATAAAGTGAGAGTACTAGTTATAAATATCTACATATAAAGTGAGAGTATTAGTTGTACATGTCCACATATAAAGTGAGAGTACTAGTTATACATATCTACATATAAAGTGAGAGTATTAGTTGTACATGTCCATGTATAAAGGAAAAGTACTAGGTGTACATATCTACATATAAAGTGAGAGTACTAGATGTACATGTCCACATAAAAAGTGAGAGTACTAGCTGTACATGTCCACATATAAAGTGAGAGTACTAGTTGTACATGTCCACATATAAAGTGAGAGTACTAGTTATACATATCTACATATAAAGTGATAGTATTAGTTGTACATGTCCACATATAAAGTGAGAGTACTAGTTACACATATCTACATATAAAGTGAGTGTGTTAGTTCTACATGTCCATGTATAAAGTGAGAGTACTAGTTATACATATCTACATATAAAGTGAGAGTATTGGTTGTACATGTCCACATATAGAGTGAGAGTACTAGTTATACATGTCCACATATAATGTGAGAGTACTAGTCATACAAATCTACATATAAAGTGAGAGTATTAGTTGTACATGTCCATGTATAAAAGAAAAGTACTAGTTGTACATGTCCACATATAAAGTGAGAGTACTAGCTGTACATGTCCACATATAAAGTGAGAGTACTAGTTATACATGTCCACATATAAAGTGAGAGTACTAGTTATACATGTCTACATATAAAGTGAGAGTATTAGTTGTACATGTCCACATATAAGGGAAAAGTACTAGTTGTACATGTCCAGATATAAAGTGAGAGTACTAGCTGTACATGTCCACATATAAAGTGAGAGTACTAGTTATACATATCTACATATAAAGTGAGAGTACTAGTTGTACATGTCCACGTATAAAGGAAAAGTACTAGTTGCACATTCCACATATCAAGTGCAAACACTAGCTGTACATGGCCCTGATTAGAGCCTTGAAACAAAATCATATGAACATATAAACTGTTAGAAAAAAGATGATAAAAGTGCCTTGGCAAAAAAGGCAATGGAGTGTTTTAGTGTTTATAAGTTTGTAATTCCTGTTTTAGAACATGTCATGTTAGGTAAGAGGGGTAGAGATTTAGATTTTAAGCTTGAAAAATCTGAAATATTATGACTATTACATTTTACACAGTGTTCAAATCAAGTTTATAGGATAGTGTACATTTCAAATGTTTTTTGAAGAGTAGACCTTTAATTTTTTTTTAATTTTCATTTAATACTTTCACATTTCCACATTTTGGACAATTTATTGCTGATATGGGTTATAACTATTTAAGTTGTTTCAATTGTGTGTGTTTTATGCTGGATGAAGTTATTTTCGATAAGAAAAGCACTTGTGCCATTTTAAATAAAGTTGGTAATCAGTTATGTTCAGTCCGTGTTTATATTTGGTCCTAATCATAGCTGTGGGTTGTATTTTAATTTGATTTTAATTCAGACAATCCAGATATGTGTTATATTTTCAATAAGGCAATGTCCAGATCTATCACTGTTAGTATGGCAGAGTATGAAAAATAATATAACATTTTCCAGGTACAAGGAAGATAATTGCTGACAGTTTATCTTATTTGCAGCCATACACATTCTGTGCATTGGCACACAGGTGTGGCTGATGTCAGCTAATTAAGGAATCGGTGTCTCCCAGGATAATGAAGTTATATAGCCGTGTGTAAGATATTTAGGGTTTTACAACAGCAAAATTACACAAGCGTCTATCAAAGGAGATAGTGCTAAAATACTTAGCACACAGGTGACAAGATGAAGGTGCAGCAAAGATGCTTAGGATGCATTCAGTAGCCTTTAGTTTTGGATTTGAAGCACAGGTTTTTGTGGATTACACCAAGCAGTCGACAGTCAAATAGGGTTACCACCTGTCCCTCTTTGCGAGGGACAGTCCCTCTTTGGGCAGTTGTGTCCTGCAGAAAAAAAACTAAAAATGGTAAATGTCCTGAGATTTTAGGACAAAAATATTTCCCAAGTTTACTTTAATGGTTGCATAAAACAGTTATTTTGCATCTGAAATACATAAATGTTATATGAAATAGAATAAACAAGTCAAATGCTACAAGAATAAACTTTTATTTTGACAAAAACATGAATTTGTGTCCTTTTCACTGACCATGGGTACATTTTGTCCTGCAAAATCTCGCATTTCTACAAAAATGTTCCACTTTAGGCATTTGAAAAGGTGGCAACCCTACAGTCAAATGAATGTTAAAATAATTGTCCAGAATGCAGACCTGAAAGGAAAACTAGAGGCAGCTCATGGACTGCAAATTATTGCCCCTCTTGCTAAAAGGTTTTCATATTATTATTAAGAATTATTGGTCATTCTTCACTTTTGCTGCTTTAGCATTTCCTTCGTACTATGGGTCTTTTGGATCAGTGAAATTCTGGGAATGGAGCATAAAGAGTTTGCTGTGCTGTGGATAAAAGCTTAAAAAAAGATCAGTTTCAGAAGGGGCAGAATATTATTTTAGAGGCTGTGGATAAAGACTTACTTTGCCCAGTTTGGCAGGGGGTGTACACTGCGAATGCCACATAAGGTAATAAAATTGGACAGACCCTGTGTTTGTGATGCCATCTGGGTAGATGATACAGGTCTAGCTTTCTGAAGACTTACTTTGACTGACTCTTAAACAAGCTGTTGCTGGAACTGCTGATTTTCTGACTCGCTCATTTAGAAATTAATGTGTCACTGATCTCACAAAAAGGATGTCATCGAGCAAAGTGGCAAGCAGATTTCCAACACCTTTCTGAGATATATCAAATAGAAAGCAGACTTTGAGGTTTTCCAAGATACTATCGATAAAAAGGAGGATTGTAATAAGGGCTTGTGGGGGAGAGGCAATAAACACTGGAAAATGTAAGGGACAGGAAGATCTTTCACCTGCTTTTGTTTTCCTTGATTCTAAGTGTTTTGTTTCTCTGCAATTCCTAAGAGAGTGAGGCTTTTACGTTATTTGTTCATTTCTTATTTTTTTAAGCTCAGAAATGGGCCCTCCCTGAGTTGATAGGGAAGAAGCCAATTAAGATCAGAGTGCCAAGGAGTGATAGTGATACACTGGGACTAGCTGACTCCAGTCATCTACCTTATTGCCCAACTCACCTGGAGATAAGATACACTGCTTTTGTACTTGTGAAAACAAGACTTGCATCTCATTCTAAAGAAGGCCTTAGCCTAACCATGCTCAAAGATGCACTTAATTTGAAGAATTTGTTTCTAGAGGTTACAAGTATTTAATTATTTAATTGCACATAATTCAGCATAAGTCTGGAGAGCTGCAGTCATTATACTGAGTAGAGTGCTAGTGGGTCAATGGAGGAAAAGAACAAACAACATACATATTTTATAAAGTTGTCTGGTGGGCAGGAGGAATTTTGATACTGTGTAGGGATCCATATACTGGCCATGCAGTGATGGCTTAATGCATCTGGAAGAAATTCAGAGATGGGGTTATACTTTTAGTGGCTTCTTGAGTTCACTCCAGCTGTCATTATATAGTGTATAAATGATTATAAGAAGAGTAATAAGATGTCTCAATAATGAGTGGGAACAGGAAGATATTGCCACTGGATGATATGATTAAGAGACCAGATGATGACACCACATAAAATGAGTGGATTAATGCAGTTGTACTCCCTCTGAATGAATTTCACTATCAAAATAGACTGCACTGCCTTAGGCCCATTTGGAAAATAACATTTATAAATGTTAAGCATGGCTGGTGGATGACCGAAATTATTAGATGATTTGAAGCTGGTGATGATATGGCCTCTTAGCATTATTATATGTCATAGGAGAAATCAGTAAATCGAATGAGATGATATTATTTGAATATCTATCTGTTTCTTGTTTGTTGGAATAAAAATGGATGATGTTGTAATGGAAAAAAATAAAAGATATGTATAATGTTAAAACATTTTATGATGAAATTTTGGATATAAGTAATCTGTATAGTATTTGTAATATTTTTGCTGAAATTATATGAAATAGTTGTTACTGAACTAACAAATAATTGCAATAATGTATGTGTTTTGGTGGATGGGAGACCAAAGCAAAGTGTTATTTTCTCATTGTTTAATTGTGGTCGGTATTTTCTTTAGCTTTTTATTATTTTGCTTTTAGTTAGTTTGTTTAAGTCTTTCTTCATTTATTGACTGATTTTTGCTAATTGTGAGATATGCCTGTCATGGGAGTAGGATACTATGCTATCCTGCTAGCCTAATCCAAGTGAACTTAATGTGATATTATAACTTCAGTGGAAATTAAAGATATTAGTAATGCAACCCATAACTAGCAATATAATTAAACATATACCAAACAGAAGCATAATTAAATGATTGAGTATACCAGTTTAGTAAGTGAAACTTGTGACCAGTATATACTAGGGTTGTATTCTAGCACTACTCACAAAAGTGTGCAACTATGCGCAGTGTTTTTACATGTATTTGTAATGTTTTGAAAGGAGCCACCATCATATATTTAATGAAGTGCTCAGTTCTGAACACAGCTCAGAAAAACATGGTGACAGTACCATATCTATACATGCTAATCACTACATACCTCTGCTGTGTTTGCTTGCAAGTTGTTAACTGATGCACATGTCCACACGTTTGGAGGTAGATGATTGCTTAACAATGACTGTACCATGACATCAGCATAGAACTGAGTACTGCTGGAGACACTATGACAGGGTGGAATGGCTCTATTGGGTCATGGCTGTGAGTGTAGCTTGTGTCAGTTGCTGTGAGGCTTTATGGTAGGAATATGAATGCTGCTGGCACCCGCTGATGCAGAATGCAAGCTTGTCACCCCTGTGTCCTTCACATGCATATTCTGGCAAAACACAATGCAAGGGAAATTGAGGAAGATAGGAATCCTATGTGGTGATCTACCCACTCCTCCTTTAAATGACACACAGGAATGTTATGTCTATTATACAGACCAGGGATCCAAATACAGAATCCCTGGTGTTTACACTGATGTTGATATTCCCTTACATGGTGGTATCTGCCATTTCCAAGACTCTCACCATTTGTGCAGGTTATGCATCATAGTTGTTAATGTTGCTTAAGTACTGCAAACAACATATATGTTGTTCACTGTAGACAGGGAAATTGAAATGGATTTTACTGCTGAAGACATAGGTATGATGTATGGTCATGCATGTCTCGTCTAACAGCTTTCATTACTCCATCCTAATGCATGTCTTACATTCATCTTACGTGCATTTTATGGAGATCTGCTGTGAAGTAGATGCCATCTTGTCATACAGATATGCACATGTTTTGGTTGAACACTGGACCTTATGTCTATATCTTCATTAATAAATATCTTACCCTTATCAACTTTTCACATTTTAAGCAGGACTCCAATAACTCTAGCTACTGGAACAAGTAGTGGTCATGCATGCTGCTGTAATGGCTCTTTATGTAACACAATTTGCAACATCATCATCAAAGCAGACTAGGATGATACAGATTAATCCCAGGGCATGGCTACTGCCACACAACACAAGACAACTACAGACACACCTGTTGCCACTGAGTAATAGGGTCACTGTGGGCACCAGTTCCATTGTAACTGATGAGGAAAAACAAGCTGAGTGTAACTGTAATGTGCTGTCTACTGAGCATGTGCAGGGCCCACATGACACAAGCTTATACCAGAGGTGAACACAACAGATGTGGTGAAAACAGTGATGGCCAGAATTTCCTTAGTCCACCATTACACTTCCATATGCTACTGATGCTCAATTAGTGGTAGCAGTAATGGATTTTGTTCTTCTTTTCTAAGGTTATTAGGTCACTGTAGGGTCTGATACCCTTACCACTATGAACAACATGTCCTAGAGGGGTCTATGTCATATCATCAAACTGCCACATTGTCAAGCAGCATCTCATCAACAGTGCAGGCAGTCGAACCATTCTGACTAAGATCACGTTACGGCAGGGATCAGGAAAGTTCCTTTTCCCCACTGTAGTGTGATCTTGGAGGTAGTAATATAATTAGCAAAGGGTGTGGGAATTTGACAGCCTGCATTGTCAATGAGATGACATTCGACAATGTGGCCATTCAATATGATGTAGACCTGTCCTAGAGATGTCCCAAGGATGTTAAGAGAATGGATGACAGAATGACAAACAACTTCTGGAAAGTACCAGCTGAACACACACAAAGAAGTGCATCACAATACTAACTTACTGCTGTGGCATGTGCTGTTTGAGATATGATGCATGCAAGTCAAAAGCAAAAGGGGCTATATGGAGAGTGCACAAAAACTAGCTCTATAGGGCCACTGCTGCCCTGATTACTTTTTTTTTTTTTTTTTATTACTGGGACAGATCTACTTCATATCATCGAATGGCCACGTTGTCGAATGGTATCTCATTGACAATTCAGGCTGGCAACCCCCCACATCCCTTGCTAATTATATATACACAGTACCCACAAACAAGTTGAGTATGCCAATCCAAGTAGTGCCAAATAAGTCACAGAGCCAGAGAAATATTGCCCAAAATATCTGGTTGATCAATACCAGCATCCCTGTTAAAAAAAAAAAAAACACCTATCTCACCTTCAGCTGTCCACATAAATTATACAGCTAGAAATATTGCTAAAATATCTGGTTGACACTGCCTGTAATTTGGTAAAAATACTTATCTCACCACCACGTCACTCCTCTCATCTCAACTGTCCACCAAAGCCAAAAGATAAAAAGTATCCGCTGATCATTGCCAATGTTATTTTAAAATAATACAGTAACTCATTGCACCTCTCCTTGAAATATTCCCAGAACTCTGAAGTAGTAAATATAAAAAATATAAATAAACCTTTCTCTCAGGCATGCCGCTGCACCTACATTTCAATGCTACAAGATCTGTGCTTGCATAATGTCTCGATACTTGTGTGATTTACGTTCAGTGGAGCTGAGCAGCACCACCTGGATTGTCCAATGTTCCCAGGTATTTTTTCTTCTAGTTAGACAAGTTGTTTATTTTTACAACAGAGAAGCAATGTTCGAAAAAACAAATAGATAAACAGGGAAAGAACACCATGGTAAGAATGTCAAGCACAGTGCGCAATGCCATGGCCTAGTTTGCCTAGGTGTAAGATCAGTCATGTTCTCAGTTGAGACACCATGAAGTTTTCATATATAACTAAGCAGGCGTGCAAGGCGAAGCTGCAAAAAAACCTCAGTTGCAAGCAGAGGAAAAGAAAAAGAAAATACCTATTGCTACAATACGTGAAAAGAAAAGTATCTTTACCATCAGATGACATTGAGAGAGTAAAAATAATATTCAAAACACCACACATCTGATGACATTCTACAATAAAACTACATATGTTACTGGAGTATGTGTAGGAAACGCTGCATTTTATCCTATTATCAAATGTGAGAATTATTATTTATAATGACTTGAATACAGATTTTCCACCAAGATTCAAACCCCTCATCCTACTTTCTGATGGAGTTTTGTTGTTATAAATGCTTTTATTATCTGTCTTCCAACATAAACACATATGCAACTTGTACTCAGACTGGAAATAAGTCTGCGGGTACATAATTTATACCTAACATAAGCATGAATCGTTTTTATTTGAATCCAGAATATCACATCTCACATGCAATTACCATACTGGCAATTGCTGTATGAAAAATTCATGCTGGATTATTTGTGAAACATTCTGATGCATGAAAAATTAATGCAGTCAAACAAAGGAAAGGGCCTGTTTGAAGCTATCTTTGTCTCCGAGTAGCATCTTTGAAACACTTTTTTTCTTGGAGAGGAAACAACATTCAATCTTGAGATATAGGTGTAAATTATTTAAAGGAAACTGGTCATTTTCTGAAAAAAAAGTATTCAGTCAACCTGACTTTCTGTGTCATTTTCCAAAATATAATGAAATGGCAAGGGGAGGTAATGATATTTTATTTCATTTTAAAGTAAACAGCTGTTTTTGAAGTCCTAATGTTTTTTTTTCTGAAAGCTGAGATATTTGTCATTTTTCTGCTAAAAAGATGAAGCTCCCTAAATTCAGAAGTGTGTGTATGTGTTGGAATATTGGGATAATAAAATCAAGGTAATTTGGATTGAAGGAATATTTTTTTCACAAGAACATTTTGATGCTGAATAATGGGTTCTACCTCACTTCAACGACAAGCCGGAACATCGACACGAAAACCGAGAGCACCAGAAGATCGAAAGCTGAGAAGACCGACACGACGGGACCCAGAAGATCGACAGTGGATAAGACCGACCCGACGGATGAAAGCACCGACGCCGAGGATGCCGACATGGGGAAAGGCTGTGTAAGTATGCGGTAGTGATGGACGTTAGGGTGCGAGTAAGGTAAGTGTGGATATTGACGGTCTGTGGGGATAGGGGTGGGTTAAGTGAGTTAGGGTTAGGGAGCGGGTCAGGTAAGTGTGCGGTAGTGATTGTGTTTGGGTTAGGGGCGGGATAAGTGAGTTAGGGTTAGGGAGCGGGTCAGGTAAGTGTGCGGTAGTGATTGTGTTTGGGTTAGGGGCGGGATAAGTGAGTTAGGGTTAGGAGCGGGCCAGGTAAGTGTGCGGTAGTGACGGACCTTAGGGTTAGGGTTTGGGTTAGGGTTGTAGGTAGTTGTGTATGTGAGGTTTAGTGTGGGTTTGTAGGGATTTTGGTGTGCTTGTGTTGCGTGTGTGGTTTTTGGATGGGGAATGTGTTTTGTTTGTTGATTGTGGTGTGTGAAGTGTATGAGGTTTCGTGTTTGTGTACCGTCGGTTATTTCGTTGTCGGGCATGTGGAATTTCGTGTTTTTGTACTGTCGGTTATGTGGTGTCGGTGATTGCGTTGTCGGTGTTTTGGTGTTTCGGTTATGTGAGGTAGAACCGAATAATGACATCACTGCTGACAGGCACAGATCATGATACCCTTGGCCTAGCAAGACTAGAAAAGCTAAATAAAATTTCAAGTGGTTCCTATTGTGTCGTACTGATGGACCAGACTCATTTACAGTCTGAAAAGTGATTCAGCTTCTGTTTGAGCTTTATAAGACATACGCATTGAATTTGTTTGCTTTGGGTTTTATAGTGAGAAGTGAGGACATATGACTTTAGACTACAGAACATGAACCTTTATGGATGGTAGAATCTCTTTAATCTTTTGTCAGGTGCAAAGGATGCCAAAGAGAATCATGAAGATGTGATTGCCCCTTGGTCTATGCACACCTCCAACAGTGCCACTTTAGTGTAATGCAGGATGTTCTTCCCTTATGTAGGAGTTGTCAAGAATGCAGTTTCTAAAATGAGCAAGTGAAGATAGAGACTGCATGAGAAATATTCCATAAAATGCTAGCATTCAGACCAGCTCAAATAATAATCAGTCAAACTTGTACTCTGATAAGGTTTACAGCTAGCTGAAAATCTTATGCACACGAATTGTAATGGACACCTACCCCAAATCTATTTCAGCACCAACTGGATTTCATGGAACCACACAGCCTAACATTCAGGGACTTTGCACCCTCCCACACAGCATAGTGGAGTTTGTTTGTTTGTCCTTTGACTTGTCCCACTGCCATAGCTTTAGCCCCTCCCAGTTTTACCTGCTCTTATACCTTCTCTCTTCCTCCCCTCCACCCATCATCCCTTCTAAATCCATAAGTATTGGTAGATCCTCGTGGCACCATCTTTATTCATATGGACTTGTTCCTAGCTGCTGTGCGATCCTGGACCTACATCAGTCTAGATTCTTAATGTTTCTAACCCCCTGCCTACATTTGTTGAATGATTTTTTTCCATCACAGCCATCAATTTCTGTGAGATGTCTTTCCACAATGACTTATAACAAATGCCTAATTGACGTCACTCACTGATCCCCTTGTCCATGAGCAGCTTAAAAAACATACTAAAACTGGGTCAATCACCCACCCATTACTCACATGGCTCCAAATGGGCATATATTTAGAGGAATGGGAATCAATAAAGTAAATCATGTTTGGAGATGAATTTCTATTTTTCTGTATGAACAGGTTAGCAGGAGGAACACATAGAACAGACAAGAGATCATTCTTACTGGTTTGGCATCTAAGCAAACCTGGACAAGATCAGGAGGGGTGTCATTAGGGTTGCACCCAAGACAGATATAAAGAAAAAATTACAAGGTAACCCTTGAAAGGAATGAACTGTGGCCCAGAGATGATATTGCTACAACTACTATGGAAAAAGCAGCAAGGGATGTCAGCCATCCTGATAATACACCTGAGGGTGAGAGAGAGATGATATCAAAGTTATATCATGCAGGTGTTAAGAGGCTCTTCAGCAGAGTAACCTGCCACTTCTTAGGAGTGAGAAGGTGCAGCCCACATCCCACCTACCAGTTCCTAGAACTATTCTAGAATTCTCACTCTATAATATTTCAAGGGAGGGTATGAAAAATGTACATTGGAGGCCAGGGAATGAGGACCAGAAAAAAAAATTAACATGGCAGGAGTTATCATGATAGTAGAAATTAGGACTTACTGCTAAGGTGCTGTAAAGCATAGGTAATGGCTATAATATGTTGACCTTGGAATGAACTCACAAAAGAAAAATATTGTTTGGTCAAAGTACATCAGGTCCTGCCATCCATGGGAGTGTTAAAAAGGTTAAACCTCACCAGAAGGAAGGCAGGACCAAAATGAATCAGTCTGAAATTTACCTAAAAGGAGATCTGTGGGTATTTGATAATAGAAAGCATGTAAAATGCACAGAGGAGGCCAGTGAATGAGGAGCAGAAAAAATAATCAACATGGCAGGAGTCAGGCCAAGGACAACCACAAGGTATTCTTTAGCTATGCCTGCAATCTCAAAGGCAGTGCACAGGTGGGCGCAGAATTCATTGTTAGTGGAGACAGCTATACTGAGTCAGAAGATTTAGCAATTCTTCTGGCTGACAAACTCAGCTCCAACATTACCCTCTCCCCCTCAACCTTCCCTCAGGAAATCATCATCATCAGCCTCCTTTTTCCCATTTTTTCTACATGAGGTTGGAGTATCGTGTTAATTGTTGCCAACTCTCTGGATTCAGTGCCACACTCCTACCTTCTTCAGCACTCATGCCTGACTGTCACAGATCTTCTTTCACACAATCCATCCACCTCTTTGCTGGATGTCCTCGCTTCCTCTTACCCTCTTCCTGTCTGTCCCAAATCTTCCTCACCAGATTGTCTTCTGCTTTTCTACATGTGTCCATACCACCTTAATCTGTTCTCTTTGATCTTGTCTGCAATTGGAGCTACTTTGGCTTCTCCTCATTTGCCCTCATTTCTTCATCTGTCCCATAGTGTGCATCCTGCCACCTTTCTCAGGCACTTCATTTCCATCACCTCTAGCTTCTTCAACTGTTCTGCCTTTACTGCCTAGGTCTCTGTACCATACAGTAGTACTGGTCACACCACTGTCTTGTACATCTTACTTTTCAGCTTCTTTGACATTCTTCTGTCATAGGCTACACCTGATACTCTATGACAGTTGGCTGCAGCCCCTCTGATTCTAGCTATGACCTTTTCATTCAGACTACCATTCTCCTCAACCACCCCTCCCAGATACTTGAAGCTGTTTACCTGATCCACCATCTTCCCTTCTATCTCTGTTCTCAGCTTTTTCTGATTTACCCAATTTGCTGCCATTACCACTGTCTTATCTGTGCTTAGTTTCATCCCATGTGCCTTCAGATTTGCATTCCATTCTCCTATCCTTTGCTGAAGTTCTAGCTCAGAGTCTGCCTGTACTGCCACATCATCTGCATACAGCAGCTTTGTTGATCCATCCCCTCCAACCTGTTTTATAATGTTGTTCATCACCAGTATGAAGAGCAGTGGGCTCAGAACTGAATCCTGAGGTACACCCACTCCCATTGGGAACTCCTCTGTGAGGCTAAACACTGTCCGTACTTGAGTCATTGGGTCCTTGTACATAGCCTGCACTAATTCTACCAACATTTCTGGGACTAAACCACTGCATTACTGCCCAGATCAGCTTTCTTAGGACCTTGTTATATGCTTTCTCCAAGTCTAGGAATGCCCAGTTGGACTCTCTCCTCATCTCTAGCTTCTTTCTAATTATCTGTCTCAATGCAAACATTGGGTCAATTGTGCTGCATCCTGATCTGAATCCAAACTGCTTATCTCCCATCTTACATTCTACTACTTTGCGTATCCATTTATTAATCAACTTCTCCAGAACTTTCATGCAATGTGATAGGAGTTTGATGCCTATGTATTACCCACAGTTGTGGATGTCCCCTTTGTTCTTGTACACTGGCATGAGTATGCTTATTCTCCAGTCATCTGGGATGCGCCTTTCTCTCAACACTGCTATTTGTACCCTCAGGAGACATTTCTACCCTACAAAAACATACTCGGAGGCTCTAAATAAAAATCTGCCTAAACAGCAAAGACCTCCTAAGCAGATATCCAAGCAACAGACACCCCTCAACAATACCCACATATCACATATCTCACAAAATCAGTGTGCCTCACAGTCACAGCCCATAAGGCCAAACAACACACCAAATACACTTGTTATAGGGGACTCTATTGTCTGGCACACTGACGTCCCACTCACCAGAATGAACAAGGAGAAGGTCACTGTAAGCTGCCTGTCGGGTGCCAGGATCCACCACATAATGCAAGCACTCAGGTCACTCCAAAGCAAGTACAAGTATGACTCCGTCATTGTCCATGCTGGTGTGAATGACCTGAGACGTACCTCCCTGGACTACATGAAAAGAGACATAGAGGAGCTCTCTGACCATGTAGCCCAGGCTGGTATGTCCCTGACCTTGAGTAGCATACTGCCCTCACCAAGAATGGTGCCACAGTATAAAGACAAAATGATCAGTTTCAACAATTGGCTAAAGTATTGGTGTCATTCAAAGGGGATCCATTGTTTGTCAGCCTGGGATGACATGCTCGACAAGCCACGTTGCTTCGCTAGGGACGGCTTGCACCTGTCACCCTTAGGCTTTCGTATACTGGCCAAGGCTCTTGCCAGCCCCATAGTGCCTTTTTTAGGCAAGGCTCAGAAGACAAACCAACCTCCATAGACAACCCAAAGATAAAAAAACTAAAGGTAATGCTACTCAATGCCAGAAGTCTAAACCTCAAGATGCACGCACTCGAGACACTCCTCAGTATGGAGAAAATCAATGTCTTTGCAGTAACAGAAACCTGGCTCAAGGCTCCTGAGAGGCACCCCAGCACTACCAGGTTATAACTCATACCATGCGTTTCGGCCCCAAAACTCAGACTGAAGCACAAACGGAGGGGGAGTATCTATATTTATCAAAGATACCTACACCTCCAGGTTAGTGGCACTGCATGAAGCATTAGAAACCATCCATGTGCAACTAACAGCGGGCAAAACTGCCATTCAGTTTGTAGCCTGCTACAGAACACCCTCCCTATTACAGGAACCCCACTTGGCATTCCTGAGAACACTGGAGAATATGAAGGTCTCTCCAAACACTATGTTATTGGGTGACTTCAACTACCCAAACATTGACTGGGAAAACTAATCAAGCCCAAACACCCTCGCCCAATGGTTCCTTGAATTTATAAACTCTAACGCAATGGAACAACTGGTCACTACTCCCACAAGAGGGAACAACATATTGGACCTGGTCATCACCAACATGAGGACTCTATGTTCCACACCAGAGGTAAACCCCTCATTGGTAAGATCAGACCATAAACAAATTTCCCTGGACATCCATATCCCGTCCCCACCCCCAGCCAAGGAAATCACTGTAAAGAATTTCTCAAAAGCCAACTTTGCACTTCTCAAGACTGAGGTGGAATCCTTCAAAGCCCCTGGGCCAGAGGATAATACAGCACAATCCACAGAATCCTTTACAAATGCATTCTATGAGCACCTGCAGGAATGCATGGACCGTGCTATCCCAAATAAAACCAAGACTCACTCCTCCAAAAACAGGAGACTGGTCTGGTGGACCCTGGCCATAAATAAGCTATACAACAGAAGGAGGAAGCTACTACATGACAGAGCAAAATCCCAAAAAGGGAAGGCATCTCTGATCAGTATTAGCAAGAAACTTCGATCCCTCATAAAATCATCAAAGGCCAGTTTCGAAAGAAAAATTGCCCTAGACACTAAAGATGATCACAAGGCCTTCTTTAGTTATGTCAGAAACATGGGCGGAAACTCCCAGATATGCTCTGAATTGTTGCATAACGGTACAAAATATACCGAACCTACAGACATAGCCAACATCCTGGCAGACAGATTCAGTACAAACTTCTCCACCCCTTCCCCCCCAAAGCAGCAAACGCCTATCCCAACTGAATGCAACCTCCCTGACATCACAGATGCACAGGTGAAAGCTGCCCTCTCCAAAGCAAAAAACACAGCATCTATGGGACCAGACGGTGTCCCAGGCTGTGTCTTACACAAGCTCCAAGAAGAACTGAACCCTCACATTAAGTCACTGTTCAAACTTGGCCTTACTACAGGATATGTTCCCAAAGAATGGCGTACAGCTACAGTGGTCCCACTCCACAAAGGTGGTGCCACAACGGACCCCGGAAACTATCGCCCCATAAGCCTGACTAGTCTGGTCTGTAAAGCTATGGAGCGTATTATCATGGAACTCATAAACAAAGACATTGGGAGCCTCCAGACACTGGACCCTACCCAATTCGGCTTTGTTAAGGGCAGATCTTGCCTCTTAAACCTAGTTGATTTCTTTGAAACAGTTACCAAAGCCATAGATGAGGGCAAGGTAGTCCACACAGCCTACCTGGACCTCGCAAAAGCCTTCGACACAATACCCCACTCGGGCATCATAAATAAGCTTACCAGCTTAAATATCAACCCCTATATCAAAAGATGGGTTGCAAACTGGCTCAGAGATAGAACCCACATGGTCAGAATCACAGGTGCCATGTCCGAATCCAAACCGGTTACAAGTGGCATCCCACAGGGCTCAGTTCTGGGACCTCTCTTGTTCGGTATGTACTTCTCTGAGGTTCAGGCTAACACGGGGAGATTATGGCTGACAAAGTTTGCAGATGACTGCAAACTGGGCTCCATAATCGAATCTCCAGCTGACAAAATCATCCTCCAAAAGGGTCTCACAGAGATGGATGCTTGGTGCCAGAGCCATGGCCTCAAGCTAAATGCTAAAAAGTGCATAGTCATCCCCTTTGGGAAAAACAAGGTGCCCACAAATTACCACATAGGTGGTAATCCTTTAAGTACGGAAGAAGTAATTAGAGATTTGGGGACCAACGTAAATAGTAATCTCTCCTTTGATAATCACGTTGCCAAAGTGGTTAGAAAGACCTTCTATATAGCCCACCTTATCATGAAAGCGTTTGCATCTAGATCAAGAGAGGTCATTGTGCCCCTCTACTCTTCACTCATCAGGCCCATAATTGAATACAATGCCCCTTTTGGGATGTACCTTACCCGACACCTGCAGCAACTGGAGAGACCCCCAAAAGTACCTCACCAAGAGGATCATGGGCTACAAACAGATGTCCTATGCAACTCGACTAAAGAAACTCCAGCTCTACTCAGTTGCTTACCGCCTACTCAGAGGCGATCTATGCCTGACGTACAAAGCCATGTCAAACCCAGAATTAATGGACATGCTCCACCTCAAAAAATCCAAGCCCCTTAGAGCTACACGCTCCAGGGACCTAAACCTCAGCACAAAAATAAATAGGACATGCTGGAGGGACAGATTCATTTCCCAGAGGCTCCCCTCACTCTGGAATAGAATCCCAATTCATGTTAGACATAGCCCCTTGCTGACCCTCTTCAAGCGAAATTTGGATGCATGGATGGGAAATCGCAAATTCACCCCTGGGATCTCTCCTGTGTCCCTGCTAGACAGAGGCACAGTAAACTAATCTTAAAAGGGTACCTTCTGTGACCTACTTTACAGAGGCACAGTAGGCTAATCTAATAGGGAGGTGGAAGCCAAATACACTCTGGCTAGGCTTATAAATGCCCTAGGGCAGATAGCCTAGTATCTACCTATGAACCTATGAACCTATATCACCCAGCATCTTTATCATATCTGCTGTGACCTCATGAGAGACTGCTGCTTTCCCTGACTTCATCTTCCTTAGTGCTGTTCTTACTTCTTCTAGGGCGGGCTCCTCTTCTTCTCTCATCATAGGCAGTTTGTGGGGCAGTATGGCTTCTGCAGGGTTTTCTTCATTCAGAAGAGACTGAAAATACTCCTTCCATCTACTTTTGATGTCCTCTGGACTGGTGAACAGGTTGTTGCTGGCACCCCGTATCAAGGGTGTTTGACTGTCTTCTTTATCATTCTGTCTTTGCCTTGCAACCTGATATAGTTTCTTTGTGCCCCTTACTGAGTCACTTTCCAGAAGTTGGTACAGTGCCTCTGATGCCCTATTCTTTGCTATTGTAACCTCTTTCTTAGCTTCTTTGTTAGTCAACCAGTAGTAATTCCTAGCCTGGTCAGTTTTTTCTATCTACCACTTCTTCCTGCACTCCTCCTTTCTTTTGATGACTTCCTGGACTTCTGCATTCCACCACTAGATTTCCATATGTACCTTATTTCCATACCTGGCTTGGCCACATATCTTTTCTGTAGTCCTAACACATCCTGTTTTTAGTGCTGCCATTCTTCTTCAACTCCATCTGTTTCCTCCTCCTCTTGGGGTGCTAGAGCCCTGAGTAATTCCTTGAACTGTTGTACTTTCTCTACAGTCAATTTCCAAGTCTTCAGCTTGGTCTCTGTTGACCTTAGAGCCTTCTCTGACCACTGCATGCAGCTGATTGTGGCAACCAGTGATTTATGCTATGGGCTGACTGTTTCACTGGGGATGACTTTGCAATAATGGATTCTACCCCAGTGTCTTTTCTTTACTAGGAGGAAGTCTACCTGAGCTGCATGTTGACTACTCTTGTATGTGATCTTGTGACTATCTCTCTTTCTGAATCATGTGATGGCTACTATTAAGCCATTTGTCAGACAGAGGTCTAGAATGGCTTCTCCTTCTTTATTCCTGTTGCCACATCCATGTGGACCCAGGAAGTCCTCATATCCTGTTCTGTCTGTCTCGATATGTGCATTCAAGCCACCCATTATCAACACCAATCATGTTGCCCTACTTTATCTAGTAGGTCTTGCAAATGCGTCTGAATGCATGCTTTTCCTCACTATCACAACCCTTCCTCAGGAAATACCATCAAATATAAGTCCCCCTGCCATCACTAGCAAACAAGTCTTTGATGCTATAAGGCCAAGAATCCATCATCAATGGGCCCACATAATATCCCTGAATGCCTTCTAAATAACATGACCTATAAGGCCCTCTAAAATGCTGTTTAACTGTAGCCTTCAAACAGGCTTCATGCCTCATGAGTGGAGAACAGCAATGGTCATCCTTCTACAAAAAGGTGGGCCATCTACATACTCTAGAAACTACAGACCCATAAGTCTCACTAGTCTCTCATATGCAAAGCCACAGAAAGAATTATCATGGAAATGATAGGTAATGACATAGGAAACCTCCAGACACTGGACCCAACCAGGTTTGGTTTTGTCAAACACAGGTCATGTTTACTCAACTTGGTGGACTTCTTGAGAAGGTCAACAAAGCAATGGATGAGGGCAGAATGGTTCACGTTACCTACCTTGACCTGGCCAAGGTATCTGACACAATAATCTACTTGGGCATTGTTGAAAAACTCAAGCGGTACAACCCTCTTGTCACCCAGAGGATAGCCAGATATAGGTATAGAAATACATGTAAATATACAGTATGTATCTGTTTCAGAAGACTGAAAAAACAAAAGACTGAATCCCAAAGTACTGAAAATTCAAAATACTAAAGGATGGAATTTGCCCTTTCTCCAGTGTTGTGGAATCTTGGAGTTGGTATATATAATTAGCAATGGTTGTGAGGGGTGCAGCTCCCCACGAGTAGTGCAGGGGGGCTTGCCCCCTGCATTAAAATTTTTTCAGTATTTTGGGATTCAGTCTTTTGGTTTGTCAGTCTTCTGAAATAGACCCAATTATATATATATATATATATATATATATATATATATATATATATATATATATATATATATATATATATATATATATATATATATATATACACATATATATATATATATATATATACATATATATATATATATATATATATATATATATGTGTGTGTGTGTGTGTGTGTATAGATAGTTATACATTCTAAGTGTACACTGTTCTGAGTGGCCAGACAACACAGACATAACTCACACCTTCTTCCTTCTAATTTCAGTTTTCCTACTGATATTCTTGCAGCTTTAAATATCTACAGGGATTCATAAAGGTTACCACAAAGTGTAGACAACAACTACACAGTGTAATCTTTCTGAGTAACTGTAATGTACACTTAGTGTAGGCTGTTGTGAATCTGGCCCTATGTTCAACAAGTTTCTATTGAGGTATATTGTGTTGCAAGTCACTTTTGTTGCAATAGCGTATCACTGAGTGTACCTATTGCTGAGAAAATGAAATTATGTAAAATAATTGTGACTGCCTTGTCAGATCACAGTTATTTCAACTGAAAATTAAAATCATTATTCTTTAGCTGCAATACATTTCCATAAATATGCAATGTAAATGTAACATACCATACTCATACATGCAGGATATCAATACCTGAGTCTCTTACATGCATGCATGCATACATACTCTAAAAGCTGACAGCAATGAGTATCCATTTAAATAGTATAGTTCTAAGAGTCCCTGCTACACATTATAGATAGACTGAACACAGTGTCACAGACATTTTAAATATGCTGCTGTTATATTTTGTCATTTTGAAATATAATGTAAATGACTCAAAGGTCATCATAAAGCAAAGTGTAACTGTTGCATGTTAAAGTATTTGTTCTTTGAAACACACTAATGTAGTTATTGAACAATACCTTATGGAGTATAAATAAAGATCAGGCATCCTGACATCACATGACTTCAACCAGTGAGTGTATTTTAAATGTACTATGGATGTAGTGTATAATGACATTAGCAAAAATGGAGAATGCCTAACAAAGTATATCTGACTTCTCTTCCATACCTGGTATTACTGGAGAATTTTACAGTTATGAGAAGTTACAAAATCGAAAGAATGTGCTTGTCATTGATGAATATGTGAAATATCTAGAGTGGAAATGAAAACAAATTTTACTGGCGTTTCAAATTGAAATCCTACAAAAAATGCTAAGATCTGTTAAAGTAGTTACCACTGCTGGAGATAGACTGGTAAAGTCAGTGTCACATGAGCATCTGCAGAGACATGCTGTTATGAGAAGTATAAGATACGACATATTATCAGAAGTAGAGCAAAGCATTCAAAAGATTACTTTTGTCAAGTTTTGAGTGACAGTCTTTCATGAGTGTTAAAAGAAGTATCAGTTTTGTTAGCATCCAGGAAGTCACTCTGTCACACAGCAGTGTATGGCATCTCATATTTCTCCATATTTGCCACAATGTATCGGTGACATTGGTCCTCAACAGTGGGCATTACAATGTGGTCATTTTAAGTATCAGTGTATTAATAATGATCACTGCAGTCCAGCAATACTTTTTCTAACAAAGGAGTGAATTAACAGGGACCTGTCTGTGTGACAAATGTGGTCTGGTGATGGAACTTATTCGATGACTGGAAGACTGATGTGTTGGTTATACTCACTATGTGGCAGTGTAGCTGTTAAAAATACACATTTTCCAATCATTTTGACTCTCATTATCAAAGTCCATACAAGTCTTTAGTTCATTATGAAATGTTGAGTTTGATATGTTTGCACTATGTTCTCCAAAGTATAGTCGTTCACATATTATTTGCGATTCTGAACCTGGTGCCATCAAATGCTTTAGAATGAATTTTGTTTAACATGTCTTAATAGATGTTACTTTCACTTCAGTCAGAATGTAGGAAAATTGAAAGTGTGCAGTTGATTGTACTATATGATACAAAGCTTTCACGAATGTTGCGCATAAGCTACTAGCTACAGACATACCACTCTTTTGATGACTTAGTATGCTTGTTTCCATCTGCTTTTTTGAATTTTTTCACTATTGTCAATAAGGTTTTCACCTATATCATGCCTGCCTCTCATATCCCCCCCCCCCCCCAAACACTGTTTTTGGTCACTGGTTGAGGGATGGCAAATAAAGTTTACTTCAACATTGTTCTATAGCTCTGAATGACATAATCAAGTGCTTGGTAAAAGAGCAATGTCTTGTGAATCAGGTCAGAGGACATTATCCTTCTGGAGGAAGTTTTTCATCTCCAAGAAAATGTCTAAGGGACATGGAGAAAACACAGAGACATGTAATGGGAAACAGACTGAGCTTTTTTCAGTATTTAGTTGCGACTACTATCACTGTACCTGCATTGTTACTGCTGTTACAACTGTGGCATTTATCATACATTCTAAAGCTATCATGATCACAGCAATGTCAAAGTATTGCATACATGTCAAGTGACACCATTTTTCCCATTATGTTCAGTTCTTCACCAAAAGCATTTCCTTAAATTTTGACATTTTAAGACTTTTACAGGATTGTGAAAGAAAGTTTAGTTACACATGCACTTCTCACACTTTTAACAAATGCTGTAAGTATTCTATAATTCTAATGCTAATTCAGTTTTGTCAACTTTTCTTTATATCTTTTATTTCAGAAAAATACATCATTATATTGCTCAAATAAGCATCAGCATATGTAAGTCTACTTTTACACATTTGACAATAATAGATGTGCGTACGTCTTTATTTGGGAGTTTTAATTTGGGAGTTTTAATTTGTTTTCCTTTCATTGCCTTCCTCTGACTTAGACAACCATACAATTACAGAATCAACAAGATTAGTCCTGCAGTTGTAAAAATTTTCTTCAAGTACATTATATTACTATTACGTTTATTTCTTACTAACAACATTATTCACCATCGACCAATTAATCTTTGACAAACTTTGCATTTGGTTATTTAATCATATACAAATGTGTAGACAACTTCTACATTCAATGTAGTATCATAGTATATATGTGTGTGTGTGTGTGTGCGCGCTTGTATATATAAATGTATAAACATCTCTATTTCAACTGATTTTTTTTTTTTTTAAGAAAAAAATCTGTGAACATTATTTTCAAATGGTGTGGCCACTATAGCCCAAGGCAAATGTTAGCAATTGAAATATTTTCAAATACTGCAAAACTGATGTTGAAATCCTAGCTGCAGGGTATACTTGACATAAGTGATGTGGGTTTTGTTGAAATTTTATTCCAGAATCAAAGCAACAGAGTCATATTTAGGTACAGGATTCCTTTTATATTTGATTTTTAGTTACTCTGAAAAACAAACTGTAAGTCAGTGAGCTTAAAGAAGAAAGAGGACATGATTTAGACAATTTTATTTTACACTCATAAAAAATGAGGTATTGTCTGGCTTCAAAAAGGAAGTCTCTTTTTTTTTTTTTTTTTTTTTTAGTGAAATGTTTTCACACCTGCTTGTACTTTCAATTTGTCTGTTGTATATTGCCTGATAAAGATTTGTTTCTCTGTCAACCTTTGCTCCTGTTAACCTTTCGGTTTTAACTAGAGATAATGTGACATGCATTCTCTGTTGGTACAAGTCCATACTGGAGCACAATGTTTTTGTTCTGTGTGCTCTGCCTTGGTACTTAACATATACATTTTAATATCTATCTGTTTCTAGTCAAAATATTTTAGAAACATGCAGCTACTTCTTTATATTAGATAAGCAATGATCAGAAAAATGTTTTCTTGCCAACTACTACTAACATGAATATATGTTCCAGAAGCTACATGGCATCCCAGGTGAATCAGGTGCCTTACCAGTTTAAACTAATTGATGTTAATGAGAAGTGAGAGTTCACAGGCATCAATGTACAATTTGAACATGTATTGTCATTGTTTGTTATAAGCTGCGGTGGTGGTGCAGCATTGTCGCCTCACAGTAAGATGTTGTCCTATTCAATTTTCAGCTAAAGTGTCTTCTGTGTGGAGACATGCGTGAATGGGCATATCTTTGTTGAAGGTTGTGCATCAGGGCTGGCAACTCGGCACATAAAAATCTACTGCCAATCATTAGCGGACTGGAGTTCTGCTGTGGCAACCCCTAACTGGGAAAAGCCGAAAGACACAACAACAACATAGTCATCGTTTGTTATCCGGAACTAAGCAACATATGCCTTTTTTCTGTCCACCATCATTTAGTTTGCTGATGTATTCAAGCTCGCTATATTTTATAAGCCTACATTGGGTCTATATTGAATCAGCGAATGCTTAAAAAAAGCGACCGCTGATTCATCGACCCTAGTTAACCAAAAGCTGACAAACCTGAACACTCGGAACAACGATTTTCTTCCCAGGGAAAAAAAAAATTGCTGTTCCACCAAAAAAAAAAAAAACTTAAAACAGTATTTAATGTGAGGGGCTTTGCAACCCACACGCCCCCTACTTAAATATACCAACTCCGAGATCACACCACAGTGGAGGAAACAGCAAACTCTCAAAACTGGCCCAGCGATTTTTTTTCCCTGGGAAAAAAATCGCTGTTCCAGGTGTTCAGGATTGTCAGCTTTCGGTTAACTAGGGTCGATGAATCAGCATTCGCTGATTCAATATAGACCCCAGACATTGACATACATGCTAGAGTAGTGATCAGTTCTTATGAAAAGAATCTTAATTATGATTCATTTTATGGTGACATGCAGATCTAAAAATTCTGTACCCTGACTCTTTTGTCTTTTTTTTCATCTGAGACTTATTTTCAGATATTGGCAATTAATGCTAGCACTCTGTTGAGCACAAGCCAGTTTAAAATAATATTCCACCCTGATGTTCCTCTAAAGATTTTAGGCATCACATTTTGGTTCATCATAGGAAATATGTCAGTTCCTTTTAATGTGGCTTTGTTGATAAAATATTACAACACAGTTCTGACCTCATTTTGCATTATTAGATTATATGGGATAAATAACTAGGTTGAGGCACAGAGAAATACTTTTGAGGTAGGTCTTTCTATCTACAATAATTGCATGAATGTTTACCTACAGATTACATACAAAGAATAATGGTTCCACCTGTTATTATCAAAAACCCACCTCACCGAACTTGTAAAAACTGGGATGACTTTGCTGAACACTTACTTGGAGAATCTCTCAGATTACTAGAATTTTACTCGAGGAAAGTAACCACTTGGCCACCATGGTGAACTTTGTCCTCTTCCCCAATGTAGTGTGATCTTGGAGTTGGTATATTTAGTTGGGGGGGGCAAAGCCCCCCACTTGCGTGGGTTAGATTTGCTTTGGTTTGGCTATTTAGTTATGGTAGCCAAGTGGTTATTTTGTGGAAGTAAAATTTTTGTGATCTGAGAGTTCATACAAGTAAGTGTTCAGCAAAGTCATCCAGGTTTTTAGATGATTGGTGAAGTGGGTTTGTGATAATAACAGGTAGACCCGGAATAACACTAGGTAAAACAGAATATTTGCTTTAAAATAGTGGTAATGGAGAAGAGTAGTACACCAGAAGAGATAAGCACAATTGTTTCAAAAGTAGTTAAAGTGAAGATTAAAATAAAGGGGAACAAACAAAAGCTGAATAGTCAGTCACCTGATATTGTGTCACTAGTGAAATAATCGATGAAAACTATTCTGAATATAATGACAATGTATATCCTGCAGATTCTGAAAACAATCAAATTTCAGGACAGGATAAAGATTCCTAAATTCAACATTAAAATGAAAAACTGATAAACAAAGATTGCCAGTCAGTGGACATGATTGTGTTTGTAGAAAAGTATATCAGTGAAGTGAAGAAACAGAAAAAAAAAGTACAACCAAGAAAATTTAACCCTGCAGGAATGTTAATGTTGACTTGCGTCATGTTTGCTGTTATATCAATAAGAAAGATGTCTTGTTCTAATTTGACGTTTAATTCATAACATCATCAAACTAGTAAAAGTGTGTACTTTCTCATATTTACTGTGGAAGTATTTTTATAATATTCTTTAAAAACACTATTATGGCTAAATCAGGCTTGGACCAATACCAGATAATTTATTACTGTAAAAATAATAATATTAATGGTACCACGGCTCTTTATCCACTCAGAAGAAAAAAATTAAGCTGGTTTTGAAGAAGGTATTAAAAAAATAATATCCAGCACATTTGTGGCAACATCCAAAGTATTGTGTTACGTTTGGAAATTGATCAAACCATATATTGCACATTTACAAAGTAAAATGAGCACATATAACTATAGAAGTTTGTAGTATTTAAGATAAGAAAACAGTATTTTATTTCTCTAACGTATTAATTATCAATATTTTGATATGAAGATTATTGGAAGGCAAATTTGAACATTTAAAACTGATTCTAAAAAATGTTGCTCCAGTCAAAAAACAAATGCATTCATGATAAATATTTCAAATCCAGAGTAACATTAAGATACTTTGGTTTTAAAGTACACAAGTTATAGGTCTACATTTCAGCCTTCTCAAATTATACTTTATCTTGTCACCCTCAAGTAGCATAACCATTCTTAGAATTAGAAGTTTAAAAGATGCAATAATTCCCAAATGATCCTCATGGACATAAACAGCTAAATTACTGGAATGAATTAAAGGTCAATCATTCCAATAATGAGAATGAAAAAAAATCCTGTTAAATTTTGCCACATGGTGTTGCATTTAGGGTATTTGCACTGTTGTCTTAACGGTGTTAGAAGAGCTATATGTTTCACCTGCCTGGATAATTAATTTATTGCATCTTTTAATTATTTTCTTTCAGTAGTAGCTAAGCCCTTGAAGGCAAAGAACCAAGACACCAGTGCTGTGCATCTGGAAAAAAATGATTTTAACAGACATTCGTTTTTTTTTCCTTTATACATATATAAATATAATATTTTTATTTCCATTTCTGTGGTTGTAGTGCTGCCTGGAAACTGAACAGAGGAATTTGTGGTTAGAAAGCCTACCCAGTTAATAAATTAATAAAATAATAATGTGCTTCCCATTTCAAGTGGTGGCTTAACTAAGACTACCAGAAAGGTAAGTACTTCAGCATTTTTCAACTGTCTACCAACTGAAGAAACTAATGTATATTACTGGGTATCTCCCTTCCCCAATTCTTATGTGAATATAAAATTGGCTAGCCATTCTCTCATCACAGATTCTCACATGCACTTATAAACTACTCATATGATATATTTTTTCCCAACAGTACAACCTTCTGTTAAAAGTGCATGCTTGTCTTTTTTTGGTTAAACAAAAAGACTTTGTCTTTTATTAGAAGAACTTGAATTAGTTTTGTGTATAATAAACTGTTTTTATAAGACTGGCAATACCAGCAGCTTTAATATTCTATGGTACATGAGTGCATATGTATAATTTATGTATTTTATTTCTGTTAGTTTAGTGAACTAAAACAGACCAGAATGGGTCATTTCTCATCAGATTGGGTAATTCTGCCCCTTGTGGGGAGTTTCCCACTTATATATATATATATATATATAATTATATCTGAATGGTTGACATGTTAAATGATTGATGCAAAAATCATTGACAAAAACATGTCAACCATTCATAATATTGATAACACTATACAATGACTTGCTGTCATTGTGTAAATGATGTACTCGGATGTATATGCATACCCACAGTTAGTATATATACTTACAGGGTTATCGACTCCAAGACCTTTTGGCCCACTATAACTGCATCGATCCATGGTAATGTTTTAGACTAGTTTTTCAGGTATACAGCCACCACAATCAACAGACTGTTTAAGAATAGGTTGAAAAGTACCCATCTTTCTGAATCCAGGATATGGGATGTAATAAGTGCTCTAAGATCCCCTCCATCCTGGCAAATGCAATGAATGTAGTTGTCCATGCAGGAGTGAATGGCCTTAGGCACTCTATCAGAAGGTCATGCTGAAGGATATGACTGAGTTTGCTATGCACGTGTCAGAGACAAGAAAGACACTGATCTTGAGTAGTATTTTGCCTTATGTTGAATTTAGACTAGAAGAACCAACAGCATAAAATATGTTCCTTCTTAATAGTAAACACAGAAACAAGACAATAGAAGTACCGTCATATGCCAAGGATGGTAAATAATAACCATTTATTTTCACTGAAAAACTTTCAAGTTTCAGATCAAGTACTTTCAGCAAGTAAAGTGACTTCATCAGAATCTGAGGTGAAAAAATTACATCTTTTCAAAAAGATCCAAGTCTTTGCAGCCACCTTTTCCCCACCATAGGTATTCTTCTGACAATTTCATCTTTCCCAAGTTGTCACATTTTTCAGTTCTGCACAGACTTTGTAAGACCATCTCTGAGAAAATGCTGCCTGCCATGGACTATATATGGATGTTTACCACTCTGAAATCTGTGGGCATCACAGAGCTGTTGTCAGGAATCCATTCCACGTTTATATATATATATACATATACACTTAGTTACACTACATTTTTTAATTTATATTATAAAATAAAAAATGTTTTTAGTTGATTTTTAGTTGATTTATTAGTTTTTGTAAGAAATGTTTTATATACAACATCATATTTTTGTATAATATACCATCTGTTACTTAATACCATCTGGATAAATGTTAAACATTATTAATTTTATTCAAGGTATACACACAATGTATAAGTAGCAGTATGTGGCTTTAAATACGTAATTAGGAGTTTTAAGGTATGATTGTTTGATTATTTAATTGCTGCAATTATTTGTTAATTTACTGTGTACTTAAAGTGGAGTATGATTCATGTATTTGTCTGATGAAGTCGTTTTATCGATGAAAACGTGTTTGTGCAACTTAATGTGGCATTAGTGCTTTTCTTTCGTGGAGTCATTAAACTTGTTGGATTTTGATACCTCATTGTGAGCTGAGTCTTTGAACAGTGGTGGCTTCTGGACTGGTTTGCTGTCTTAGGATTTATTGGTATTTTACAGCGTTTTCTTTTTGTATATCTGGTATGGAAGCCAGCTCAGGATCTTCCACCTCCGGAGATGGCCATGGCATGGGCAATGGCAATTCTCACAGGTCCGAAACGGATGAACTGCGACAGCTCATGGGTCAATTGACTCTCTTGATCAATTTATTAACTCCTTTAAGCCAAGGTATTAACAGCCTAGTTTTAGAACAACGGGAGGTTTTTAAGGCTGTTACCAAACATTCGGCAGCTCCCCCTGTGGTTAATAGTCCTAATGGTGCAATCCACGTAAACTCTCTGGAGCTGCTGAATCTTCTGTTGGGACTGATTTTCGGTGTACGCCAACAGTTTTACGCGAAAACATTCAAACTATATCAGAAATTCCCTCGGATGCCCAGGGCAGGATTATCACACCATTATCAACGTTCCAGGACTGGTTTAACTCCAAACCTAAATTTTGTTTTAGCCAGGAGGTAACCCGAGTTACAGAGGACACTCGCACATTCAAGGAATCTCTACATTCACTAGAGAATGCCTTATACAGGTACAAAACCCTGGAACTGGATAACATATATTTAAAAGAATGTCTTAAGAAAAGTATAGTCCTTAAGGGATTGCGGGTATATAAATACCCTAACCAGGTTGTACCTGGCAGTGATTTTCATATGGACTTAATTAAAGATTTTGACCAATGTGGGTTAGACATTGTTAAGGCTATCATTAAGAAGAATATAAAAGAAATTGAATGTTTGCAAGCTGACATTTTTAAGTATAATGAAAGTGTAACTACTGATTTATTGTTTAACCATGAAGCTGAAAAGCTTAAATATTATGACATCAGAAAGGAGGTTGATCAGCATTGTAACACTATTTTAAACCATAAATACAAGAAACTTAACAGGGATATTAAAGAGTACCAGGATGGTAGACAGTACCCCAATCCACCATATTACAGGCGTAATACACATGTCAATCAGGCTGGGTACAATTCCTTTAGGGGTGATACTGACCCACCTATTCAAGAAGGACCTGACACGGAGGTTTTTGTTGACAATCAACAACCAATGGAGGGGAATGAGGTAGATTTTTTACCCCGGAGGTCAGAACGGATTCGCCAACAGGGGTATCCATCAGTGGGGGTTCACCCACCACCAGCGTTGTCTCCTTGGGGGCCAAACAGGGGATGGAGAAAGAACAGGAAACAGGAATGGTAGTTAATAATAACATTATAGAAACCAAAATAGGAGATTTTTTTATGTATTCTAAAGACCACTATTACATTTACAATTACAGTGATTTCCAGGTTACTGACCATTGTTTTGATTTATTTATGAAAGGATTTAAGTTTGTCCCTAGTAGATGTAGCAGTGTGGCACATACTATTCTTGATCTGAAATTGCTTATACGCAAGTTAAACTTGGAAAACTTGTTTGGGGAGAGTTCAGGGGCTGCCAGTTTACATTTAAGAAAGTCCAGTACATTTAACCCCCCAATACACCCCCAACTTAAGAATTTGAAAAATAGGATGGAGCAGCAACTCAGAAAGGAACTTAACAAGGCCAAACATGTAGCCAATTTAAGCCCAGAAGAAAATTCTTTACTGCAGGACTTGAGTCATAATTTTTCCATCAGAGTTATGGAACCGGACAAGGGTGGGGGTACCGTTTTAATGGACCAGAATTTGTATGAAGCTAAAATGTACAATCTCTTGCATGATTATTCCAAATATACCTCGGCTTCTATCAACGAGATAAATTTATCATATAAAAAGATTGATTTGGCCATTAAAGATTTGTTAGACCAGGAAGTCATTGAGATGGACATTTTTTCATATCTTGAAAATTTGCATCCTAGAGTACCAACCTTGTTTGGTGTGCCTAAGATTCATAAAAATTTATTAGACCCACCCATGAGACCTATTGTGGTGGCACAAGGGTCTAAAATACATAACATTTCCAAATTTTTGGATTGGAAACTCAAACAACTATGGGGGAGGCATGATTATATTCTTAAGGATTCATGGGCCTTTCTTCGTGGGGTGACCAAAGATCTTTTTAATACTGAAGTTACATTTCTTACCATAGACGTGGTAGATCTTTTTTCAGTTATTCCAACTGATCTTGGTTTATCATGGATGGAAGAAGCCTTATGGGCATGCCCAGGTGTTACAGGTAATGATGTACACATGATAATTGAACTTTTGGGGTTGGTTCTACACAATAACTTTCTCTTTTTTTCTGGAGAATATTTCCAACAGATATCCGGTGTTTCTATGGGAGCCAATTGTGCTCCCATATATGCGGATATAATATTATCTATTTGGGAGAAGAAATTTGTCTTTAACAGTGAATTTTCGATTTTTTTGGAACCATTATTGTAGGTTTTTAGATGACATTTGTATTTTTTGGGTCGGGCCTGTTCACCGTATAGAAGATTTTATTACTTATATTAATGGCTCAACTACATTTTTAAAGTTCACCCATCAAATATCCTACAATAGTGTCAATTACTTGGACGTGACTCTCACGAAAGATGGGGATGGGATCAAGTCCTGTATATACAGGAAGCCTACATTCTCTAACAGTTACGTTCATTATCAAAGTTCACACCCCAGATTTAAAAAAATGGGAATTCTAAAAGGACAATATGTTAGAATTTCCCGTATGACTTCAGATGATTTACAATTTGGGTACGAATGTGACAAACTAACTTCCTTGTTTTTGGATAGGGGGTACCCTATTGGTATGATTCAATCTGTAAGGGAGGAAGTGGAGGCAGCTAGAACCAGTAGATTTGGTCCTATATTAGGGAGGGTTATTAGTGAAGCCCACAGTCAAACCCATGAAGATGTTGGGGGTGCTTTTCCTAGCAAGTTTGCCTTCATTACTGATTATAGTGCTAATGCAGGACATATTAGGAGCATTATAGAAAAAGAATGGCGACAATTTCAAGATTTAACTGACTTGAACAATCTCAGGGGCAAAAGTCTGAAAACAGTCTTTAGGAGAGGTTTTAACATCAAGAGGGTTTTGGAACAAAATGACCAAACAATAAGAACTTATAGACAGAGGAAAGGGACTTATAAATGTGGTCACTGCACTTCATGTAAATATATAATTCACGATGATCATGTATATCTTGAGAGTAGGAACAGAGTTATAAAAGCCTTGGAATATTCCAATTGTCTCTCTACAGGAGTTGTATACCTGTCAGTCTGCCAGTCCTGTCAGGCCTTTTATATTGGTAAAACCGAAAGACAGTTAAAGCGCCGTATATATGAACATCAATACGAAATGGGCAGATTTAACACCAAGAACGCACTGTACAGACATTCACTATTATGTGAGGGAGCTAGATTTTTGTTTTTTGTAATAGAATCTGTTCCCAAGGACATTCGGGGTGGACCCTGGGAGGCTAGATTAGCCCATAGAGAGACTTTTTGGCAGATTTATTTAGAATCAAACAAATTTCCGGGTCTAAATGACTCTATTTCCATAGTACCCTATCTTAAACTCAAGTCAGGAAGCATATAACAGTACTATGATATATATATATATATATATATATATATATATATATATATATATACCTACATATTACTTATATTTTTATTTTTAATTGATTAAATAAATTCATTTTGGTTTATATACACTTAGTTACACTACATTTTTTAATTTATATTATAAAATAAAAAATGTTTTTAGTTGATTTTTAGTTGATTTATTAGTTTTTGTAAGAAATGTTTTATATACAGCATCATATTTTTGTATAATATACCATCTGTTACTTAATACCATCTGGATAAATGTTCAACATTATTAATTTTATTCAAGGTATACACACAATGTATAAGTAGCAGTATGTGGCTTTAAATACGTAATTAGGAGTTTTAAGGTATGATTGTTTGATTATTTAATTGCTGCAATTATTTGTTAATTTACTGTGTATTTAAAGTGGAGTAGGATTCATGTATTTGTCTGATGAAGTCGTTTTATCGATGAAAACGTGTTTGTGCAACTTATTGTGGCGTTAGTGATTTTCTTTCGTGGAGTCATTAAACTTGTTGGATTTTGATACCTCATTGTGAGCTGAGTCTTTGAACGGTGGTGGCTTCTGGACTGGTTTGCTGTCTTAGGATTTATTGGTATTTTACAGCGTTTTCTTTTTGTATATCTGAATTTAAACTAGAAGAACCAACAGCATGAAATATGTTCCTTCTTAATAGTAAACACAGAAACAAGACAATAGAAGTACCATCATATGCCAAGGATGGTAAACAATAACCATTTATTTTCACTGAAAAACTTTCAAGTTTCAGATCAAGTATTTTCAGCAAGTAAAGTGACTTCATCAGAATCTGAGGTGAAAAAATTACATCTTTTCAAAAAGATCCAAGTCTTTGCAGCCACCTTTTCCCCACCATAGGTATTCTTCTGACAATTTCATCTTTCCCAAGTTGTCACATTTTTCAGTTCTGCACAGACTTTGTAAGACCATCTCTGAGAAAATGCTGCCCGCCATGGACTATATATGGATGTTTACCACTCTGAAATCTGTGGGCATCACAGAGCTGTTGTCAGGAATCCATTCCACGTTTTAAGTTGAATACCATAAAGGTTGTAGCAAACATATACTTCCTGACTGAAAGAAGAGTATTTGAGCTGTGAAATCCATTTTTATTTGGGGGGCAGAGAATTTCATTAAGATGCATGTTAGCTTGCTGGGATGATTTGAATCTGCATAAAGAAATAAAACATATTTGTTTCTTCCCAAATTATTGTACCTAGTTTCACAAAATCTCATATCTTCAAACTATCAGTTCATGAAAGCTATTCAGAATTTAGTATGTATAATGTGTAGAGAAAACTTGTGTACTGTGTTTTAAAGATGCATTTTAAAGTTTTGAAGACACTAAAACTCACTTTACTTTGCCATGCCCTGACAGATTTCCTTTTCATAAAGGCTTTTCAGTCTTGGAGTTCTTATAATTAATTTGGGTGGTATGAGTGATTGTGTGTATGTGTGTGTGCGTGTGTGTGGGGGGGGGGGGATGCTCATCTCTCTAAGCATATGTTCTTGTTCTTATATATTTTTCATTTTTGTCAATGGGAAGCTGTACATGTTCTTTGACAGATGACGCATTTATTACTAAAATGTTATGTAACTGGAATTGTGAAATAGACTATTA
This sequence comes from Protopterus annectens, assembly GCF_019279795.1. Lineage (NCBI taxonomy): Eukaryota > Metazoa > Chordata > Ceratodontiformes > Protopteridae > Protopterus > Protopterus annectens. Next base: position 555,063,085 of record NC_056749.1, on the reverse strand, counting down.
ATAAGTCTTGTATTGTTCCTATGCCACTGCTAACATACCCATTAGCTTTTTCCAGTAGGACTAGAACACACCCATTTGTACCAGAGTCAGGGTGATGGCCTTGCGTTCCATACATCCCCTCATCAGGGTGAGGGATTATCACTGCTTTCATTCCTTGTAGACGGTAAGAGTCAGATGCCAGCACAACATCATTAATGTGAGGATCTTGCTCCTCCACACTTAAACGCATCTCTGTAGCAGGCAGGCAATACTTGAAGTGACATGACAGTGCTCTAGGTGGACTCCCCAAGGATGGGCCTTTATGCTCATGGCCCCCCTCCTTGTGTTTGCAGCTCATGTTGCCCATGCTTCTCTTTAGGGAACACTGACACTATTCCACCTCTCTGAAGGGGGCCAGCAGTACAGATGGGCTAATCACTTACTACCCTGCACCCTCACTTACTACTTGCATCAGCCAGTGATTCATCTTCATGCCATTCCCACGCATGAGGCACTAAATAAACTCGACATGCATGGGGTATAGTCAGGGCTTTATGAAGTCATTTTTGATTTCTTATGGTAGAGCCAATGCTTTAGTTTGTCTGTTTGATAATTTATAATTTTGTTAACCACATTGATACTATTGGGCCCAGGCTATTTTTAGGCATGATGCAGACAAAAAAGCTATACACATGTACAGATATAAAGAGACACACACACACCTAAACACTAGATTACTTGTTTATTTTTTTATTTATTTTTTTTTTGTTTACATGGTTTGACTGGATTTTGTCAAGAAAACCCTTTTCAGCAGAGGTCTGGGAAGGAAAATTCGAACATATTACAAGCATTATTAAACAATTAGTAATTTACATGAGCAGACATTACATAATATACATTAATAATTACACATACGTTTACTAATTAGATTACATTCATATGAAAAAAAGAAGCAACTATTGCCATATAGAAGATACTTACACATTAGCAGAAAGATTATGTGATTAGTATTTTGAAATTCAAAGAAAAGGATACAAGGAAAGGAATTTGTTAGGACAGAAAATGTTAATATTTTAGTTAAGAAGTGGGGGGTACAGGAGGTTACATACATAGCTAACATAAGGCGTATATCAGATGTATTAGAGGTGGAGGAGTGAGTAGTGTCATAAAACTATATATATATATATATATATATATATATATATATATATATATATATATATAGCTATAGACAGACATTAATCTACTTAGATCAAATGCCATTTATGTTAACATCCATAATGTTAAAGCAAATTGATCGATATGATGCATGCCAACACACTACTACAGATGGGATGAGAATTAATACTGGCACATGCAAAAAAAAAAAAAATACTCAAGAAAGCATTACTTCTTTTGCAGGGGGCATGCCTCCCTGCAATCCCCACCCTCCCTAGTAATTACGTATTCTAATTCTGAGATCACACAATCCCCGGGGAAAAGGGTATGTTTTCCAAGCCAGGAATTGTCAGTCTCACATAACTGACCCTAAATCATGTTGATTACACAAATGTCAACCAAAGTCGCATTCGAGAAAGTTACCATGGCTCATTTTACATATATTATTATTTATTTATATAGCTGGGAGATGCCAGTAAAACTATTCAGGTATTGTGATGACTAGTTGTGGGATATAGGATTCTGAAAGATGAGAAATGGTTTGACAATATGGCAAGCTGAACATAACAGTGGAGATGAACAGGAGCAGATCCATTGATCTGATGGGTGAATGTTTAGCTGTGTTTTAAATGGGTCTGCATTCTAAATGGATTTCAGTGGTGGTGGGATGGGGTTTCATAGTTTAGATACATTATTTAAATATAGAGTCACCTGTAGTATTAGATGATTTGGTTATAATGATTAGTGATTTTTCTTTCAGAGTGTTATAAGTTGTTAAAGGCTGAGTGATTTTCTAGCTTATGGAGAAGTCTGTGTATCATTGTTAGCTGAGAAGAAGCTATTCATCTGGTAGCCCTAATAAGCTTAATTCTCTGAGTGTTGGGTAGTGATGTGTTCTACTGTTAAAGTTTACTGCAACTTTGGCAATTTATTATAACATTGGTCAAGTCTGTACAGTTGTGAAACCTGAAGATCAGTAAAACTGGGGCAGCATAGAGAGATAGCAGTAAGAAAGTAGGGGCTATACATCTTCCGGCTTGATTGATATGCATGCAACAAGTAATGCACTTTTACTGAACAGAGAAAAACTGCATGTTAATGTTACCCCTAATGTGAAAACTGCATAATTTATTCAGCATTTAAGTATTCATTATCATAGCTCAGTCACTGGTCAAACACTATCTAATATATTTTTTATGTCCCAATTTGAAATTCAGCTGCAGAAAAGTCAGAACTGTCTTAATTACTTCAGAAGAAATTAAACAGACAGACATTAAACAATCCTACTTGTGTCAGAAGCTAGAAGTGGATTTCTGAATCAGTATGGAAGTGACTGCAGTAACAAGGGAACAGTAGGTACTGTTAGACAATGGGAGTGAAAGTTAAGTTTAACCCAAGTGCTAAGTGAACAACATGTACAGTTAAGCTTCATTTTCATCCATTATGTATTTTCATTAGCAACATTTTTTTCTACTTTTAATGTAAAACAATGGAAAATAAGCAGGGAGTTTATGTTTTTCACATCATCAGAATGGACAGCAGGCTTTCTAGACCACAAAGTCAGAGGCTTGTAAGGAACCTGTAGTTTGTTGTGCCAACTTGCTGTTATACTGGTTTGGGAAGTAGATTGTCAGCAGCAATCAAAGGTAGAAACAGTAACCAATATATACTACAAAGAGCTGGTCTGGGCACTGGTCTTAATTAACAGTGCATACTGTGATGCCGCAAGTGTCCATCATTACAGAAATATCACTGTGAGGGGTTCTGTGATGCAATCTCCTACATTAGTGTTTATTTTTTTTCTGCTTCCATATTTCAGTCGTGCAACTCAATTCATTAATTGCTGGTGAGTGCTGTCTCAGGTATGTAATTTTTTAGCACATTTTGCCATTGATCTCGTAATCAATGTTTAACAAGCAGTAGACATGATTACAGACTGTTATTTGCAAGAGATGCAGAATGCCATTTTTTTGTCAATATCTTTGGGCTATTATTTCAAATACCTACACAGAAACAGAAACATATAAATACAGTGCTGTCAACGGATAGGGTTATTACAAATATGCAACAAGCACTTTAATTCCTGATACAAATGATAGAATGATGCATTATAATGTTATTGAATTAATTCAGTACATTAACCAGATTGTATTTGATAGTATAGTTGCAGGCACTTGAGAAGTGAAATCAATGCAAGATAAAAGCATAGCTCATTTACCACAAGAAACATGTAAAAGAAAATAATCTAAAACACAGCTGGCACTCTTATGATTCTGCCTATTCTGTTAGCTGCTTCTGCTAATTAAATATTTCCTGCATGTCTATCACATTCAATGGAAATTAAATATTATGACAAGAGCACAGGTTTAGGAGGTAACTTAATTTTCTAGAGTTTCTTTTGAATCTCATGCTCTTCATTTCCTGAGAAAACAATGTCCCTTCACAAGCTAAAACAGCAGATCAAAAGGAAGAGATAACCTCAGATGTATTTCAGTGGTACTCCAGTAACAAAGCAATTAAAAGAAACACACTGAAAAATAAAACTCTGCCTCACTAAATCACTCTATTCTCCTGCTGTTTCTGACCTGAGTGGACAGCTGCAAGGCTACTGCAAACATATTTCTTTAGGAGTGATCACTGTTCCATATGTACACAAAAGAAAAATACGTTCTTCTTCACCAGTTTCTCTTAAGGTCACAAAAAGGCAATTTGATAAAGATGTCTTGTGTAATGTACTACCTCTGCTCTCTAAGCAAAGACAAAGGTTAGAAATCATTTATTTGCAGATGCTAAAAAAAAAACATCTCTTACTGTCACCAGCAAATCTGACTTTTACTACTGTTTACAGTTCTATGCGTTTGTATCTGTCCTTCAATGGTCTTGATGAGCAAAAAAATGTTTTTACTGTTTTGTAACACTAATGCCCAACCATTATTCATTTTATTCATGTTAATTTGCTGGAGGAATTATTTATTCAGCACCTCTTTTGATTTATATATGAATGTACAGTCAGAGTATAACCAGTATTTAATATTATATTGTAAATTCATTCATATACTTTAAATGTGTCAATACTCCAAAGCCAATGAGTCCTAAGATCATTCGTGTCTCAACAGTACTCCCCTCACACCATACTTCCTTTCTCAAGGACAGCCATTTCAGTCAATCCTGGAGTAAATTTGTAGATATGCATCCTTCATCTAGTTTGTTTTTAGGGAAAGATAGTGAATTGTACTGCTTAACATGCATGGGAAGTTTGTTCCAGAATATTGGGGGGAGGGGGGTTCTGCATTATAAACCTGTCTCTCCACCATGTCTTTTTGCTTAGTATTCCAAGTATTTTCTAATTGCAACTGCATAAATTGTCAAAATAATGATCAGAAATTATATAACCGTTTATTAAAAATATTTTTATTATTCAAAATAATTTCTATACCGCATTACCCAAATGTACTCCTCCCCATCCAGCTGCTTCACTCTACAGTAAGTGTACCAAGCACACAGTATATGTCTGACAATTGCTGCAAAAAAGGAAACATAATCACACGACCAAAGGAACTTGTACAGCTGGATTTCACCTCCAGTTGCGAAAATTCAAAAGAAACAACACCTTCAGTCAAAATCTATGTAAGGCAATTTCCAAGACTCAAACTAAAACTCAATTGTTTTCCCTCACTTGTGCATTAGTGTGTACTGTACTGTAGTATTGAATCTGCTGGAGGGATACCTCTACCCACAGGCCTTTTACTGCTGAAAATGAAGCTAAATTAACACTTTAGCAGTGTGAAAAAATCTTTGGAAAGGCAATGAAAGCCCATAACCGTAAAATTAAATGCTACTACTCATGTCAAGTATTTAGAGTTCAAAGACATTGTCTTTGTATCCATAAACATTGTACTTCACTGGTTGGTTGTTTCTGGTGGTAAACCATCTGTGGGGGGATAACTCCATTCCATTGAAGTACCTGATTGGTCCTTCCCTCATCATCGTTGTTTGGCCAGTTACTACAGCATTATCTCAAGCCAAAGTCACTGCAATATTGCCTTTTGCAGTTACCTTAGGTGTATGTTAACAGCAATTTGCCACCTTGTGTTACTGTCTTTAAAATATCAAGATTTGTCTTACCTCCTGTTTTGCTGCAGTTCTACAGATAGTTTTCCTCATACTTACTCTGGTGTGGGCCAACCCACTCCATTCAGCCGCTGCTATGCTCAGGCTTCACTCTGCTCCCTTGCCCTATTCTTATTTGCACTACAATAGTGCACATTCAATGTTTCAGAAAAAAAGTATTGTTAAGGGACAATTCATCCGAGTCAGTAGGATAACCTCTGATGACAATGATTTTCAAACAGAGGGTGAAATGTTAACGCAATTATTCTTGGAAAGGGGGGTATCCCATTTGTCTGTTAAGAGACGTGTGGAGGTAAGTCAAAGACTACAGGGAAAGTAGATTTCTTCCACTTTTAGGAAAGGGCTTTGTAAATATGAATAAAACTAAGAACAGGATGCAAAACAGAGAGAATGAGCAGACATATGACCATGCGTTCATTATGGAATTCAATGGGGATTTGAAAGTTACTAGAAATATTATTCAAAGGGAATGGTAGAAATTCTCAGAAGTTACTGATTTACCTGATATTAAATCAAAACCACTTAGTGTTATTTATAGGAAGGGTTTTAATATAAAGGAACTTTTGGAAAGAGGTAAACTGTATGAGGCTACAAAGGAGGTGAAAAGAGTGGGCACATACAAGTGCAGTGCTTGTACCCAATGCCCCTTTATTATGAACAAAGATAGGGTCACTATTCCAAGTAGGAATAAGGAATTAAGTAAAATTTTTAACAATTGCAATTCTATATGGGGTGATACATCTAGCTACCTGTGATTCTATGTTGTTAAAAGTGAGCAAAAGTTGAGAAAAAGAATACATGAGCATTACTATAATATCAATACTCAAAATGACAGATATGCCCTGTATAAGCACACAAAAGAATGTGAGGGAGCTAGGTTTCTATTTTTTGTAATTGACAGAGTTGCTATTGACATAAGGGGAGGTTCCTGGGAAACAAGGCTGAAATATAAAGAATCATTCTGACAGATAAGCCTGGAGCTAATTGCTTCCCAGGTCTCAATAGGGACATTGGCATTGTCCCTATTTTAAAAGTAAGAGCAGCTAGATTATAGAAACAAACTACTTTATATAAACTTAAGTGGTTTGATATTATTTGATTTGAGATTGATATGAAGCATCAATGGTTTAGCTATGACTTGAAATGTAACACTTTATACAACATTTTATGTGACAATGGCCACTAGATGGAGTATTGTATTTGCTTCTATTTGGAATGTAGGACATTTTATTAATGAAGTTTTAACTTTTAAACAATGGTTGTTTTTAAACAAAAGTGGGTTTGGAATTAATTATATTTACTAACTTAAATTGTATAAGTAAACTTAGATAATTTTAAAAATGGTATGATTTATTTAATTTTTGTGAGCAGGTTTAATTATTATAATTAATGAATGTCGTCAAAGTGATTGGTTAATTAATTTATGTGAGGGTATATTAGGTTAACTGGGATTGTGATTTTAGTATCTGATGAAGCCTGTTAACATAAGATGAAAATGCAGTATGGAGTGTACATAGAGTGTTAATAAACATTTAATTTCATGTTTCTGTCATCTCTGGTGGTCCGTTCTTACAGTGCCTAGTTTGCTATTTGTTTCTTTGTGTGTTTGACACACTTGCCTCTGGAATTTTATATCTTGTCCTAGGATTGATTCTTGGGGGTACCCATAGTTTACAGGAAGTAAGGGGAAAGGGAGTTTTTTCACTGAACAGCTTGTTGGCATTGGGGGGAGGTAGTCTTGTAACCATAACAGAGTGGAGATAGTTAGTTTTAATTCTGAGAATGATGTTAGAAGTTTTATATGGGAGACTGTATCAAATCCCTTTGATAAGTCAAGCAAAACTGCAGACACTAGTTGGCCATTGTTGCATAGCATATTTACTAGGTTACTAAAATGGATGAGTGCAGTGGAAGTGCTATGGTTGGGGTGGAATCCATGTTGAGTTTCGGCAAGAAGATTGTTCTAGAGGAGATGTGTTAAGATCTGGGTGTGGATACATTTTTCCAGTATTTTGTAGTTTGTTAGGTCAGCGGAGGTACCCCCCTTTGTGTACTGGTATAATGTAGGGGATTTTCCACAGAAGTGGCACCTTTTGTTCTAAGCTTTATCTGTTAACGATTATAGAGATTGGGAAGGAAATGGCTTTGGCAGCTATTTGTAGGAATTTGGCAGATAGTTTCCCTACTGCTAGGATGGTGGGTTTAAGTTTGGTTAGGTGTCTATAGCTGGTGTAAGTTGGTACAGGTTGAAGGGTGAAGGGGTTGGGGTTATTTGATGTGTTGTATAGTATAGTGGGGTTGAGGAAGGTGGGTCTGTTGACAGCTTTAGTATAATGTTGGTAAAGAACTCATTTAATTGGGTGGCTATGTTTATAGAGGTAGTGTCTATGTTTGGATGAGGAGTTGGTAATTTACCTGGTTGGTGAATGCTTTTTATAGTGGCCCAGAACTTTTGTGGGTTGGTATTGTGCTTAGTTTGAATTTCACTATAGTATTTTTGTTTGTCTAGTCTGATTTGTTTTTTTACAGTGTTTCTCAGTTGTAAGAATGTTTGCCTATTAGAAGTAGTTTTGTTTTTGTGCCAGGTGTCCCATGCTTTGTCCCTTTGTTTCATAAGTTGCCTAGTGCTCTTGGTAAGCCATGCTGCATAGATGGTTTTAGTGCAGATCTGTCTTGGTGGGGCAAGTTGGTTGAAAATGCCCAAGATGATAGTGTTGAAATACTCAACTGCTTCATCTAAAGGAAGTGTTAAATGGGGGACCACCAGTTAGAGTGTTTAAGGACTGTATTAAGGTTGTCATCACTGAATTTTTTAGTGTATCTGATGTGTTTAAGAGAGCTAGTTCTAGTGAGTTTAGTTTGGTCTCTGATGATGAATGTTGGGAGGTGGTCACTTAGAGTGTTGGGTACTGTACTGAAATTATGAGTGGAAGATGGGAGATTGGTGAGAATCCAGTCTAGTACAGATTCTTTTTTTGAGGTTTTGTCTACCCTAGTAGGAGTTTGCATGAGATGTGAGAAGCTGTAAAGGTTAATATGATTTGAGGGGTCCGGTGAGTTAAGTGAGGTCAAATCAATATTGAAGTCACCTAGTATAATGGTTTCGTGGGGGAGGGTTTCTGATGCCCAGTGGAGAAGAGATTCTAGGGTTTTTATGTCATCTCCTGGAGGGATATATGATCCTAAGATATTTAGCTGTTTTTGTGTATTTAGTCTTACCTTAGCAAGTAGGATCTTTGCATTATTAAGTGCAGGGATTTCTAAGTTAAATAGTTCAACACTGATGTTGTTCTGATATAGGAGAGTGACCTCTCGCCTCCTCTTTTAGCTGTACAATCTTTTTGTAGTATGTTATAACCAGGGGGAAGTATTTCTTAATTTTAATGTGTGGTTTGAGCCATGTTTCTGTGAGGAAGATGATGGCAGGTAAGTATAATGCTATGGTTGCCTGGAGCTCAGTGGTTTTGTTAAGGATGCTTCTTATGTTATGATTTATTATTAGAATATTGGATGTTTTCTTAAGTAGGCCTGTATTGCTTCTAGGCTAATTTTGGTGACTTGTTATTGGAACTGGGTTGGGGTTGTTATCATCACTGCATAGCAGGTGAGAGGCAATGTTTATTATGGTTTGCATGTATTTGGAGAAGACTAAGTCACATTGTATGGATACGTTAGATTTGTTTTGATACTGAAGGAGTCTGTATAGTTGTAGGTCATAGGTGGTGTGGTTCAACAGTGACAGTGAGATGAGTAAGGGGTAGTTAGTGAATGCTGGAGGTGAGGTTGAGGTGGTGTGACTTATGTTGGGGATTGTAATGTTGTTGAAGTAGGGTAAGGTTAGATGGGCTGTGATGGTGAGTGCTATTGTTAGAATTATTTGCTGGAAGTACATGTTTATTTTGTTAGAAGATGCAGAAGTGTATAGGGATAACCCTGTGGAATGTGTAGGGGTCTTAATAATATATTGGTAGAATGGAGTGTAGCAAATTTGTGGGTGAGGAGGTACTATGTGTAGAGTGCGTTATATGAGAGCAAAGGAGGGGGAGGAGGTGGTAGTGGTTGTTTGTGTGAGGGACGGGGTTGGATGTGGGTACCGTAAGGTTAAGTATAAAGGAAATGAGCTAGCGGATGGGTGGGAATGGGGGTAGGGTAGGGGAGCAGATCGAGCCCGGGGGAAGTGGAGAGGCACCTACCTTGGATGTATGAGCTGAAAAAAAGTGTCAGGAGTCTGACTAAGTAATGAAGGTAAGCAGCGTTGTGCCTTAATCACAGGGATTATGCCAGTTACCATGTTTCCACTATTTATTCACTGTGAATTGAAAAATAACTGCTTTGAAGGGACTTGGGTGACTTTACAGTAGACAGAAATATTGGAGAACTGAAATATCTGTAGAGCACTGTCCTGCTTACAGGACGAGCTGCTTATTTGGACTAAGATTCAGCTGGTTGGTGGTATTCTGCTGCTACCTAGTGGCAGTTAAGCTGCTTATTTGGACTAAGATTCAGCTGGTTGGTGGTATTCTGCTGCTACCTAGTGGCAGTTAGTTGCAATGGCAGGGAATGGAAGGAGGGGAAAAGAACTTGTAAGTGTGCATGCTATGCCATTATAATAAAATTAAGTAAAAGTACTAGCAACTAAATGCAATGATTAGTAAACAGGTAATACACCTACATAAGAATATTTCAGAAAATAAAAGTCCTAATAGTAAGTCCTTTTGCCTTCATTTGTTTGTAGGACAATTTTCGGAAATTGTTCACTTGGGAGGGGGGCAGCCATTAGTGAAGTAGGGTGGGAGCTGTATGAAAAAGGAGACAAAAAGACATGTAACAAAGTCTTGTTCTGGGTAGGCAACAGTAAAATATTGGCATTGGGGGAAGCTGTGGGTGCATGTTTGGAGCATGTGGGAGGTAAATATATACTACACTATTATGAGGTATGGTACATGCCAGGTAAGTGAGCACATTAATTTTCACTTGCGATGCACTAATGAAATTCCTGGGCTACATTCACTTCCTTTTAGGCTATATATAGCTGTGTGTTAGCTTTCAACAGTGGGAAAAAAGAGGGAGGAGAAACATACCAGATAATAGTAGTAACAGTCTGAAGAAGCCGAATGGCGAAAGCGCTCACTGTTATTAAAAGAATTATTGCTCCACATTGCTACTGGTAGCGTGGTGATTCACTTTGATTCATTGGAAACGAAGAGTGGTTTAGTGGAAGGCTTTCCTTTCACTACACATATTTCGTGAGGTCTATTTGTTGGTGTATACTGTTTCAAGGATTTGGATCAGGGCCTCCCTACACCAGCACCTGCTGCTATTTGGATTATCATTGTGTATAAAATGTGACTTCACTTGATTGTTTACTATTCTGAAAAAGTCTGTAATCGATGAAAGTGCTTAATTAAACTATTTTGTGTATCCTGTGTGTGGTTTGTGGTCTTGGGCTACAGCTTCTTGCTTGGATTACTTGTTTTCGTTTTGGAACATTTTAAAGCTCTTAACTCTAAACTTGTACCTGCAGTATTTCTAGATCTATCAAAAGCCTCTGACATGTTCTCTCACAGTAAACTCTTCAGTCAGCTTTCCACTCTGGGTCTAGCATCTCCATCTATTCAATGGTTCTCTAGCTTCCTTGCTTACAGCCAACAAGCTGTAAAATGGCAAGGATCCCTCTCTGCATACCTTACCACTTTCACATGAGCCCCACAAGGATCCATCCTCGGCCCTCTACTATTCAATAATTTTATCAATAAGCTACATTCTTCTTGTGAAGTCACCATGATTCAATATGCAGATGAATCTACCATCATGCTTTTCAATAGCTTAATTCACCTCTGAGAAACCACTCAACAGGCAATTATTTACATTGAAACCTGTCTTACAATGGCACAACTCCTATACAACTCCCCAAAAAACAAACTCCTCCACTTTAACCCAAAACCTCACACCACTAACAAAGCATCTTTCAAATTTATTTTGGAAAATGTCACTGAAATAGAGTTAGTCCACCATACCATACTATTAGGAGTCATAATAAATGATAATCTTAAATTTGAACTCCACATCCAAAGCAATATCAAGAAAACCCATTAAAAACTAGGCATGCTATGCAGAAACAATAATTTTCTGAGCACATCCACAAAAATACTCTAGTCAAAACCTAGCTTTTGCCTCCCTACTCTATGGAGCACCAATTCTAACTAATTTGCAATCCTCCATAAAAAAAAAATTGAAAGCTGCTACAACAAAATTGCCAAGTTTGCTACTAATTCATCCTCCTTTACTCATTACTGTAAAGCTCTTCATACCCTTAGCTGACTAGAATTCCCCCTCTACCTCTCCTACATTCAGCTTATAACAGTACATAAAATTATACACAAACCATTAGCCTTCCCCTTTAATCAACGTGTATTTTTCTAAAAGAACTCCCAGATCAGTAAATCTCCTTGACAAAATATATACTCGAACTCCTGTGCCAGTCATGGCTGAATTCACTCACTTGTACTTCACTCACCCCCATTCAATGTAGATCACACTTCACAATCGTCAATCACAAGCCTCCTACTCCCCTCCTTTTTGTTTTCCCCATCACCTCACCTTATTTTATTAATCTCTGCAGACCTTTCATCTACCTCTTTCTCTTCCCCCTACTCACCTAAGCTACCTGAAGTCACCCTACCCTGCACTCTTCTGATAATCTCCTTCTCCCCATCCTTCTTCCTTCTAGAACCATTATATGAACACCTAACCTATACTAATACATCACTCAATTTCACCTCACTGTCTCTAATCATGTAATCTCTGATCTCTCTTTAAATATCTTATTAGAACTGTCTCGGGTCTCGTTTATCACATACTAATCTATGTAACAAATAATATAACCATTGAATTTTTCCTCACATATTCTCTTCAACTCATGGTATTGTTTTTCGTTGCACTCTACTATGAAACATATATTCTAAGCTTTTCTCATTACAACATATTTTCACTCATGTTTTGTACTGTAAGATGATACTTTGTGATTTAAAATATTTGTACTTGCTGTTTTGTAATGTAACATAATAGATTGAGAATGTCACTTTGTGTTTGAAATTATATATACTTGATTTTTGAAATATTGTGATTGTGGAGCTTTTCTCCTGGGCATCTGCTGAAAATGGACACTTTCTAGCCCATTTGGAATTTCAAGTTAAATAAATGTGAAATAAACAAATACATAATTATAACAGTGTGTATATTCTTTGTGCGTTCAGTATTCTTAATATAATTTTGCATTATTGTTTTCAAACTTGTATATCTGGATAACATCATCTTACAATTTGTTTATATATGTATGTGCATGTGTACATGTTATTCTTTTGCAAAGAAGTATACAAATATTAGTATGTAGTACAAACTTAATAGCTGTCAGTGTTTTCCAAATAGTGTATGCGCACAATTAATTAGTTTACACTATAAATAGGAAGACATTCGTGGGACAATGTATAAATTGTCTCATGTATACTGACAACCACTCACTTCTTAAATAATTTGACACAATCTGTGAGGGATGCAGTTATACAATGTTATTGGAGGTAAAGCTCTTTCATAAAGCCACTACAAACTGTAAACAGGTTGTCAGTAACACACAGCACCATTCTACATCACACAATATACACTAGTCACATAGACCTATATAGATTAATACGTACTTACAAGGCTACTGAAACAAGGATCTTCCTAGCCTTACTTTCCCATGAAGTTTTGCTACATATGCTGAGAATCTCAAAAGTAACCTTCTTAAACTGCACAAGTATCCTAAATGTACCCTAAGTGTCAAGTACCTTCAGCCCAACTCAGGCAGCATCTACAATAAAACATGCATCTAGCATTCAAAGTGTCTTGATTCAAAAGCCAATAAGGCAACCCATCATAATACTCAAGTTCTAATTATAGGTGACTCTACATTGAGACAAACTGATGCACCATTTACCAGACTTAGTAGGAACAGAGTCATGCTTAGTTGCTCATGAGGTGCCATGATTCGCCACATCACTCCTGCATCAGGTTCTGGCACTACGAGCACTTATATGGCACAGTCATATACATGGGAGCAAATGACTTGAGCTATAGCCCCCTGGACAACATGATGAGATTCTCTGAATAAGTGACTGATGCAAGTATAACCTAGCCTTGAGCAGAATTTTATTACTGCCAAGAATTATTGACTTCAACAACTGGCTTAGCTTTTGGTGTCATACAATGGGGGTCCAATATATATCTGCCTGGGACGATATAGTAGACATTCCTAGCTGCTTTACCAGGGACATCCTGTACATATCTCCCCAAGGCATTCATATACTGGTTAAAACCTTTTTCACTGCTATAACACATTTTTAGGCAATGTCAGTCTTCAAAAGCTTCCAGCTTAACAAAACAGAATCTAAATATCATAAAGGTCGATGCTAGGAGCCTCGACTCCCTACAGGCACTGCTTGCACTGGAAATCATCCATATATGCACTGTCATACAGATGTGATTCAAGATCACTGACAGCTGCCTATCAGAGCAAGGTTTCAAAACCTACCATGCATTAAGGCCCATTGCAGTAGACAAAGGCTCTAAAGGTGGTGGGGTCTCTTTATTGGTAAAACATTTCATCTCCAGGCTCATGAGACATAGTAATGACCTGCAACTCTTCCACATCCAGCTTAACATTAAATAACCTTCTCACATTACAACTAACTAAAAGCCCTCTCTATGTTCACCTTTAGCCATACCTCTTGCATGACCAATATGGAGTCCCTATTCTTTAGGCCAAACAACATTCTCCTAGGGAAATTTAACTACCCAGGTATTAACTGTGAGACTTCTACATCCACTCACATGTATGCCAAGAGATTTCTGGACTTCATAAATACAAAATCTCTGGGCCAGTAAATCTGCACCCCATTTTGGTATACATAATTCTGGACTTGATCATCACCAATATGGAAGTCTGTGGGTTCTACTCCCCCACCATGTAAATGGATTGCTGATACTGCATTGCACTTTAAGGGGGGGAGGTTGCTACAGTCCTGAGTGTGTCCTCCTTTGTATGAGATGCCTAGTAACTATGAATCTGTTTTCAGTTTGCCATGCATTCCCTATTGCAATGTTGCCAGCTTACCAACTGTTTTTATTTTTTTATTTAACATAGGCAATTTATTCTTTAAAGACAGCAAGCATTGAATTTTTAGATGAAACACTGAAATATAAAGTTGTTTGTTAGCAGTACCCTCTTCATTAGTTGCAGATCTCTTTAATGTAGAATTATTCAAATGATTTTTACTTCTGCAGATATTGTGCATATTGCCGGATACTGGTGGATTGTAATGACAGAAGTTTGAGTGGCCTTTTATGGTTGAAAGGTTTCAAAATGGTCAATTTTGTCAGTATTGGATCATATGTTTTGTTTCATTGGTTACTGGAAGAAATGTTCAAAGCTATACATTTAAAACACCGTCTAACAAATGGTGCTGTATTTTACGAGGAATATAATTTAATACAATCAGGATGGTGAATCAAAGAACACCTGCATGTATTCATGGTCCTAAAAATGTGTGCAATGGTCCTATGATTTGAAAACGGACCGAGGTAAACCTTATCTGACATTGGCGAAATCCATTTTTTTGGATGTGAGTTTCAATGCTATTTCAATGAATGTGAGTTCCAAGGGCAGAGAAGTTTACTGTTAATGCTAAATCTATTTTCATTGCAAGTCTGTATTGTTTTGTTTAGCAAATGTCTATCAGTGTTAGTGCTATAAAATTTGAAATAAAAGTTTTAAATTAAATCCACATATCTGTAATAATTGTAGAAGTAATAAAAAATGTAAATGCATATTGAGAGGTTTGAACAGTTTTTATGGTTACTGGAGAGAAACAACAAAGTAATGGGACAATGTAATGACTGCGGTGGTGGGTGACCAGTCATTTATCCTGCCAAGGGCCCTATATTTGACCATGGTCTGGCTCTGAAGTAAATGCTTTCTTTCATCCTTTTGCACATGCCTATGAGTCCATATGTGAACATGTGCTGCTGAACTGGAGGAAACTCGAAAGGGACTACAGACAAGACTGGAAAGAACAGCAATTATTTTTGAAAGTAAAAGCAGCCTTCTAGTTTTGCACTAGTACAACGTAATAGAGAGTTTTGCAGTGGATTTTTTTTTTCTGTTTAATTGAACCCAGTGGACTGGATTAATCACAGCAAGTGCATCAGCCAGGACAATGAGAAATAAAGAACTGACGGTAAGCATTTTTTGATGCAAATATAACCAGAGTTTCTTTCTTATTTTTGGAGAGGGAAAGGGGGATAGTGGCTAACTGTATGCATGTGAGTTTGCATTTATTTAAATATTTTAAAGTTTGGTGTGTGTGTGTGTGTGTGTGTGTGTGCGTGTGTGTGCTTTTATTTAAATATTTTAAAGTTTGGTGTGTGTGTGTGTGTGTGTGTGTGTGTGCATTTATTTAAATATTTTAAAGTTTGATGTGTGTGTGTGTGTGTGTGTGTGTGTGTGTGTGTGTGTGCGTGTGTCTGTGTGTGTGTGTGTGCGTGCGTGTGTGTGTGTGTCTGTGTGTCTGTGTGTCTGTGTGTGCGCGTGTGCGTGTGTGTGTGTGTGTGTGTGTGTGTGTGTGTGTGTGTGTGTGTGTGTGTGTGTGTGTGTGTGTGTGTGTGTGTATTTAAATATTCTGAAACTGGGTATTTATTTTTGTTCATGCACTCTTCCTCCCTGCTTTTGTTTTGGTGGGGTGGGGGTAGCCCGTTGGGCTGTGGGTTAAAGTAAATTGCCCTTTCACTTGCTCAGCTTAAATTCTGCCATTAAGGCTAAGTGAATATTTGTGGTAATAAATTGGAATATTTATATCTTATTTTTGGGGAGGGGGTTGGCCATCTGTGCTGTGGATGAATGCAACTTGTCCTTTTGACTTGGTTGGTTTAAATTCCACTCTAAGGCACATTTGTGTGAATAAATCTGAATATTTATACTTTTTGGGTAACATTTGTGTAAAATAAATTGTTTTTTTTTTTTTGGGGGGGGGGGCATGGTGGCTATCTGTACTTTGGAAACTTACCCTCTGTATTTGATTACCTTGAAGGGCTGGTTAGTGCACATTTGTGTGAAATAAATTGGAATATTTATGTGGGTTTTTTTCTTGGGGTATGGCTAGCTGTGCTGTTGATAAATAGATGGTGCTCAGTTTAAGTCAGGCATTAACAGCTAGTGTGCATCTGTGTGAGATAAACTAGAATATTGTATGAAATATGTTTGAAACTCTCCCTATTTTTACAGAAAGTTCTTCCATTTGCTTAATATGTTTGGTCTGCAAGTTACTCTCATACTGTTTGCTTAGCTTATAATCTGTGAGTGTAGGAGGGATCAGATCTGGATTGGCTTCCTAGGTTATAGGTTTGAGTGGCAGTAAAGCATTTGGAAGAGAGTGGTAAAGTGGGGTCAAGTTGAAGTATTTTGAAGAGTAAAGAAACAAGAAGATTTAATTTGCTCTCTATTGGCTGCCATACAGTCTTTGAAAACGTAAGGCAGTGGTGCTCATTTCATGCTGAGATAACTATGAATAGACATATTTTATTGGAGGGGATCTAAAGGGTGTCAGTGTTTTTGATGGAAACCAATACAAAAAGGGGAGACTATTCTCAAGTTGGGCAAGGTGGACACCTTTTTCTGTTGCAGCTCTTGATGGATGACAGATGACCAGAAATATTTGCTGGCCCAGAAGAGTAGACTGCTGAGCTTGGTTCTAAACTTTTCTAGGTGCTCAAGGAAGTTTAGTGATTGCAGTAGCCAGATTCCCAAATATCTAAAGGGAGTGTTGGTTTCAATGGGACGTTATCATCGTGAAGGATATTAAAGGATTAGGGGAATGGATAATCTTTTGTGGGTGGCAAATAACTCTTTTTTTTTTTTTTTTTTGGTTTGAGCAGTAGTTTATTGGACTTTAGCCAGTGCTGTAGGTGAAGAAAGATCTTTGGAAGTTGAGTTTCAATTGCACTATGTGAGTGTTCAGACCTGTAGATGACCATATCATCTGCATAAAGATGTAGCAATAAGTGGAACAAGTCTGGTGGAAGTTTGTTGATGAAGACTAAGACTAGAAGAGGTGGTAGAATGGAGCCCTATGGGACTCCAGAGGAATGAGGGAACCATTGGAAAGAGTAGGCCCTATATTTACCTGGAATGAATGGTTGGATAACAAATCCTTGAAATATGCAGTGTTATCAGGGCTGACCACAATGACCTGCAGATGGAGACATTGAACTGGATGCTTGGCCATGTCAAAGGCACGGGTTAATTCAATAAACAGAGCTCCAGTAAGATTTATTTTATCCATATTAGTTAAGATTTACCAGTTAGGGTCCATAGAGCGGTCATTATGCTCCTACTATCCCAGAATCCATTCTGTTTGATGGACAGCACGTGGAATTTTTGTAGGTAAGTGGGAAGTTGGTTGCATATATAATTTTTTTCAAGAATTTTACCAGGGGTGGAAGTGAATGAAAGTAGAGGGTGTGATTTCTTTTAGTATTTTTCTGAGAAAAGATGATTTACAAATATAAAACACTGTGTTAGTGTTGAGGCAAAAGTTGCAAATGGGTGTTGATGACATTTCTGCAGTAGTACAATACCAAGAGCCAATACTGTCAGGTCCAGATGGTGAGTCCATACAAATCTGTTCAAGTGGGTTTAAAATTTGCTTAGATGCCATTTTTGAGAAGTAAAAATGTGGAATGAAATCAGAGTGTTTAAGCTATCTTTGCTGTTTGCCTGCATTGTGGGTAGGTGAGGATGTCAGAAGGAAAGAAAATTCTCTGAAGAAATCAAAGGTATAGGATTACCAGATGGATAGGTTATGTACCCTAGAATTAATTTTTCATTTGGGGAGGATCTTCCTGTCATTTTGTTGGATTTTCTGATCAAAATGTTTATGTGAATAAAGAAGGGACGTTTGGTTAAATTGTACATGTTTAATATTACATTTTACAGGTGTCCAAGTTTGCAGACTTTGTCAGCCATGTTCCTGTTGGGAGTATGGTCATCTTTCCATGTCTTCCAGGCTTTACTATGTATTTTCATATGGGATTTAAGCTCATTGTTGAGCAATCCAAGTTTGGGGGGTTTGGGTTCAATAGCTCTGAAACTGTTGGGAACTAGGTGTCATGAAGAGAGACTAGCAAGTCTGTTAGTATACTGGCAGTAACACTAACATCAGGAAGGGAGTGAATAGGGGACCAACTAATAGTAGCAAGCACCGCATGTAGAATGGGGATTATATGAGGGGGCTTCGATGTGAAAGATATTAGCCAGTGTGTTATTTGACTTGTAGATTTTGTAGGCAGTGTGTGACTGGTCAATGATCAATAAGGGGGGTGGCTGAATGGAGGCAGAGGAGTTGTTTTCTGGATGGATTGAAATAATGAGGTCATGAAGTGAATGGTGATTAGATATTGGGTTGTGTCTACTATATGGAGTAGGCTGAGATCTAAAAGAAACATAGTTAAATCATTCTATATTAGGGCAAGAAAGTTTAGTCTAAAAATCACCCAGTATAATGATACATTTATTTGGTTTGATGTGAAAAGGTATGGAAAGGACTAATTTTTTTTTAACTTGTGGAGTGAAGCAGGATGTGAGAAATA
Source organism: Protopterus annectens (assembly GCF_019279795.1). Classification (NCBI taxonomy): domain Eukaryota; kingdom Metazoa; phylum Chordata; order Ceratodontiformes; family Protopteridae; genus Protopterus; species Protopterus annectens. The sequence continues at coordinate 555,044,137 of NC_056749.1, read as the reverse complement.
AGCAACAGCCAATTATAGGTGCTGTGAGGACTTGAATAGAAGTTTACTTAGTAACCAGTTGAGGTGGGAGTGAATGGATGCCCTGCCATGGGAAATAACTTTAATGCTAGTAGAGGACTTGTGTAGTATCATATCACCACCACTAGGTCTTATGACCAGATGGACAGTATAACCAGTGAAGACATGATGTATGTTATAATGGCTACTCTTTAGCCAAGACTCATTTATTGTAAGGAGGTCAGGGGAGTGAGAGATCAAAAAAGAGCTTATGCTATCAGTCTTGTTTCTAATGCTTTTAGCATTAAGATGTATGCAGGACAGAGATCCTGAATTTGAAGTGTATGTGGGCTTGTGTACCTGAGAGGTGTTTAGAGAGGATGCAAGTAATGTGGTTTGGAAAGAAATGGGGTAATGTGAGAATAGGAATGCAATAAATAGGTGAGGTAAGGCAGAGAAAATATGTGCTTGATTAGACACAAGTTTAAATGTTCTTAGACTACTGGTAGATGAGGTGGGAAGACTGACTGATTCAAAATATAGTATATAAGAATAAATATAAAAGTATGGCTAAGTTGGGAAATAATATAGCAGTGGGACAGCAACTGATATTTGGAGTTTTGAAGATGTGCAATGAGTTTATTTTTTATTTTAATTATTTTTTTGTGTGTGTGTGTGTGTGTGTGTGTGTGTGTGTGTCCTGTGTGGAGTGCAAAATATAGTAGAATAACTGACTAAGGATAGCAGGTGTTTGAAAGTGTTCTGTGGCTTTAATAGGTTGGTCAGATGATGTGATCTCTCGGTGTGGTAAAGAAAGGTTAAGTCAGATGATCGGGTGGGGGTTGGGTCACTGGATATGTGAGGGAAACAAAGCAGGCCACACCCTCACGGATGCATGAGGCAATCAGTCTGCGATTAATCAGTATACGTGAGACAGATGCCCCTTCCTGAGAAAGATTAGAAGGCAAAGAGTAAAAAAAGCTGAATTATTTATATGTTTATTCATTATTGCTTTTCAATTACAGACAAGGACAACTTAAAAAGATATCAAAAGCCAGTTAATAATAATACCCAAGTATGTTCCCTTAAAATAAAAATTCATATGGGACACCAAATAGTGCAGGAGAAGACAGGGTACTATGTGCAGAAGGCGATGGAAGTATAAGAAACTCAGGTAAGCAGATGATTCTGATAACAAATGGAAGTTATTTGCTTATCACCTCAGTTAGCAACACCTATGATAACACAGCCAAAACACTTAGCACTAAACTTCTACTCCACATAAAGTAAAGTGAGTCCTTTACTGTTTTCTAATGTAATCTGGATATACTGATTGAAATCTCCAAATTCATCCTGAGTTTAACACCCTTGTTCCTTATTGATAAAGGTAACACACAAACGTTCTGCCTAACTCTAAGTTATTCATACTTAAATTACAATGATTAAAAACTTCATGGAAATGCAGGGCCAGGCTTCTAAAGAGCATTATGAATCAACAGTTCAGTAAGTATCTATGAACCTATGACAGGAATATACAAATCTTTCTACCATCTCTTATGTACTTTACATAGCTGTAATATCACTAGATGTTTCTCAGTTAATTACTCTTAAGCTCCAGCTATCTGCAGTGAAATAAATCTTCAATTCCTACTCTATTTCTGAATTGCTTTTATTAGGCATCTGTTACACACAAATCAGGAATATTGGTCAGGGCAACTTTGAGAATGGGAAAAGTATCAACAAACAATGAATATATGCTGCAGTCATTCACTATTTTGGTAACTCATTATAACCAAGAACATTAGTTCATCCACTATAATCATTCATTTAATGACTGGGCTTAATGTTAGCCAGGTTGTTAGTGGTGATCTCTTATGCTCATGGGAGAGGGGTCATAGAAGTTTGATATAATAGTGGTCAATGTTCAAAAGTGCAATCATTCAACATTGCTCATACAGTGAAAGAGCAAGGAGTGAAAGATGCTGTTTGAAATGTAAAGCCCAAACTTATGCCCTCTGAACTCCTGTTATCTTAAATATATTAGCTCCACAATCACAGTATCTCAGGGAAAAGTGAATTCTCTGAGATTTGGCAATTTTGAACTTTAAATCAAATCAAACAAAATCACTTGTTTCTTATCACACAACAGAGTTGATCACAAATGACTCATACAATCTAGCCCCTTTAACAACTGTTATGTAATTTAGATTTCTGTAATTACTCAGCTATAAAAAAAAAATCAGTTGAGATTCATGCTTGTTTATTCATCCACACATTAATTTTAAACACCAATTCAAAGTCGCATCATGTGATGTCCGTCCTTGTAACCAAGAGGCATAAGACAACAGACAGTGATGCAAAACAGTCATGTCTGCATGCACACACACACACACACACACACACACACACACACACACACACACACACACACACACACACACACACACACACACACACATATCTAATAGCAATTTAAAAAACAACAGTCCACCTACCTGCATGTTTGAGATGCGGAGAAAAGCAGAATCCCGAGTCAAAACTTGTATGGTCACAGGGACTCTAGACAGAATGCACTCCAGTCAGGAACTAAATCAGCAATCCATGAACTGAGAAGTTTCTATGTATAATGACAGCATCCTTTTATATCTAATAACAGATTTTCCAGGTAAGTCCTAATATAGGCGAGTGTATCCTTTGAAAACAAATTATATAACATTGGTAAAAAGCAATATTTTGTAAAATATTAACATATCTTATAATATTAAGGAAAACTCCATGACTGCCTCTGACAATGAGCGAACAGAAGTACACTAGCAAAGTGCTGCAATGTGCTATGTTCAATAGAGCTAGTGCAATGCAAATGTTTGGTGTCATTCATTATGCTTCTGCACTATATTCCTACATTTTCAAATGTAGTTCATTGAAAAAAAAAAAGCCCTTTCATATAACAGCAACTGTGTCTTGGTGCTTATTCAGCCAATTCTAAAGAACAAAATGTTACATTTGGAAACAACAACACTTTCAAGGAATTTTTAGATGTGATGTATCTGCAATTAAACAGTTATTCAACACGTTGCTAAGATTATTTTCAAATAAGATATAGACCATAAAATTGATAATATCCAATTCAACAGACTGAACCATTCCATGAGATTAATATGAAACAGCAATAACCCCCATGCTGTGGCAGGTGAATAATTAAGTCATCAGAGAGTGGCCTGGTTTTTTCCACTGCAACGTAGAAAAGAGAAATCTTCATGTTAAAAAGCAAAGCTTGAAATAAATTCAGGCATCCAAATATAAATGAGAAAAACAGAAAATACTTCAAATATGTAAGATAACTGTAGCTTAACATGGAAATAACATTTCCTGAAACCACGAGAATAACTTTGATAACCTGTTGTTTCAGTTAAAGACATTCAACAGAATATCATGCCCTTCATTTCAGAATATAAATACCTAGGCCTCACACTAGACCCAACCCTGACATTCACAAACCACACTGACAGCACTGTCAATAACGTTCTCTGTCAGATAAAACTCTACTATAAAATTTCTCATCTGCACTCCCTCCCAGCCAAAAAAAGCCTTTCCTTAAAATATTCATATACTCAAATGAGAATATGGACTATTTCTGCTAGTTTCCCAATTTTCCTATAATACTGAAAGATTAAAAACTACTGAGAATAAAACATTTAGATTTACCCTGCTTACCGATACTGACTCATACCCTTGTAACCTTCTAAAAGCACTTAATTTGCTCCCAGAAGCAGAAAGAGCAATTTATATTCTAGGTTCCATCCTTTATAACATTTTAACTAAGGAGTATGACCCTCCAGATAAAAGAAAACTTCTGCTTAGGGAACAAGTGTACTCCCCAAGATATATCCAAGACAATGACTTCCTCCTTCTTAAACTTTCAAAACTGTCCCTTGTGAATAAGCTTTCCCAAGCTTTGCTCCAGCCCTGTGAGACAAACTGCCAGTAGAAATAGAGAGAATAATGTCTCCAAGGATTCAAGACATGTCTTGCTCAACACCTTCAAAAAGGGGTAAGGTAGACCTACCTGCTTTAAGGACAGTAGCTAACTACTAATTTCTCTGTCTGGCATTTATCCCCTCACACCCACAACCACATTCCCTGTTTAAGTATCTGTAATAACTTTCTACTATATATTGTTTCTGTCTATATCGTACATCGTATAAAATGTACATTATATTAAATATTCCAACAGTAGTTCATTATCTGTTCTCTGCCTACTTTCTGCAAAATTCCTATACTGCATGTAAACAGATTCATGGTACTCAAATTCCTATTTTCCATGTGGACAGATTTGTGGTACTCGAATTATACTCTTTGCTTGTGCTACTATAATGTACTTGATAAACTATACTCTACTTGTTACTATTCCTTTTGCCTCATGGCCTGGATCATAATCAAAAAGGGTCTTCAGACCAGCCCACCCACCTGGTTATGAAATAGTAAGTAAATCATTAATTAATGCTTTAGATTACTTTTGGAATATATAGCAGATGAAACTAATGCTAGAATTATCTAACTAATCAACTAATTATTTTTTTCACATACCCTTAGACTAATACTGAACAGTAATAATCCACTATGCTATGATAGTTGAATCACTATGTTGGCAGAAGGCAGCCTGTTTCTCTCCTCTGCACATAGAAAAGAGAATTCCTCATGTTAAAATGCAAAACTCTGAAATGTATTTAGACTTCCAAATATAAATTGTAAAAACTGAAAAGCATTCAAAAATATAAGACAGCTATGACAGCTGTGGCTTAAACATGTAAATCATTTTTCTTGTTACCATGAGAATTAAATGTAATCCTTAAGGCTGTGGAATAGTTTTGATATGTACAGAAGATAAAACAGAAATTAGAATTTTAAAAGTGAAGAACTAATGTTTCTTTTCATTTTTCCACCGAAAAATCATGTGGATATGGATGCGGCACCAAGATGATTTTAATAAAACACCAACATTTTTAACTCGTTCCTTACTTTTCATTTTTTTAACTATTTTGCATAGTATCTTGGCTTGCAGTTTGTTTGTTTGTGTCTTTCGGCTTTTCCTGGTTAGGGGTCTCCACAGTGAAACTCCGGTCCGCTAATGATTGGCAGTTGATTTTTACGTACCGGCTTGCCAGGCCTGACGCACAACCTTCAATGAAGGTATGCCCATTCATGCATGTCTCCATGCAGAAGACGCTCTAGCTGAGAATCGAACTGGACAGCATCTTACTGTGAGGCGACAACGCTACCGCAGCACCACCACCATGGGTAGTATCTTGGCTTGCAGTAACGTACTTAAATTATCCAAGCTTAGATGCTAAAGCACTACAGCTGTAATCTTGTTTTGCTTACATCACAGATACTTTTCCAAATATAAGTGAAATCTTAAATTTCATATCAGAATGCTTAAATGGTAGTCTGATCCTTCAGCCCCTTGGAAGAGGTCTCAGCTAGCATGCCTCTACAAGGTGATGTACTGCGAGCAGATTTGCACATACTGAAAACACTTTCTTCTTGGAACATCTGTCTTTCACCAAAGTGACAGGTTAGACAGGTTAGATGAGTAAGCTATCCAAGTGGTCTTCAGTGAAAAGATGCTACTATTGCAAGTTATATGTTAGCCAAAGGAGTACAGTTTACCACTAGTGAAGATGTCAGCAGGTTCCCATATTCTGTGCTTCTCATCTGCTGTATGTTTGTGTCACTTCACTGCATAGCTCTGTCATCTGACTGTAAAGAGGCTGTCAGACAGCTGCTCTAGTCTTCATTAGTAAAACTGGTCACAATGAAGCCAGAATATGATTATGATTATGACAGTGGTTTGGAAGGGTTTGAGGGAACATTCGTGTGTGAATTGTAGCTGATAAACCGACCAGCTTGAAGCAGCTTAATTAGAGTCATGAACACTTTTGTGATGCTGCAGGAGTTCTGAAAATTGTAAGAACTGTCCAGGTTACTTCTTCCTGTCAAAGTAAATAATCCTAATATTTTGAATCATATGCTAAGATGTCAATGAATATAAGTTAGATAATAAGCAAAAGAAAGTGAATAGTTTTGAATGCTTGCAGTATACCAAAATGATAATTTATATACTAGTATAGAAGACTCTTCTGCTAAAAAAAAATAGGATTGTGTTTCGCTGTTATTGTCTCTTTTTAATGATAACAAAACTTAATATCTCACAAAAAATATAAAAAGTTTGAATCTTAAAAGGGAAGATTTTTCAGATGTTTGTTCAGATACTATTAAATATAACATTTAAGGAAAAAAATAGGACTGATCCTAACAGTATCACTAGATTAAAAAGTATTAAATACATAAAGGTAAATATAAATGTTCTATTATATGATATTCTACACTAAGATTATAGCTAAAATATAAAACCTAAGAATGCATTAGTAGTATGGGACATAGTATATAAACAGAAATAGAAACAGATTAGAATAAATAAAATGTATATAGTTAAGGAATACAAATATGTCTACAAGGGTGGCAAGTTGGCATACTGGTTAAGGTGTTCACATTATAGGCACAAGATGCAGGTTTGATTCTCACATGGGGTAATTGGCTAGGCTTGGAATGGCAAACAAGACAGCTAGCCTGGTACTAACTTATGATCCTATGAACGACTTTACACAAGTTAAATAGAATAAAAAATATAAATAATCTGACCTACAAATATTCTAACTTCAACTGGAATAGCAATCAAATGAAATATCTTGGTATAAACATTAAGTCTAACAGTAAAGAAATTATACAAACTTTCAACACATTGTTGATAAAATGTTAAGTTTAGTCACAAATTGGAACAAATTCTTCTTTACCATGGAGGAATGATTAATGCTAATTAAGATGGTAATTCCACCTAAAATATTGTTTGCCTTACAATCTTTAGTACTATCTCCACCAAAAAAAAAAAAAAATTGAAGAAGATGATAAACAATATTCTACTTAAATGTTTTGGCATCCTAACAAACCAAGAGTTCCCTTTAATCGGCACAGAAAAGTTTGGGATAATGGTGGAAACGTATTACCAGGTATTCCAACTGTATGCTACTTCAACAATTGTAAAAGCTATACCATTGTGGATAAATTAATCTACTGATTCAAAATGGAAACAAATGCATCAAGAATTATTATTTGTAAATAATAAATATATATTATAACCAGTCATAAAGAAACAGTCACTAACAATCATTTCTTCCTTCTAAATGTTCACTTATAATCATTGTATTAAAGACTTAATATTTCCTGTTTCCAATTGCATATACAAATGACTGCTTAGAAACTTAATTTCAACAAAATGCTAGTATTGAAACAACAAAGTAACTTAAATTATTGGCATCAATTTTTAAACTGTCCTGCTGAAAATGTAAGATCCAAATAAAATCAAGATAAGGAGAACTGATTAATTTTACAAATATTTAGAGAATTTGTGAACACAGGAATTAATAAGATATTTAACCTAGATAAAAAAATGTTCCCCAAATTATTGGAATTCTTAATAAATATCAATAATAATGCAATAAAAAATAAATCATATTTGTCTCAAATTTATAAAATTCTTAAATTAGATTTTATGTATATAGACAAATCCATTTGGAACTACTTCTCAAAAAATTCAAAATGAAGAGTTTTCTGAAGAATACAGGAAAATAATTTTAAAATCTACAGATAAAACTTCATCTTCATTATACTAGAAAATTTCCACTTGGAAATTATTACACAGAGCTTTTGTCACTCCTAACAAAATTACGATTATGCATAAATCAAATAGAATTAAATGGTGGAGACATGATTCTGAAATTATAGCTGACTGGCCACATATGGTATATGAATGTGAAGTTATCTCCCTTTTAGGAAAAGAAATTTGTAACTTCATTCAAGCTCTATTGTCAGATAGATGAAATGTTTTATTTAATGCTCCGATCTTGACATAACTCCAAAAACCCAAGTGTCTCTTCTTTGGTCTATTCTTGCTATTGCCTGAAAAGTAATTAATAAAAATTGAAAAAGTAAAGTTACTCCCTTCTAGTGTTTAATTAATTAGTATGGCAAAAATTGATTGTAGTAGTGAATTACATACTATAAAGATTAGAATGTCTAATATTACACATTCACATAAATATTGGCTTAAACTTAAAAACTTGCTTGAAAAATATTGCCGTTGATATGTGTAACTTTGATATACTGATCAGCTGTGGACCTATATAAATAGTTACTTGTTTGTTTTATAATTGATTTATTTATTGTTTTAAAACCAAATTAAAAAAAAAAAAGAAAAAGAAAGTAGGCAGATTACTACATGGTGCAGTCAGCCCATTGCATAACAGATCAGAATGTTGCATGCTGCTGTCATTCTGTACTAGAACTGATTTACAAATACTCCAGAACTTCACTTGTGGTATTGTTGTCATTTAGGATGTCACCAGAGCTATGCAGTCTACTGTCAGGATACTGCACATTAATCAAGAGGATGCTACTACCTATACTCTCATCATGGATTCATTCCACAGTACTCTGTGCTGATGTAATGGAGTAGTATACATTTTACAGAAAATGATGTTCAATAAGAAATGACTATGGCAATAAAAGTCAAAATAGTGTCTGAGTACTACACATAGTACATGGAGAGGTTTGTGTATACTCTGAAATTAACAGCAATGAACAGAAAATAATCTCACTTTAGCAAGATTCATTTATAGGGAAGTTCTTACAATTCATTTATAGGGAAGTTCTTACAATAAAACCTTTCTGTTATAACTAAGTGAAACACACACTGCCATTGCAGAACTGCATCAGAAGACAACAGATTTAACAACTGTAATACAAAAGGGAGTACACCACAAATTAACCAACATCTTTAAATGAGAAAACATATTTCCATACTTTTCTATTAATTGGTTGTACATCAGAGTAACTAAAACTCTCCATGCATTACCATGAATAATGATCAAAACTTTTAAAAATAGCACTTGTAATGTGTTCTCAAAAATGGATTCATGAGATTATATTCTTGAACTGTGCTCTAGAAATGAATCCCTGTGGCAAGGAGATCACACAGACACACACACATTATATATATATATATATATATATATATATATATATATATATATAAACACATACATATATATTATTTTCAGTTGTCCAATTGAGATGATCATAGTTATAAATGTCTTCCAAACCAGTCTTATTCTGCCATCTGGGACTATCACAGATAGGTTATCTTTCAGTCATTAGTATTACTACTTTGAGACATAATAATAACTGGTCATTATATGATGATGTCAGGGGATGGTGCAATGTCAGATAAATACTCTGACTTTAATCACTGGTACTTGCAGATGATAGGATAGTGTCAGTGTACTTTGAACTATCATTATAGAGCAGAGCAATTGTTAATAATGCTGAATGATGTTATGATGTTAGTATAAGTAAGAAATATTATACAAATTCAACAACTGCTGCATATGAACTGAATCACTCAGCATTTAAATAGCTTAATATCTTGTATAAATTTGTATAATTTAATATATTGTATAAAACCCAGCAGTAGTAGGGTAATTTAATAATATTTAATTTTTTTATTTAGAATTTAGTAGTAATGTACACTTCTGCAAACTGTATTAACTGCAATACAGTATGTATATATAAGTACTTAAACCTCACTTAATTGCCAAATTAAGAACTAGCGGGGAATTAAGGGGTACCGCCATGCCCACATAGATATACCCATACAATTACAGAAGATATTATGTATTTATTATTATTTATATAGCATTTGTTGACTGGGAAAGTCCAATTAGGCCAAGAACCCATTTTCAGGGGAAGCCCGAGGAGAACAGCTTCAAGCAATGCATGAAGGTTCAGACATCTTACATGAAAAAGACAATAGCAGATGATACATTGAAGTTAATTCATTTTACATGAACAAAACAGCAGCAAGTAATTAAAGCACACATTAACTAGGTAATGAATACTAAATAAGTACACAGAGGAAGATACAATAATAAAACATGTACTAGATAGGCAAGACTAAATAAAAGTAAATTGGTAGATTACAATTTTTTTTTCAGGTAGGATCAAGGTAAAGAGCAAGGGTCAGGCAGAGGGGGTGAGAGTCAGAATGTTAGAAGCAAGCATATGCTTAGTAGAATTGTGGGATAGGATGCAGAAATACATGTAGAATTTTGGAGTAGGATATATTAGTTTGATATGGTAATGCTTAATGGAAGAAATTCATGGTCTAAGGATCTACAGATATAGAAAGGAAAGGCCCAAGAGAGTGAACAGAGTTCAGCTGTTAGGGAAAGAGCAGGGGCAGGTCTGATTAAGAAAATGATTTTAGGGTGTGTTTGAAGCTGTTAGAGCACTCAGTGTTAGCACTGTCTTTACGCAGAGTTACAGATCTTGCCAATAGTGTAAGTATAGGTACTGTCCAACTCTTTTGTTCGGAATGTGGACAGTTAGGAGGAGTTTGTTTTCAGAGTGGAGGGCTCTGGTAGGGATGTAGGGTTTTAGGATAGATTTAAGGGCTGGGCAACTATCAGGTATATATATCATTTTATGTGCATAAGACAGCAGAACTAGGTTTAGGTGGTGTGTGAGTGTGAGCCAGTTTAGTTCTTTCAGAGCTAAATAGTGACGGCAATGATAGGAGTGGGCTATGGCAAATATGGCAGTTTTATGGTAGTAGGACTGGAATTTGTTTTAAGAGAAGATTGTAAATTGGTGTATAACTGGCTGCATATAAGGGAGAGGGAAGCAAATAGGTGTTGGTGAGGGTTTTTCTGGTGGAGTTATCCAAGAAAGCTTTTTGTCTATAGAGTGTCCAAATTTGATGTGTGTGTATTTAATACTATTGCAGATGTGGTGTTCGAAAGTTAGTTATCTAGGGTAATGCCTAATCTGTTAGCTGTGGGAACTGTTTCAATTTCTATGTTATCCTGAGAGAATATTTTGAAGTCAGATGAGACTGGTTTTGTTGACAAAAGCAAGGGTTTTGTTTTTTAGTATTTAGGAGTAGCTGGGCTTCTTTCAGCCATGTTTCTATTGTGATGTAGGTGGTCTGAGTGATTTGTTGGAGATGTATGTTATTAAAGGAGGTAATTATTGTAGTGTCATCTGCATATTGGATAATGGAGTTATGAGTTGATGAGGTGTGAAGGCTGTTGGTAAAAACATTGAACAGTAGCGGTCCAAGTATGGACCCTTGTGGAACTCTAGTTGTGTTGGTTTGATATTAGGATAGTTTATTTTGCCATTTAACACATTGTTGGTGGTTGGATAGGTAGCTTGCAGACCATTGGAGGGATGTCGGGTGCAACCTGCAATGAACAGCAGGTGAAGATGTTTCTCATGGGATACAGAGTCAAATGCCTTTGATAAGTCTAGTAGTAAGACAGAGGTGATATTACTAGCGTTAATGGATTTGGACACAATGTCCATGAAGGAGATTAGGGCAGTGAAGGTAATGTGTGATGCGTGACAACCATGTTGGGTAGGAGTAATTAATTTATTTTGGATGAGATGGTGAAGCAATTGTCTATGTATGCATTCTTCTAGGAGTTTGCAAAGAGGATAGAGGATGGAGATTGGTTGCTAATTGGATAGCTCATTGGAGATGCCACCTTTATGTCAAGGGGTGGTGATAGATTTTTTTTCCAGATGTTAGGGACATTGGACTTTGCTATGGAGCAATTTATAAGAATGCTGACAGGATAAGCTATGGCTTCTGCAGAAAATTTTAAGTATGAGATTTTCCAGATGTTAGGGACATTGGACTTTGCTATGGAGCAATTTATAAGAATGCTGACAGGATAAGATATGGCTTCTGCAGCAAGTTTTAAGTATGAGATTGTCAGAGAAGAGGGAGCATGGTTTTAGTTTTTGAATGAGAGAAGTAGGGACAGATTTAAGAGAAAGAGGGATAGAACATGTAATACTAGTCTGTTGAGGAGGTGAAGGTTTTTTTGTTGTTGTTTGTGCAAGAGTCAAGAGATGGGGGGATCAGAAATGGGGCTTGGGGTAGATGCAGCAGTGAGATTTGCTAACAGTTTGCTTATGCTATCTGTAAAATGAGAGTTAATGGGTTGACCATCTCTGAAGGAGTTTTGTCAGCACATGGTCATGGAGTTTGTTTAGAGCATGGGGTAAGTAGGCTTGCAATGTATTTCCAAAATTGTTTTGGGTTGTTTTTTTGTGGTTTGCCATTTGGTTTTAAAAGTGTTTTGCTTTGTTTCATAACTGTTTATATTTGATTAGGTTAGCATCAGATTTGTTATTGTGCCATTTCTTCTAGGCTTTCTCTCTATCTTCTAAATGTTGTTTGGTATTTTTTGTTAGCTAGGGAGCCTGGTTAATTTTTTTATTCTTTTGATGCAGAGGTGGACTAAGCTGTCACGAGTATTTAGAAATACATTGTTGAAGCATTCAAGGGCATCTTCTACTTGCAGTGTTTTAAGTGGATTCCAGGAAGTCTGTTTTAGGATTTCATTAAATCTTTGTTGGTTAAAGTTCCTGATATTTCTGGTGGTTTTGTATGGGTGGGTTCTTGTAATTTGTGGTGTAGCTCTATATATGAATACAGGTAGGTGGTCACTAAGTATTGGGTAGAGTGTATGGATTAGAGTATTTGTAAGAATTAGAAACTAGTATCCAGTCAAAAGTTACACCTAGGGCATTGTTGTTATACATACAGGTAGCATTGGTAACAAAATGGATACAGCCATAGAGATTTATGTTATTAGTAGGGGAGTCAATCATCAGGTCTTGGTACCTCCCATGACTACAGTTTCATTGCTGATGTTTTCTGATGCCAAGGAGAGGATATCTTCCATAGTTTGGATATTTTGCCCAGGGGGTATGTATAGTCCAGCAATGCATATTTGGTTTGTTTTGTTAATATGTAGGGCTCTGATTAGAATTTCGGCATTGTTGAAAGCTGTTGAACCTTTGGGTAAAATGAGCTTATGATGGAATTATGATGGATAAAGGCTATACCACCACCTTTTTTGGCCATTCTGTCTTTTCTAAGTATATTATAACCTGGGAGTGTTATTTCAGTATCATGGATATGGGATTTTAGCCAAGTTTTGGTGATTACTATAATATCTGGGGTGCACTGATTTAACCAGGCATGACATTTAGTGATTTTGTTGCAGATATTGTGTTGTTTAGGGTTGCTAGAAGAATATTTTTTGGGTTTAAGCATTTAGCAGAGTAAGCTGAAGTTGGGGGCCCTAGGCTGGGGTGGATATCCCCACACAGGGATAGAATGTGTTACTTGGAGAAGTAATATTTGAGTTATTGGGTAGATTTATTATTGTTGTTGACTATTATGCAGAAGTTAGGTTTACTGGTGATGTTATCGGGAAGGATTTTGAATTTTGAAAGATGCATAATGTGAAATTAAATTAGGCTGGCTGATATGTTAATAATTTGTAGATATTACTGACTGCTGATCTGCTTGCATCAGGAGACATCATGGCATAGAGCACAATGTAAAAGGTGTACCTTTATGAACAACTGCCTATTTGCAACACTAGAGTTACAGAGGTGGTTTCTCACGTTATGCATAACATTACCCTAGCTTAGACAGATGAAAGTATGTTACAAGGTCCAATAAGAATACACAGCAGCTGTCATAGACTACTCATCCCTTATTTCATTGGTTCTGGCATATATCAGAATTTAGCAGGAACACCATACAGCAAAACCGATGAATAGTACATCTCTAAGACAGATACCCTACATTTTAAAAGACAGTGCCACTGACAGTAATGGTATTATAATGTAGCATTATTAGTGAATGCCAAATTCTAAGAGAATGTGTCTGACATATCTCATCATTTATGCCATTAGTAACAAATAGAATATAGAAAAATGTGCTACTATCAGAAAGAGCACTGCTATCAAAGGGGTACTGCTATCAAAGGGGTACTGCTATCAAAGGGGTGCTACTATCAGAAAGAGCACTGCTATCAAAGGGGTGCTACTATCAGAAAGAGCACTGCTGTCAAAGGGGTGCTACTATCAGAAAGAGCACTGCTGTCAAAGGGGTGCTACTATCAGAAAGAGCACTGCTATCAAAGGGGTGCTACTATCAGAAAGAGCACTGCTATCAAAGGGGTGCTACTATCAGAAAGAGCACTGCTGTCAAAGGGGTGCTACTATCAGAAAGAGCACTGCTATCAAAGGGGTGCTACTATCAGAAAGAGCACTGCTGTCAAAGGGGTGCTACTATCAGAAAGAGCACTGCTATCAAAGGGGTGCTACTATCAGAAAGAACACTGCTATCAAAGGGGTGCTACTATCAGAAAGAGCACTGCTATGAAAGGGGTGCTACTATCAGAAAGAGCACTGCTGTCAAAGGGATGCTACTATCAGAAAGAGCACTGCTGTCAAAGGGGTGCTACTATCAGAAAGAGCACTGCTATGAAAGGGGTGCTACTATCAGAAAGAGCACTGCTATCAAAGAGGTGCTACTATCAGAAAGAGCACTGCTATGAAAGGGGTGCTACTATCAGAAAGAGCACTGCTATGAAAGGGGTGCTACTATCAGAAAGAACACTGCTATCAAAGAGGTGCTACTATCACAAAGAGCACTGCTATGAAAGGGGTGCTACTATCAGAAAGAGCACTGCTATCAAAGGGGTGCTACTATCAGAAAGAGCACTGCTATCAAAGGGGTGCTACTATCAGAAAGAGCACTGTTATCAAAGAGGTGCTACTATCAGAAAGATCACTGCTATCAAAAGGGTGCTACTATCAGAAAGAGCACTGCTATCAAAGGGGTGCTACTATCAGAAAGAGCACTGCTATCAAAGGGGTGCTACTATCAGAAAGAGCACTTGTATCAAAGGGGTGCTACTATCAGAAAGAGCACTGCTATCAAAGGGCTGCTAAGCCACTCATCACTGATGATACTGTAAACCAAAATGATGCTGGAATAGTAAAAGGTACCATTAGGGAGCCTTGTAAATTATGTACAGATGCACTCTAACTTATTAAATGGCTTTACGTTGAATAAGAACGGTGGCAGAATAATACTCTCAGGCAAATGTTCTGCCCATCATTATTAGCATTGCTGTATGTCAGAATAGCACCAAAGTACTTTGTGCTTTTACTGCAGAGTCCCATAACTACATTAACTGCACTAAACTGAGAATCATACAATAGCAAATACGTTAAGTACCAGTAGTTGTACCACAAGATAATGATGCAGACATTTTTTCACACCTTAATTTTTTCCTGTTACTTTTCAGATCAATGAAGTATATGCACTAAAAGGAGATTTGAAATTTATAGTGTATATATTTATTCCTGAGCAAAATATAAGTTAATTGATGCAGATGTGCGTAGATAACATCTCCCAAAAGTTTTTTTAAGAAAATTTGTATTAAGTTAACAAATTTACAATATATACACAGAAAGGAAGAAATTTATCACCACATACTATTATAAATTGTTAGGAGTATACTGAGTCATCAAGGTAATCGTATACATTTAACACATTAAGAGTCTTTGTATTTCAAAAGCAACATTTCAAGTGTATCCTAATCACTAAAAGTCTGAATATGGTTAATAGATCTTATTCTGATCACTTCTTTTTCATTTTTACGTAGTACTGCTGTTGCACTTAAAAATTATGTGAATGTAGGAATTGAATTCAATTTCCAATTTACCAATTTTTTAATAACTTTTCTAGCAACTGACAACTCCAACATATTTTTTTGGTGTTAGGCTTTTACAGATACAGGAAATGAAACATTCATTAGTATTAATGATCTAGTTAAAGAACAATTATCAGACCAAAACCCTAAAAACATACTTATATCTTTGCAATATACATTTCATTTTTCATGATCCAAAAATATGTGTGACCAATCAATTTTTACATCTTTATTACATCTTCACAAACTGAAGAAACCCTTTTACTAAACTTAGAGATTTTATAGAGAGTAACCAACATTCTGTGTATATATTTCCACATAAAAACTTTCCAGTATAAACTTGAAGAAGTCTGGCTAACTGATTTAAGTAACAAAGTTTTCTTCTTACCATCTATTGAGTCGCTCAATCCAGTATCGTCAAAAAAGTTCCAGAATTTTTGCATCAAATGATTATCATTACTTTTATTTACAATTAACTTACATAACTTGGACAAGTTTCCTTTGTAGGTCAATTTACCTTTGATGATAACATTCATATATTCATATAATGTGGAAGGGTTCTGTTCCTCTTCATTCATATTGTCTACAAATTAATTTAATTTCGTACTGACAGATAATATTATAGGTAGGTATTTGGCTATCTGTCTGAGGGTATTTATAAGCCTAGCCAGAGTGTGTCGGCTTTCACCACCCCATTGATTAATTAACTGATCCTCTGTCAAGCAGAGCCAATGAAGTGATCCCAGAGGTGTATTTCTGTTACCCATCCACTCGTCAAGGTTTCTCTTGAAGAGTGTTAGTGAGGGGCTCTGCCTGATGTAATTTGAAATTTTGTTCCAAAGCATGGGGAGCATCTCTGACAGGAATCTATCCCTCCAGCATGTTCTATTTATTGTTGTGGCAAGGTTTAGCTCACTAGAGCGAGTGGCTCACAGTGACTTGGATTTCTTTAGGTGGAGCATGTCCATCAATTCTGAGTTGGACATGGGTTTGTAAGTCAGGCAGAGATCACCTCAGAGTAAGCTATATGTCATTGAGTACAGCCGGAGTTTCTTTCAATTGAGCTGCATAGGACATATGTTTGAGGCCAGTAATCCTCTCGGTGAAGTACTTTTTTGGTCTTTCCAGCTGTTGGAAGTATCTTGTG
Source organism: Protopterus annectens (assembly GCF_019279795.1). NCBI lineage: Eukaryota > Metazoa > Chordata > Ceratodontiformes > Protopteridae > Protopterus > Protopterus annectens. Next base: position 555,027,286 of record NC_056749.1, on the reverse strand, counting down.
AGGTACATCCCAAATGGGGCATTGTACTCTATGATGGGTCAAATGAGTGACGAGTAGAGGGGCACTATAACCTTTTTATTTCTAGATGTGAACCCTTTAGTAATTAGATGGGCCACATAGAAGGATTTCCTAACTACTTTGGCAATATGATTGTCAAAGGAGAGATTATTATCTACCTGGGCCCCAGATCTCTTATTACCTCTTCTGTTTTAAGGGGGCTGTCACCTATGTGGTAATTTGTGGGTGTTTTGTTTTTCCCATATGGGATGACTATGCATTTTTTCGCATTTAGCTTGAGGCCATGACTTTGACACCAGGTGTCTGTCTCAGTAAGGCCCTTTTGGAGGATGTCCGTGTCAGCCGGAGAGTCAATTATGGCTCCTAGCTTGCAGTCATCAGCGAACTTGGTTAGCCACAGTCCTCCTGTGTTTGCCTGTACTTCTGAGAAGTATATGTCGAACAGTAGGAGCCCCAGGACTGAGCCTTGCGGGACACCACTTGTGACCGGTCTAGAGTTGGACCTGCAGCCTGCTATTCTTACCATGTGAGTTCTGTCTGTAAGCCAGTTGGCAAGCCATCTCGTGACGTAGGGGTTTATGTTCAGGCTGGTGAGTTTTTCTGTAATACCCAAGTGGTGAATGGTGTCGAAAGCCTTGGCGAGGTTAAGGTAGGCTGTGTGAACCACCTTTCCCTCATCTATGGCCTTGGTGACTGTCTCAAAGAAGTCAACCAGGCTTAGTAGGCATGATCTGCCCTTAGCAAAGCTGAACTGGGTTGGTTCAAGTGTTTGGAGGCTCCCAATGTCTTTGTTAATGAGTTCCATAATGATGCGCTCCATAGCCTTGCTGACCAGGCTAGTCAGGTTTATGGGGCACCAGGGTCAGTTGTGGCCCCTCCTTTGTGGAGCAGAATAACCATTGCTGTGCGCTATTCTATGGGCATGTAGCCTGTGGAGAGGCTGAGGCTGAACAGCATGTTTAGGTGGGGGGTTAGTTCATTCTGTAGTTCGTGCAAGACGCAGCCTGGGACACCATCTGATCCCATTGATGCTGTGTTTTTGGCTTTTGAAAGGGCTGTTTTCACCTGTGCGTCTGTGATTTTTGGGACACTACACTTTTTCGGTATTGTTGTGGGCCCTTTTGGAGGTGAGAGGGGGGTGAAGTTTGCACTGAATCTATCTGCCAGGATGTTGGCAATATCAGTAGGTTCAGTATATTTTGTGCTATTTTGCACTAGTTTAGTGCATATCTGCGAGTTGCCACTTAGATTCGTAACATAGCTAAAGAAGGCTTTGTGGTTATCTTTTGAATCCTTGGCTATTTTTCTTTTGAAGTTAGCCTTGGATGATTTCATGACGCACCTTAGGTTCTTACTGATACTGATCAGGAATGTCTTTCCTTCTTGGGATTTGCTTTTTTTCTGAACTAGTTTCCTCCTTCTATTGTATAGCCTGATTATTGCAGGGGTCCACCAAACTGGTTTCCTTCTCTTAGATGAGTGAGTCTTGGTTTTGATAGGGATGGCATGATCCATGCATCATTGGAGGTGCTCATAGAGTGCATTTGTAAAGTTTTCTGCATCTTGGACAGTGTTATCCTTTAGCATGGGGGCTGTGAAACTTACCACCTCTGTCTTAACTAAGGTGAAGTTTGCTTTAGAAAAGTTTTTTTACTGTGGTTTCCTTAGTTGGGGGTGATGGTGGGGTGTGGACATCCAGAGTGATTAGTTTATGGTCTGATCTAACCAGTGGCGGGTTGACCTCCGGTGTGGAACACCTGTCGCCCATGTTGGTGATGACCAGGTCCAATATGTTTTCACCTCTGGTAGGGGAGTTTACCAGCTGATCCAGGGTGTTTGAGTTGATGAATTCCAGGAAGCACTGGGTCTGGGAATTTGTACTCAAGTAGTTTTCCCAGTGAATGGTAGGGTAATTGAAATTGCCCAATATCAGGATGTTCGGTAGGACCTTCATGTTTTCCAGTGTCTCCAGAAAAGTGGAGTGGTGGTCCTGGGTCATGGAGGGTGATCTGTAGCAGGCCACGATTTGCATTGCAGATTTGCCCAATGTTAGTTGCACATGGATGATCTCAGAGACATCATAGTGCGCCAATAACCTGGAGGTGTAGATATCTTTGATGAATATGGATACACCCACTCCTTTTGTGTTTCAGTCCATGTTCTGTAGCCGAAACATGTGGTATGAGTTGTAGCCCAGTAGTGCTGGGGTGCTCTCTGAAGCCTTGAACCAGGTTTCAGTTAACTGGTTAACAGACTCATCCAACTTTGAGTCTTTCATGAAATATTTTGGTGACTTAGCTTTTCCTTTTTTTCATAGCAATAAGAACATAATACTAATCCATTCATTTTTAGCACATTCCTTTTAACATTGTTTTGAGTTTTCTTAAATCTAGAGATATGTGCAAGGGGAAAGCACAAACATTTCCATTTTGATATTAATGGAGATTTAAAAACTTATTTCTTAATAGTTTTAAGAACTGATTTCATATATGCGTAGTCAAAATATTGAAATGAATTTTCTTCTAAGGTAAATTGTATTAACCAGGTGAAATGATTGTTATATGTTTCTAATTTATCATATTTTATAAACTTACAAAAGTTTAGTTTAATCTGCTCCTGAGTGGTTTTTCATTGACTAGTGTGTGTTGAGTCTATCCAGATTATAATCAATTTAAAATTTGCAGCAACAGAATATGATTCCACATCTGGGAAATTAATACTCCGGTTATATATTTTTTCAATAAGTAATTCTTGGCTTTTTAGGATACCATAAGAATAAAATTAATATTTTTCTTGTGATTTTCTGTAAAAGTTTTTTGTCAGGTGTTAAAGCTATTGAATGATATAAATGTATATACATTATTGGGTAATATAATCATTTTAATAAGTACTAACATATCTTCAAAAGTAAAAAAATATATAATCATTCCATTTTTTAATAAGTAACACATTCTCAATTCTTTTTCTCCAAATTATTAATAATCTTGCTCACATCTTGATAGATTTTTATTACTAAATGTTTGAGTTCTTTTTCTTTCCAATTATATTTATATTTATGTAACAAAAATGTTACAAAAAGTACAAAAACACTAGAAAAAACTTTAAAACTTCCCAGCTAATGAGAAAAAAGAAAAGCTGCGGATGCTTGCTTAAGCACTTTCATTCTCCAATTTAATAAAACAGAACTTCTTCAGAAAACTAACAAACATTTAAGACTGTTTAAATAGTATTACAAAAGCAATCACTTAAAAAAACAAACAAACAAAAAAAAAAACAATAATAATGTCACATCTTATCTGTTCCATTTTAAAAGACACCTAATATTTAGATGGTCATTCAATCTTGGAAATACATCTGCACTTAGCAACAGTTGCCAACATTATTCTTTCTCCTCCAGCAATGAATTTACATTGCTTGTAAATGCTGGGACCTGCTCTAACACTATAAACTTAATAGAAACAAAGTTAACACATGTTGTACAGTGCTTTACAAAAGCAATTTTAAGATCTTTGCATCTAATAACTTGACAATGCTCTGTAATATGATCAGTTAAATGTCGGGTAGTTTTCCCAAAATAATAAGCCCCACAAGTGTCATATACACTTAAACAATGTTGCTGGTGGTGCAGTTAAAATGCTCATTAATCTTTCTGACAAAACCATTATGTTCTAACTTAAATTCTTTGCAAACTTTAATATTTGCAAAATATGCAGTACCCACACTTAACCATTCCTTTTTATTACTTCTATCAGAAACAAATGCATTATGTATTATGACCTTTAAAATAATGCCTTAGGTACATGTTTTCCTGTAGCAAAACTGTGGAGATGACCCTAAGATATTATACAAATTCTGATTCCCTTGTATTATACACCAGTTCTTTGATATAACACTTTGTATTGCTTTTAGGTCATGAGAAATGGGTAATGGAGACTTTAAAGCAACATCATCCTATTTAACTTTTTGGGTTTACTTTATGTGCTTGAAACACAAAAAACCTGAATCCAAATAGTACGACACATAAAGAGAGAACCGCGAATATGTCAAACGTACTAAAGCACGAAATTTAAAACCTTGAACCATCATAGTCGGCCAACCCACCACCCGCAACACACTACCTACCGAAACACAATAAAAAAAACACATACATACACTAACCAAAACCCTACTTTTAACTCTAAATTAAAGCACCAAAACCCTACTGCTAACCCTACACTAAACCCCACATATACGACTTTCTATGCACTATCCTTAGCCCCTCCCTAACCCTAAGGTCCTTAACTACCGCACACTTCCCCTACGGAGCTATACCCAAACAAACTAAATATTCCACACACATACACTTAACAAAACCCTATTTCCTATTGCCTGCCACTTACTTTTTATACTGTATTGATTTACTGTGCACTAAACTATACTGTTATACTATAATTGCCTTCTACCCTGTGCTGGCAAAATTGAGCTTTATTGATTTTTTTTTTTTTTTTTTTTTTTTTATTGTTTCCACTGTTTAAGTATTTACTGGTATTTTTTCACTGTTTTAAAGCTATCTGTTCTGCCTGCTGTTTTTTCCCACCATGCAGTACTTAATTAACTGATCTGTTAACTGTTTAAATCATTCTTTAGAGCCTTCTGACTGATGTTATGCTGTTTTAAACATTTTTCAGTGTCTCACTGCTATTGTCTGCTGTGTTAAATATTCTCTAGAGTTCCCACTGAAACTAGGCTAGTTAGTAGCTGTAGCATAGTCCAGCTCCAGGCCTGCTGCTTCTGGAACTGTTTGTAGTGGTTTGTTTGTTCTGAGCATGTTTTCCATGCCATCTTGTATTGAAAAGGGCCTATCTGCACTTTTGTGAGAGAATTGTGTTTGATTGGAACCTGACTGGTAAAGGGAATTCAGTCTAGGGCTTGGAATAAGCATCCACATTGGTCCTTTTGAATTTTATTTTTTTTTTCAAGTTTTAGCTTCTGGTATTTAGGCCCTGCATCTGAGTGTGTGCGTCACACAGCACCACACAATTGTGTGCCAAAGACGGACAATTAATTTTAACAAATTTTCCCTTAAAATACAGGCAGAAATATCCATTCGCCGAGCTCCTCCATGATCGTTTCTGAAAAGCCACCCTTAGTGGCAATAGCCTTCAACCTAGCATTATGGACAGTAGGTCTACCCTTGTTTCTCCTGCCAACCCTGATGACTTGGGTCTCTAGAGGCAGTGTATCAATTGCCTCATGTACACAGACAACCCTCTACTAATAACACAGTCTAGTACAGAGTGCAAGAGATGCATTTAAACCATGAATCTAGAATCCATGCTCTCACTCAAAACAGTAACGCATTGAAGGTTGTCAACTCATCTGTCACTACATATTCACATACTACCACTACTCATACACATAGTACGCATCAAACATGTAAATCCACATACACAGAGTTTCTCTCAAAAACTTCTGAAATACCACAGACTTCCAAAACACAAGTCTGCTAAAGCTAACACAGTCTACAGAGCTCCCATGACACATAGGAACACCAGTGTCTCGCCCACCAAGCCCATAAGGCATAACACTCAAAAAACAAGTTTTTTTATTACCGGAGACTGAAAATGGAGAAACATCGATGTCCCACTCATCAGGATGGACAAGGAGAAAGTCACTGTCATCTGCCTGTCTGGTGCCAGGATTTGCCAAATCACTCATGCAAATCAGGTCTCTCAGCAACAAATACCATTATAACTCTGTCATAGTTTGTGTTGGTGTGAATGACGTGATATGTGCAATACCTCACTGGACTATATGAAGACATATATAGTTGAGCTCCCAGGCAGGTATATCCTAGCCTTGAGCAGTATACTACCCTCATCTAGAATGAGGCCACAGTATAATCAAAAATGATTGATTTCAATAACTAGCTTAGTTTTTGGTGTCATTCCAAGGGGATCCAGTTCCAGTCTGCCTGGGAAGCCATAGTCTACAAATCTCACTGGTTTGCCAAAGACTGTTTGCACCTGGCAACTCTACGCTTTCAGCTGCTGGCAAAGGCTCATGCCTCCCCAACAGTGCCTTTTTATGCAAGGTCTTGAAAAATGCAAGGAGCTTAAACCAAAAACTGCACTCCCTGGAAGCACTTCTATCACTAGAAGACGTAGAAGTCTGTGCAGTCACAGAAACCTGGAAGGTGTAGATGTCTGTGCAGTCACAGAAACCTGGTTTAAGGTCTCAGAGAGTATCTGGCCTCTGCAAGGCTACAATGCTTTCTACATCTTTAGACCACAAAATGAACATGTGAAAACCAAAAGAGGCAGTGTTTCAATCCATATTAGACACAAATTCACCTTACGTCTAGTTCGACTGGACAACTCCATGGAGTTACTCCAAGTCCAGGTTATGATGAGTAATACCCTCATTCAAGTTCTAGCCAGTTATAGATCCCACTCCATGGGTCATGACACCCGAGAAGCCTATTTATCCAAACTGAAGACAATACAAATTTTTACTGAACACACTGGTTATGGGGAATTTCACTTATCTCATCATCAGCTGGGAAACCTACTCTAGCCCAAATTTGCTAGCACAAATGTTCTTTGACTTTGTGAATCCAAATGCCCTGAAACAAATTGTCCATACCCCGACAAGATGAAAAAACATTCTAGATCTGGTCCTCACAAACATGTCAAACAGGTGCACTGCTGCAACTGTTGGACCCTCATTAGTTAAAACTGACCACAAATCAGTCATCTTTGAACTGACACTAACACCAGAACTCACAAAGGGTGAAATCAGACTAAAAAACTTCACCAAGGCAAACTATACCCTTGTAGGTGAAGGTGTAAATGCATTCCAAGCCTCACCCCAAGCTGAAAGTTTTGGCTATTCTGAAGCTTACACTAAAGCCCTGTACAATCACTCGCATAAGTGTATAAACTTGGCTGTACCAGACAGAATCAAAGCCAGAACCCCATGTAAAATCAAGTTGCCATGGTTAACTTCCAGCATCAACAAACTCTACAATAAATGCAAAAGTTGTAGTCCAAGACAAGGACCCAACAATGGAAAAGCACCTTCCTCAGCCTTAACAGGCAAATAAGATACCTTGTCAAATCCTCCAACTCCTTTGAGAGAAACCTAGCAAGTACTGCCAAGAATAACCATAAAGCCTTTTACAGCTGTGTACATCACCTAAAGGGTAGGAGCCAAGCATGTGCACAGCTGGTGGCCAACAGTATCACAAATACTACCCCCCCCCTTTCATACCTGAAGAGCAGGTCCTCAACACCCTGTCCAAGGCAAAGAACACGGCATCTATGGGACCAGATGACATCCCAGGCTGTCTTCTAAACAGGCTAACGCATGAACTAGCATGACCACAAAGTACTCTCTTCAATCATAGCCTAACCACATGCTTTGTTCCTGCAGAATGGAGAAGAGTATCACTTATTCCCCTCCACAAAGGTGGCCTAGCAACAGACATGGGGAATTACAGACTCATAAGCATGACCCACCTCATCTGTAAGGCCATGGAATGTATCATTGTGGACCTCATAAATAGAGACATACGTGATCTCCACATCCTGGATCCTACACAATTTGGCTTTGTGAAGGGCAGATCCTGACTTTTAAATCTGGTGGATTTCTTTGAAAGTGTGACCAAGGCCATTGATGAGGGCAAATCTTTGCCTACAGCATACCTCAACATGTAAAGGCTTTCAGCACATTCAGGCATTATGATAAACTTAGCAAACTGAATGTAAACCCCTTCATTGTAAGATGAGTTGCCAACTGGTTCACAAACCGGGCACACACTATCAAAGTGGGTGACTCTGCTGTGTTAAATATTCTCTAGAGTTCCCACTGAAACTAGGCTAGTTAGTAGCTGTAGCATAGTCCAGCTCCAGGCCTGCTGCTTCTGGAACTGTTTGTAGTGGTTTGTTTGTTCTGAGCATGTTTTCCATGCCATCTTGTATTGAAAAGGGCCTATCTGCACTTTTGTGAGAGAATTGTGTTTGATTGGAACCTGACTGGTAAAGGGAATTCAGTCTAGGGCTTGGAATAAGCATCCACATTGGTCCTTTTGAATTTTATTTTTTTCAAGTTTTAGCTTCTGGTATTTAGGCCCTGCATCTGAGTGTGTGCGTCACACAGCACCACACAATTGTGTGCCAAAGACGGACAATTAATTTTAACAAATTTTCCTTAAAATACAGGCAGAAATATCCATTCGCCGAGCTCCTCCATGATCGTTTCTGAAAAGCCACCCTTAGTGGCAATAGCCTTCAACCTAGCATTATGGACAGTAGGTCTACCCTTGTTTCTCCTGCCAACCCTGATGACTTGGGTCTCTAGAGGCAGTGTATCAATTGCCTCATGTACACAGACAACCCTCTACTAATAACACAGTCTAGTACAGAGTGCAAGAGATGCATTTAAACCATGAATCTAGAATCCATGCTCTCACTCAAAACAGTAACGCATTGAAGGTTGTCAACTCATCTGTCACTACATATTCACATACTACCACTACTCATACACATAGTACGCATCAAACATGTAAATCCACATACACAGAGTTTCTCTCAAAAAAACTTCTCGAAATACCACAGACTTCCAAAACACAAGTCTGCTAAAGCTAACACAGTCTACAGAGCTCCCATGACACATAGGAACACCAGTGTCTCGCCCACCAAGCCCATAAGGCATAACACTCAAAAAACAAGTTTTTTTATTACCGGAGACTGAAAATGGAGAAACATCGATGTCCCACTCATCAGGATGGACAAGGAGAAAGTCACTGTCATCTGCCTGTCTGGTGCCAGGATTTGCCAAATCACTCATGCAAATCAGGTCTCTCAGCAACAAATACCATTATAACTCTGTCATAGTTTGTGTTGGTGTGAATGACGTGATATGTGCAATACCTCACTGGACTATATGAAGACATATATAGTTGAGCTCCCAGGCAGGTATATCCTAGCCTTGAGCAGTATACTACCCTCATCTAGAATGAGGCCACAGTATAATCAAAAAATGATTGATTTCAATAACTAGCTTAGTTTTTGGTGTCATTCCAAGGGGATCCAGTTCCAGTCTGCCTGGGAAGCCATAGTCTACAAATCTCACTGGTTTGCCAAAGACTGTTTGCACCTGGCAACTCTACGCTTTCAGCTGCTGGCAAAGGCTCATGCCTCCCCAACAGTGCCTTTTTATGCAAGGTCTTGAAAAATGCAAGGAGCTTAAACCAAAAACTGCACTCCCTGGAAGCACTTCTATCACTAGAAGACGTAGAAGTCTGTGCAGTCACAGAAACCTGGAAGGTGTAGATGTCTGTGCAGTCACAGAAACCTGGTTTAAGGTCTCAGAGAGTATCTGGCCTCTGCAAGGCTACAATGCTTTCTACATCTTTAGACCACAAAATGAACATGTGAAAACCAAAAGAGGCAGTGTTTCAATCCATATTAGACACAAATTCACCTTACGTCTAGTTCGACTGGACAACTCCATGGAGTTACTCCAAGTCCAGGTTATGATGAGTAATACCCTCATTCAAGTTCTAGCCAGTTATAGATCCCACTCCATGGGTCATGACACCCGAGAAGCCTATTTATCCAAACTGAAGACAATACAAATTTTTACTGAACACACTGGTTATGGGGAATTTCACTTATCTCACCATCAGCTGGGAAACCTACTCTAGCCCAAATTTGCTAGCACAAATGTTCTTTGACTTTGTGAATCCAAATGCCCTGAAACAAATTGTCCATACCCCGACAAGATGAAAAAACATTCTAGATCTGGTCCTCACAAACATGTCAAACAGGTGCACTGCTGCAACTGTTGGACCCTCATTAGTTAAAACTGACCACAAATCAGCCATCTTTGAACTGACACTAACACCAGAACTCACAAAGGGTGAAATCAGACTAAAAACTTCACCAAGGCAAACTATACCCTTGTAGGTGAAGGTGTAAATGCATTCAAGCCTCACCCCAAGCTGAAAGTTTTGGCTATTCTGAAGCTTACACTAAAGCCCTGTACAATCACTCGCATAAGTGTATAAACTTGGCTGTACCAGACAGAATCAAAGCCAGAACCCCATGTAAAATCAAGTTGCCATGGTTAACTTCCAGCATCAACAAACTCTACAATAAATGCAAAAGTTGTAGTCCAAGACAAGGACCCAACAATGGAAAAGCACCTTCCTCAGCCTTAACAGGCAAATAAGATACCTTGTCAAATCCTCCAACTCCTTTGAGAGAAACCTAGCAAGTACTGCCAAGAATAACCATAAAGCCTTTTACAGCTGTGTACATCACCTAAAGGGTAGGAGCCAAGCATGTGCACAGCTGGTGGCCAACAGTATCACAAATACTACCCCCTTTCATACCTGAAGAGCAGGTCCTCAACACCCTGTCCAAGGCAAAGAACACGGCATCTATGGGACCAGATGACATCCCAGGCTGTCTTCTAAACAGGCTAACGCATGAACTAGCATGACCACAAAGTACTCTCTTCAATCATAGCCTAACCACATGCTTTGTTCCTGCAGAATGGAGAAGAGTATCACTTATTCCCCTCCACAAAGGTGGCCTAGCAACAGACATGGGGAATTACAGACTCATAAGCATGACCCACCTCATCTGTAAGGCCATGGAATGTATCATTGTGGACCTCATAAATAGAGACATACGTGATCTCCACATCCTGGATCCTACACAATTTGGCTTTGTGAAGGGCAGATCCTGACTTTTAAATCTGGTGGATTTCTTTGAAAGTGTGACCAAGGCCATTGATGAGGGCAAATCTTTGCCTACAGCATACCTCAACATGTAAAGGCTTTCAGCACATTCAGGCATTATGATAAACTTAGCAAACTGAATGTAAACCCCTTCATTGTAAGATGAGTTGCCAACTGGTTCACAAACCGGGCACACACTATCAAAGTGGGTGACTCCACATCAACCAGCAGACCTGCTACCACTGGGGTGCCACAAGGGTCAGTGTTGGGTCCTCTACTGTTTGATATATGCTTCTCACAAGTTCCCGTCAAAACTAAAGGGTTGTGGCTGACCAAGTTTGCAGATAACTGTAAACTAGGTGCAATCATTGAATTGCCAAATGTCGGCATACTCCAGGATGCTCTCAGACAGACCAACGACTGGTGTATTGGTCACAATCTCAAACTGATGCAAAGAAATGCATCATCATTCCCTTCAGCACAAACAATGTTGCTTCACACTATCAAATCAATAACAATACGCTGAGTACCCATGAAGTGGTAAGGGAGCTGGGATCACAGATTGACTGTGACCTTAACTTTGACCACCATATGTCTACCATTGTAAGGAAAGCTTTCCTTGCAGCTCACTTGATTAGTAAAGGCATTGCCTTGAGAGCAAACAAAGTTATAATGCCCTATACACGACACTTTTCCAGCCCATAACTGAGTATATTGCCTCATTCGGTATGTACCTACAAAACTTAGATAGATCTCAGATGTTTCTAACAAAGAAGATCAAGGGCCTCCAGCATGTGCCTTGCATGGACTTGACTAAAATCCCTGTCACTACACTCCATATAATATAGACTTTATAGGGTAAACTTATGCCTAGCCTACAGAGCAACCCAAGACCCAAACTTAATGAACTTGCTGCATATCTGTAAATCAAATGGGTCTAAGGCAACCCATTCCTGGGACCTACATAATGCCTGCAACTTAAATAACACATGCTGGAGGGACATATTTATCTTCCAGTGACTGCCACATGTTTGGAACAGGCTACCAGTTTATGTGAAACAGAGCACATCTATGACACTGTTCAAGAGGAACCTGGATGAGTGGATGGGGCACCATAAATTTTTGCTGGGGATAGCACCCACAACCTTACTGGACATGGGCAGTCATCACTAGATACATTCTTGTGTACCAAGCAGTACCACTATGGTATTACATTGGGTTGAAATGGCTAGGCTTATAATGATCTCCTGGTCAGTAGCCTAGTAATCTCCTATGATTCTATATGCAAAGGGTAGTGTCTTTCAAAAAATAACTGTTTCAAATACAAACATTCTTTAAGAAACAATGAATCATCAGTAATGATTCTACTCAGCCTTATATATTGTCCCTTAATAATATTTAACTTCATAAAATATGGATGCAGACTATAATGGTCAAGGAAATTATTTCTAAATGTATTTTTATGATACATGTTAGTAATAAAACTCATATTAATTTTATTTAATCTCAATTGTATATCTAAAAACTGTACATTCAAACCTACACCAGATATTGTAAAATTTAAAAACCCTATACTCATTCTGATTTCTTTCAAAAAAGATGATAATTCTGTCTTGGTTAATTGCTAGATAAAACGTGTAATCATTAAAACATTTATATAACCTTACTTTCTTGAATCTGGTTAGATGAACTAATAAATCTATTTCCCATGTACTTACTACAAGGTTTGCGTAAGCTGAAGCCATCTTGGCTGCCATAGCTACCCCCAATTGCCAATGATATATAATTTCATTAAAACTGTAAAAGTTATTTTCTAACACTACTCACATGACTACATGGATATCATCTAAGTGGTAAGACACAACTGGATAATAATTTCCAAAAACAGGACCTTTGGACACATGTTTATCACTGCATCCAGATTTATATCCAGAAGAAGAAAAAGCATTAAGGACTTTCTCAAAGGCACCGGACCACCCACCAAGATGGAAGGATGGCCCTTCCCCTGCAGCTCACTTCCCTGCCATTACTGCAAACATATGAGTGGGAGGAACAGCTTCTATTCCACAACAAGCATACCAATTATGAATCAAGAGTCCGAGGAGATTGCAACTCCAAAGAGGTAGTGTGCAGGGCTGAATGTACACAATGAATGGCGTTCTACATTGGAAAGACCATCAATCAACTCAAGACAAGAATTGCTAAGCACCTACACAACATCCACTATGTTCACCAAACCAACCCCCTGGCAGTTCATGTGAAAAAACGAACAGACAACAATTTTTTCTTCCACATATTGGATTAAATTCAGAAGACACCCCTTAATGCAAACTACAATGATGTACCAGAGAAAGAGCAACTGATCTGGCAGATGTGATTCAGGGCAAGGGATGGACCAGACATGAAAATCACAGAATCCATTAACACGATAGTGAACATAAAGACATTCGAACTCAAGAAGTTTGGTTAACAACCTTTGGCTCCAACACTTTTAGAAGACACCCCATCAATTTTCTGGACAGTTTTTTCTGGACTTTTACCTCTGGACTCCAATTTTCTTTTGGTGATATGATTTTACCCATGGTAGTTTGTATGAGTTAAGATTCTGGACCAATATTTACACCCCACACAGCTGCAATATTAGGATTCTCAGGTAAAATTGTTACCCTTTCCCTTTCTGTAAAAATTTCTATTTTTTTTTTAAGAGCTTAAGGGAAAAGGATTTTGAAACTCAAACGAGAACAATATGTACATAGGTTTCTTGTAGCACCTTAGTACCATAGTTTAACACCCTTCCCTTCCCCCCTTAATCTTCCCCCCCAGACAGCACATTTAATAATTGCTCCCCTTTGGACCCTCTACCTCATTCCATATTAGGACTCTTCCCTATTTATCGATTATAGTTTTTTTTTCTTTTGTTCTTAATTTTTCCTTTCTTTTTCTTAACTCTTTCCTTTCTTTTTTTCTCAACCTTTTTCCAATATGTTTTTCTAATTACTCTAAGACAATGGAACTCACAACTAGACATCCCTCTTGCTAGACATTGTAGGTTTTCACTAGCCTTTACCATCACCCAGTCTTTGAATTTTCCAAGCCATGGTCAACTTTCAACCACTAGATGGAAGAGCCTTTAGTTTCAATGGGAAGAAACTTACATTTCCCCTTCCCAGTATGAACATACCTATTGGCTCATCCGACCTTCAATGCAAACTATTTTCCCTTCAGTCTTAGCTAAAACACACCCCAGGCCCGGAGAATTATTTTTAATTGACTATTATCTAAGGTTTCAGCAAGGGAGTGGCATATGATTCATGCTTTAAATCAAGCTTTTTGAGCAGATTGCATCAGATTCCACTGGCAACCTGATTGCGGAACCCCATCCCCCGGCTTGATTCACCCTGCTCACGTATTAAGGAGTTCATTTTTTATAAGAAGAAAGGGACACTTTTCATTTTTTTTTTTATTCTTTTGTAGTCATGCATACCATGGTATCAGTCTAGCTAAGCATTTATTTTTCCTGAACACTGCTCCCATCTATACTAGCGCAGGACTCCACTAGTCCCCTTCCATAGTGGCTGGTAATCCGATTCCCACTGTAGGTTAATATTTTAGATCTTGGCGCACTCTGCACCAGCATTGCATCCATTTTTTTTTTTTTTTTGTGCTCAATACTTACGAAATAGCTTGACCCACCCAGGGAAATCTTTCAGCTTTTGAAAAAAGTGCCTTTGGTTTCATTTTAGAAATAACCCCACTAAACACACATTATTCTAAGTGTTCTTTAGCAGATCACACCATTCACTGCACTTACAACAGGACAACCCCCCACTCCCCAGCTTTAATTCTCCTGCTCATGTGGTTAGGCACTTTTGAGGAGGTAAGAGAGACATTATATTCTTTCATTCAACTGCACTAATTTAGTTAGCATTTGGATTTTTTCTGTGCACCGTAGCCTTATCCCTAGGCTTAAGTTTGGTAGTTCCCGCCATAGTTTAAATATTTAAAACTTGGTGTGTACAATGCCAACATTACAACCCAGGTATTATACACAAATCTGTACTTAGAATATTACCTGGCATGCTGAATATTTACTACCTTAAGAAATGAAAATAAAACAACCCCCATTTTACAGTAAAAATGTTTAGAGAATTTTTAAAAGGTATAGAATATAGGATTTATGGAGAAACATTCCTGATGAAGAAAGACAAAAATGCCACTATTATTTCTTTTTGGTTTTATGGTTCTCACCATTTTTTAATGGCCATGTTTGTTTTTGTTAAGTAACTAGACCTGTGATAAAACAGGAATTAATTCATTAAGAATGTAATTTTGAACTGGTAAGGTGATCCCAAGGCACACCAACAACACGCCACAAATGCATAAATAAAGGCCACACCCATTTAAATACCCACACTAACAGAGTGGTTGACAGCCTGTGACACCTCCATTCTAGGCAATAAATAGTGCAAATTGTAAACCTGCTTTAGCATTGAGCAGTTCTCAAATAACATCTTCGGATTAACCACAACTAAGATTGAATAAAGCATTTTTAAGAAGACCAGCATCCATGTGCTTTTCTGAGACTGCACAGACATTTTCCTGGAATCATCGAGCACCCAATAAACTTAATTTTTTTTTTAATTCCCACAGGTCCATTGCTTTTTACAACTGAGATAAGAAAATGTTTGGAAGACCACCAGCATCCTTGGGCTTTCCTGAGAATTGCTATAAGTCGTTATCCTTTACTAAAAAAAACTTTTAATTAACTGAATAAACTAAAACTTTTTCCCAAAGGTACAAGATATGGCATAACTGAAGAATTTCACAAATTTTAAATAATTTTTTCACAGGAAATACTCCATTCTCTCTACACAGGGCTAAAAAGGCGTATGCCATTATCAACTAACTTGGCCTGGAGATTTTTTTGTAGAGCTTGACCTCCTAAACAGATCCTTTAATGGAAGATTAGAGAGACTTGCTAGAACTATTTCTAAGCTGGAACAAATGATATTAACCCATGTAGTGTTTGTAAAAGTATACTACTCAGATATTGTCCATCTCAATTCCAGCCTCATGTGGAGTGTTTGCATATAATGCTTCTATATAAAGGGTCACTAGGAACTTGTCATTGTCACTAATTTTATATCTATGTAATTCACCTAAAAAAGCCATGACACCTGTAAGTAAAATTTTGCATTTTATACATTGGGATTCATGGGTTTATAGGTGTGTACTAGGCTAATGGCCCTGGGGCCTTTACACCATTACTATCATAATACCATTGTGTTGGTTTAAAACATGAGCATTCTTAGTATGATACTGATGAAGGCCTCTAGATAATTTCATTTTCTTTTTGAGAACAAATATGGGTATATGTCTTGACAGTTTGCCACTAATACCATCCCATATATAATGTACAGTGCTAAATATGGGGTAACATAAAATAACATTGTTGAGTGCCCAGATATGGTTACTCGAGTTTTCTAGCTTATTGTGATTAAAATCAATAAGTGTTTTCAAAACCTTAATGTCAGCTTCATTGTATATGTGGCATAAAATATTAAATAAATAAGCAGAAAAGACAAAGTAACACACCGTAAGGGGTAAATGTGGTACTGCTCAATAAAAAACAAGTAAAACCAGTGATTAATAGCAGAGCAGTCCACAAACCATGCAGTCCATATACAAATTCAACCATAATGTAACAAAATTTATTTTATTTAAAAATGGTAAGTGCTTTTGCATAAAAGCTTCTTCAGACCATCAAAAGAACAATGGTCACAATTCATTTAAATACTGTACATCTACCAATCAGCTTATACTATAGCATGAGTGCATCAGTTTAAAGTGGAATCAACAAAGCTAATAACATATAACCAAATCAGGCACATATTAACATAATCAAACTAAATCTTCCATATCTACCATATAAATAAACAATATATATGTGTAAAAAACAAATATAAAAAATAAATACACATAAATAAATAAGCATACATATCTCAAAAAATATATATCACTTTAATTACCTAATCGAAAGTTTCCTAGATTTTAATGTGGGCTTAATAGAGGCTCTCTCATTTAAGCCCTTGCCTCTATCTGCCCTAAGCCTCAATATCCATTTTACTTCCTTACTCTCTGTTATATTCCAAATGTCACCTTCCCATATAGTGGGTTTAACCAGATCTATTACCATGAATTTAAAGGTATGGTCATCACCCTGTGCCATAATATGTTTAGATAGAGCATTCATTTGTGATCTAACTCTAATATTGTAGACATGTTCACTCACTCTATCTTTAAATAGCCCATCCATTTTCTCCATGTAGAATGGCCAACAGGTCACACACTTAGCAAGATAGACCACGTGTGATGTTCTACATTTTGCACTAATCTCAAAATTAAAGTGTTGGCCTATATCAGGGTGTATAAACACCCCTATAGTGTCAAGATAGCCACAAAAGTTACAATTTTCACATGGATGGGTGCCACACGTACCTTCAATGTGTCTAGCACTATCCCTAGGATGGCATAGCAGTCTCTTCAGGTTACGTTTGTTCTTGTACAAAAAAGTAGGATTCTCCCCTACCACCCTCCTGACTGCTCTACTATTACTCACTGATAAAATATTACATATTTGGCTCTCTTGATCAATCCCATTTGGAAATTTATAGCACCACAGGCCCATTGGTACTATCTCACTTCGAACACATTTGTTGAGATAAAAATATCATGTTCTTATAACTTAACAACTTTTCAAATTTAAAAATCATAGACTTATAGTACACCGATATGTCACCAGGAACGTCATCTCCATAAAGTTCTTTTGAAATCCAAAAATGGGTTTACATTATTAACCTTCAAGATTTCTTTCAAAAATCACCTTGTCCACCCATAGCCATAGCCCGCACATTTCGTGGACCTTCTTGGATGTTGGAAAAACTTGCAAGTTCTCTCTAACTCTGCTGTATTCTACCAAAGTCACTCAATATAGTTTGTGCATTCCCCACCATTTCAATGAGTAACTGAAAAGTGGAAGAAATTTTGCTCAGAAGGCTGCAAGTAGATCAATTAATTACATCTTGGCTGTCGCTTCCTATATAAGACAAACTCCATTCCCCCATCATGCAGACAGTGTTAAAAACTATGTAAAAAAAAATTCTAAAAAGTACAAACAACACTACAAAAAAATACTTTAAAACTTCCTGACTAATGAGAGAAAAACAAATGGGCTGTGGATATTTTTTTGGCAGCTTTCATTCTCCAATTTCTTAAAACAAAATTTCTTCAGAAAAGTAACTATCAAACATTTAAGATTATATAAACAGTACTACAAAACCAATCAGTTTAGAAAAAAAGATGTCACTTACTATCTGTTCCATTTTAAAATATACCTAATATTGAGAGTGTCATTCAATCCTGGAAATTGCAAAGAATTTAAGTTAGAACATAATAGCTTTGTCATAAAGATTAATGGGCATTTTAACTGTCCCACCAGCAATGTTTTTTACGTGTATGTGACATTAGTGGGACTTATTATGTTGGGAAAACTACCCAACATTTAACAGATCATTTGTCAAGCTATTAGAAGCAAAGATCTTAAAATGTTTTAGCAAAGCATTTGTTAACTTTGTTTCTTTTGAGGTTATAGTGTTAGAACAGGTCTCAACATTTATAGGCAATGTCCATTTGTTGGTGAAGGTTAAAGAATAACATTTGCAACTGTTGCTAACTGCAGATATATTTCCGGGATTGAAAGAAAATCTCAATATTAGGTGTATTTTAAAAACAGATAAAATGCGACTTCATTCTGTTTTTTTTTTTTTTTTTTTAACAGATTAGTTTTGTAGTACTATATAAACAGTCTTAAATGTTTGTTAATTATTTTCCTGAAGAAGTTCTGTTTGAATAAATTGGAGAATGAAAGCACTCAAACAAATATCTGGAACTTGTTTCTTTTTTCTCATTAGCCAGGAAGTTTTAAAATATTTATATTTATCTTTAAACTTGATATCTAGTAATCTATTTAATACAAATGCATCAGCTTCGTTATTATTAAACTTCAGTAGTGATATTCCTTGAAACTTTTCAATTTCCACATCTATTTTTTTTACTGATAATTGATATTTTCTAACATTAGTTATCATCTGCAAACAGTTGTATTTTAGATTGACGGTCCTTGTTAATTGAGAATCCATAATTTTTTTTCATTGCTTCTTACACTATTAGTTAAGGGTTTGATAACTAATGCAAATAGCAGAGGGGGCAATGGACAGCCTAGCTTTCTGCCTTTGTTTAAAGTGAAACTTTGAGAAATGTATGATCTAATTTGAACATATTGTTAGATTAGGGACTTCCATTTTAAAGTAATTATTTGGCATTAGACAGGTTAAAGGGTAAAATAAATTGTGTTTCATTTATGCATAAAAGACAGTTAAGCAGATAGAAAAATAACCTTGCTGGTCAAGCATGAGAGAGAGTTTATTAGAAAGGAAAGATAAGCATAAAGTGTATAAAAGAATACAAAAGTACAGAATGCTCTTTTCTCAAGGGAAAGATACAATCTTGACAGCTACAGAATGCTCCTTAATGGAATGTTAAAATAAAGCACATATGAGACGAAGCCTGAGACCAAGGTTAGAAAAATTAAATAAGGAAACTTACCAGACTGAAGCAATATAATATGTTGTGTTCGTTACATTATTCAGTCATTAGTTAAGGGTAAATTAACAGAATTATTTTTACAGGCTTATTAAAATAAGTTATTTAAATAATAGGTAGTGACAGTTATTCAGTATATTCAAGGTTAATTAATTTACAAATTACAGTACACTTTACATAATTATTGTGCATTATTCAGAAAGTTACTAACATAAAATGCAAAGGTATTGATCTGAAATACACAAAACATAAGTTTAGTAAACTATTAAGATAAGCTATTTATAGAATTGGTAGTAATAGTCATTCAGTGCATTCAAGGCATAACAAGGCAGGCTTAATTTGTTAATTAGTTTTCAGATTACAGTGCACTTTACATAATTATTGTACATTAGTCAGAAACTAAGGACACTAACAGACAATGCAAAGGTATAGACTTAAAATACAGAAAGTATAGGTGTTAGTAAACTATTATAACCCATAAATATTCATAAAAGTAAAAAAATGTAAGTAGCATTATAGAGCAAATTTAAATAAAAATGTATAGACACAAGTTAACACAGAATAGGGTAACTATGTTTCAAGACCATTTATAAAGTTATCTTTTTAGAGCAGATTTCAATTATTCTTCAGAAAATAGCCATCATGCTTGATAGACTATGCAATAAAAACAAACAGTACAATGTGTAAATATGTAGATCTATAAACAACAGGAAAAGGTTTCATTTGCTATAAGAAAATGACATCATAGTGCACAAAAGCACCAGTTCATAGGATAAAAAACATAGGTAATAAACAATGTAACTTTACTATTATAGCATACAGAGATATAAAAGAAAAATAGGCAGGGTTAACAGTTCATACTCTGTCTGACAAATAAAAGTTCACAAAGACAGGTTAATCAGCTTTAAAAAACACAGAATAAAAAGACATTCATTTTCAGAATAATGTACAGGTTTTATCAAAATTTAGACTTAAAGCCTCTAAAGACTATGACTCTAGGTAATGAAATCATAAAGTTAAGAGATTTCAATCCAAACAGACCATAAATGCTCTAGTGGTCAAAATTAAAATTTCAGGTTTACCAAAATTTTTTATTTTTTATTTTCAGATTATAAGTCATGTAGCATAAAGCTGTATACAGTAGCTAGCAATATAAATGTAAGGTAACTACAGAAGTAAGTTCCTGTAGACTTTCATCAGGGACCTCAGGGCAGCTGTTAGATTAGGGACTTCTATTTTAAAGTAGTTATTAGACATTAGGCTAAAGTATAAAATAAATTGTGTTTCATTAATGCATAAAAGACAGTTAAGCAGTAAGAAAAATAACCTTTCTGGTCAAGCATGAGGGACAGTTTACTAGAAAGGAAAGATAAGCATAAAATGTATAAAAAAATATAGAAATACAGAATGTTCTTTTCTCAAGGGAACGATAAAATCTTGACAGCAACAGAATGTTCCTTAATGAAATGTTAAAATAAAGCTCATACGAGACAAAGCCTGAGACCAAGCTTAAAATGCGTAAACAGGGAAAATTACTGAACTGAAGCAATATAATATGTTGTGATAAGAATAGCAGTACAATTAAGGTTAGGGAGTTTGTTCAACCTGTTACTTCAGGGATGATTACAGCCACTCAAGCCTGAGTACAGAAGACAGGTCAAATAAACACTATATTAGTTTACGTTGTTCAGAACAATCAGAATATGACATGCAGTAACTATGAACACTAATTGTTTATCAGCACTGTTAATGAAGACAGTATTCAGATATTGTGAACATCTAATAAAGCCTTATTAAATGAACTGCAGTGTTTGGAGAATTCATTCTGGAAAGTACATAAGACTTGGACCATAAAGGAGAGACTGGCACCTGTACAGCATGAGTTTGGGTAATTAACAGATGAAGACTTTTGTTCTCAGTCTCATTACAGTGTTTCCAGCTAATTATGGTACAGTACAGTATTATCAATTCTTACAATATGCTTTGGAGTCTCTGTACAGGTGTTTTAATGCATGTGCTTCTAAAGTTTTAAACAAGTAGTTTCAATCTAAAGAATCAAAAGCTCTCTCGATATCTAAACTAATTAGGGTCAATTTTTCTTCATTCATTTTACTACAGCTAAGATACTTTCTACCCTTTTTATATTAACATATGTCAATTTATTGATTATAAATCTTTTTGATCTTTATTGATTTATCTACTATATCTCATAATCTTGCATCAAAGATGGAAGTAAATATATTATAGTCTACATTTAATAATGAAATTGGTCTATATAGGGAAACTAATTTATTAAACTTTTCTTATTTATGTATAGGTAAGGTTACAGAAAATTTCCATGAAGGAAAATCGTTTTGTCATTTTCAGAATAAATATCTGTTGTCCATTCAGTTAATTAGTAACATTTTCTTCAAATACTTGTCATTTTCTAATCATCAGGATTATTATTTTATTTTTATTAAGATCCTCAAGGATTTTTTTTTAAATATTAAGCATTTCCTTTATGTGTGTGGTAAGATTATTAGGGTGAGGATTTTGGATATTATTGATTTGTGCCTTTTTGCTAAACATCTTACTTCTATTAGCTAATCTATAGAGATTTTTTAAGTCATTGTATAACTATGCCATTTTATTTTTTCTAGAGCTCAGCTTTATGTGTTAAATTTTGTCATTAATTTTAATGACTTTAGTATTATCTAATGTCTTTGTTGTTCAAACCTTGTTTTGTGCATTTCATCTTGCATTTCTAATAACTCTATCCCAATCTTTGATTTTTTTACTAGCCCATCTTCCCATATGTGTATTTATGATACCCATAATATGACTTTACCAAAAGCACGACTATTATTCAAAGATAAAAAAATAATAATTTGTTCCTTAAGGTAACTCCTACATTTTTTAATTTCATCATCATCATGTATACTGGGATTCTATAAATCATCTGAAATTTCCTTATATCCATTAATAGATTAATGCGTAGTGCATTATAATCAGATAAAGGACAATGAGTAGCTTTAAAATAATTCATTTTATTAAGTAAATCTGTAGAGGCATAAATCCTATCGATTCTAGTTTCTGTCCCATGCATATAAGAATGAGTGAAGCCTATGACACATCTTTTGCTTTTACTATTAAAGTAAATTATTATTACTAATCCATCTGTTGAGTACTTCAGCTGATGGCAAAATTTTAATTTTCTTTTGTTTACTTGTATCTTTTATATAAAATACGAAGTTAAAATCCCCCTGCTAAAATTAAACTACCCTTCCAATGACTTTGTAGTAAGTTTAAGTGATCCTTGGCCACTCTTGCACCTATTCCAGGGATCCAGTAAAAAATAGCTAGTGTATAGAGTTTGCTATTACATTTTAATATTACAAATGCATACATTCCTTTGGGGGATTATTAACAGATTCCATGACCTTAGGCATTACATTAGATTTTCTCCAAAGTATAGCAGGTCATCATTAAGATGCTAATAATAATATTTTGTATCTTAAGTTATTTAAATATTGTATATCTTTATGTATCAAGTGAATCTCTTGCAAGTATATACTGTCTCCTCTATTTAAGTTTAGATATCTCATTAATGATTTCCTTTTGTTGGCATTATTTAATCAATTTATATTAATAGATAATGTATTAAAACTATCCATACTATTTAAAAAGATTTATTTTAAACGATGTTACACTTTTATCCACCATATTTATTTAATTGTATATAAGACTGTAATGCATTCATCCAACACTATCTTAACATTCCACATTTTTTACTATTCCTTTCTACAAAATAACTACTAAAAGTCATAAAAAAAACAAGTCTACAACTGGAACTATATATATATTGCTAATAAAACACAACCTACCATGGATACCAACATTCCTAATTTGTCTATAAATATACAGACTACTATACTCTCTCTCTATCTACCAATACCTAAAAAATAATCAAAAACAAGCCAAAAACTACCATGACATAAAATAATTAATATAATATTATATACAAGTTAAAAATAAGACACTATTAATATATAGTTTACCATTTAAAACTATTCACATATTACAACATAAAAGTTTAATAATTATTTTCTATTAATGACAAATATTAATCAGCAAATAGCACACCATATACCTATTTGTGTAATAATAGTATAAATTATCCATTAAATATTCCTAAATTATTTGCTTATTCAACATTATTATTACTAAATCTCTAAATAAATAAGTAGAACAGAGTGATACCCAAAAAGATAATGATATCTATAAACTTACAGGCAACAGATAATCTTATAATAAATTATTACACAAAAGAAAAATCAATGTGCATGTATATTTACCATGCTAAAATATATATATACATACTTTATAGATCTAACAAAAGCTCTGAATTAATTTTAAGAGTACAAATGTATAAATCTTAAAACTGTGTAACACTCTCAAGATATCAAAATATTTAAAAAAATGTAGCTTATTAATTTAATTCATGAAATATGTACATTACTGAGATCAAAGAGAATGTATTTTTCTACTCCTAAAAAAAAAATCATTTGCAGTCTAGATTGTATTAAAAATTTACAATGTGCTTAACACGAATCCCATTCTCCCTTTCATGATTCAAACAGGTATATAAAAAAGTGCTTGTTTAATTTGGATGTATGTTTTTAGGCATTATGAATTGATGTTCTTAACTAAGCTTCACATCCTGACATCAGACTTTGATTACAGCATGTGAAAGTGACAACTTACAGCACACAGCAGCAGCTAATTTCCCCTTTAAGTTTCTTATTCTTCTTATTCTTTTAAACTGTTCAAATTAGTAACAAACATCTAACTTTACCTCTTTCCATAAATATGTGCAACTAGAGTTCATAGCACTACAGCATAAGCTATTAGCAGTCAGAAAATGGTAAGCAAATTATACCTTAGAAGCTGTTCAGTATAAAGCATTACTATAGCTTTTGTTTTGTCAGTTCTTCACTTATAAATTAATACTTAAAAAAATGTTATTTTGAGTAGATTTCTTACATATATACTAGGAAAAAAGAAAGTTTCTTCCTGTTTATACAAATATCAGTAATGGGGTTTGACCTAGATTTTCTTCAAAGCAGCTCAAGGAGCAGACATGTAGTAAAGCAAGTAAGAATCAAACATTTTCACACAACTGGAACATTCATTTTTTTCTCAAGCTTGCTTAAGTGTTAATTGCTTCATGAACAACCTTTTACTTAAATGGTAAATCTATTATTTCAGAAAATAAAAGTTTTGCAATCAGAGAGTAAAAGTCACTTTTTAAGCTTTTTTAATTTTAGAAGCAGTTTGCCAGGAATTCAGCTCACTTTATCTCTTGATGGATACACTGTTACAATCATTTCCATAGTATTATTAATGATTTTAGTGTTGTTAACAAACATGGATGCCTTGTGCAGAGAGTCAAATATTTTAGTTCCTTCAGAAAAAAGTAATTTGATCTTTGCAGGAAACACCAAAGTGGCTTTAATACTGTTTTTTTTAAGTTTTTTAATCAGTCATAAATGCAGTTTGGGACAAACTAGATTGTCCCAGTCCCACGAGTAAAGGAGTGTGGGGAGGGTATAGTTGTTGAAAGGAAGGTAAGGATTGCGGTTGGCTAGGATAGTGGGTTTGTGGTGGTGAAAGGGTTAAGGAGAGAGGGAGATGTAAAAGGAAGTGTGGTAGGAGTAGGTGGGACTTCTGACAGTACTAAGGGTTTGGGATTAGAGGAAGTAGGCACATTTGGCGTGAGTTGGTGGAGTGATAACTAGCTTACGTCCAGATGACCTGTAGGTATCGTGGATGAAGGTAGGCCTTGGATGGTGGGGAGAGAAGGGGTTTGGTGGTCTGGGTCAGTTCCCCCTTTGGTGTTTTAGGGATTAGGTAAAAGGGGGGTTGGAGTCTGGGAAGATAGTTTGAGCTTACTGATAGGAAAGAGTGACAGAGTATTGTGTGTGTGGGTGTGTGTGTAAGTGTGTGTGGTGTGTGGGTGAATGGTCCGGGGAGTGGATAATAAAAAATATATATATATATAGAATAATGTAGCTTTAGACGTGGATGGGAATAGTGCTAGGCTTACCTGGGTGGGTGAAGTTTTCCTTGCTCCTGTCATCCACCGGTCTCCTGGGGATTTGTCGGGCCTTGTTGGGGCCATGCGGTCATGGGACATCTGTGGGGAGGAGGCTGGGCCTGTCCTTATCTCCGTCAGGTAGCAGGCCATTGGTGCCATGCGGTCAGGGTACAGTTAAAAAAAAAACAGTAAGACGTTCCCTCAGTGGTCATGGTAGGTAAAGGGGGGTCCATCAGTGTAATCCAGTCCTGGTTAGGTTGGGGGGTAGCAGTAGAGCATCCCCTCATGCTCCCTTGTGGGCCAGTTGTGTTTGTTCCCGGGGTAGATGTTCTCCCGGTGGTCCTGGGTGGCAGTTTTCATTGGGGTATAGTGGCGGACCAGCTCCCCGGTGGTCCAGCATGTTCCTGGCTCCATTTCATTGGTGGTACTGGCAGCGTTTGTGGTTCACGCTCCCTGGGGGGGTTCGTGGGTCCTTCTGCTCTCCGGTTCCCCTTCAGGATGGTGTCGCAGTTGTCCGGGTGTCCCTCAGTGCATAGTAGCTTTTCCCTGGTGGGTTTGTGGGTCCAGCGTGTTCCCGGCTCCATTTTCATTGGTGGTAGTGGTGGTTTGTGATTTGCGCTCCCTGGGGGGTTTGTGGCTGTCCATTCGCCTCTCTGGTTCCCCTTAAGAATGACGTCGTGGTTGTCCTGTTCACCTTATCCCTAGTGGGTTTGTGGGCTGGTGTGTCCATGTTGCTTCCCCGGTGTTCGCGGCTTGAGTTGGGGGGGGTCCGTCATCTTCTTCGTTGGTGGTATAGTGGCAGTTTGTCAGTCCATGCTCCCTGGTGGGTTCATGGGTGTCGGTCAGTCTGCTGGTCCTTCAGGATGGCGTCATGGCTGGTCGGGTGTCACTCTGTCCCAGTTTTTTGTGGTGACGGTGGTGAGTTGGCTTCTCCGTCCTCCCTGGTGGTGTAGTGGGTTGCTACTGCCGGTCTTTCGGCCATTAGGTCCTAGTGCCGGTTCGCGCATGCGCACTGAGTGGAAGAACCGTTACTTAGATAGAGGATCGTGCTGGGAGGGAAGGTAAGTGTGCTTAGCCTTGTTTGTGTAAATGGTGAGGGGATTGGGTGGCTGAGTGATAGGGAGATAGTTAGAGGGACTTATTTATTTATTTATTCTCTCATAGATACATAGAGGGAGGGATATTGGTAGGGGATATGCTAGGGTAGGATGGGGTACGAATGGTAGAAGGTGGCTGACAGGAGGGGTGAAAGGTGATGGTGGACATGCAGGGATAAGTTAATGTGGAGGGCAAAGCAACACCAGGGGTTCGGGGGGATTAGGGCAGTTTGGCTTATAGAATAGTGCTAATATTTTGTTTCTCTTTTTCAGATGGCCAAATTACCAGAGCAGAGGCAAAGTTGGTAAGCAATCGTGGCCCAGGTGGAGGAGTTGTTCCAGGAGGCGACAACTTCGGAGGTGGTGCAGGAATCTGAGCAGACCCCAGGTCAGAAGACGCCACACACGGCGGTGAGAACCCCAGCCAGGGGGAGAAAGCAGCAGGCATCACAACAGGAGATGGCAGTGGAGAGTCCAGTTCCCAGCACATCGCAGGACGAAAGTGCAGGTAATGGTTTTATTACAACAGCATTGTTGGGGGAGCTAGGGGTTGAGGATGGTGGGGAGGGATGACAACTTGGCAGTTGGGGATCTCGGGGGTGGTGTGCAAGGGATAGAGAAGGCGCAGAGGCAGATAGCACAGGTTGCCAGATACCCGGTTAGAGATGCGACGGGGGGTGGGGGTTTCCCGGGGACAGTTTGGTCTTGGGCTCAGAGGTAGGCTCTGATTTTGGGCTCCGACCTGGGGATTGGTTGGCTACCCAGTCCTTTTGGCAGGGGACAGGAGCAGTTATTCTGACTCCTCATATTTTGGGTCCGGTTAAAGAGAAAATTTGGAAAGGGGAGTATGTGGATTTGTTTGAGTTGATTGATGTGGAAGGGGTCCAATGGCTAGTGGAAGCAGAGTCCTCTAACAGTAAGGACTTGTTAGCAGCCTTAGCAGCATTGGGAAGGCAGAGGGTAGGTAAGCTTCACCCTAGGACATGGGATAATTGGGTGGTTGGCTTTATTTATTTTATGACAGTGCAGCTGTAGAAGAACATGTCCTTGGCTCTGCCACTGTTAGGCTATTTTCTTATCATTCGTGATGTGCAGCGGTTAAGGCCGGGTAATGTGTGGCTCTGGTATGATCAGCGTTTCCGCAAAAGGAAGACTGTGGACTAGTCACTTCATTGGGAGGTGTGTCACCCAGATCTATGGTTGGCTATGATGATGGATAGTTATGTGGGCTCTAACAGAAGGTTGAGTGGACCGGAAACAGCAGGTGTGTGTTGGTCATTTAATAGTGGCTCCTGTTCATGGGTGGGGTGCAAATTTGCCCATGTTTATTTGAGATGTGGAGGGGGTCATTCGACCACTAGCTGTGGTCGGCAGGATTTGTCCTGGAACTCCAATATGATGGGTCATGAAGGTGGTTTTGGTGGGCAAGGCTTTCAGATGACCTGGAGAGGGGTAATTTTTGTGGGTCCCGGGCATTTGGACTTGGGTTCTTTAGAAGCAATAGAGGGAGGGGCGCCATTCCCTATTAAGGTGGAGATTTTCCGGGAAAAGCTTCATCAGTTTCCTGGCTTGAACATCAAAGAGGAGATAATACAGGGTTTTCAAAAGGGGTTTCCTATTAAGTCCACAGTGGGAAGGGGTGGGGGGGTTGCAAGAATTTACAATCTTTTCAAGGTAAAGAGGACATCTCAGAGGCTTTATTGGAGAAAGAGAGTAGGGTGGGGTGGTTATTGGGTCCTTTTGATAGTCCGCCTTTTAGTACTTACAGGGTGTCACTTTTGAGGTTGGTGCCGAAGAAGCGAGAAGGGGAATTCAGAGTGATACATCACTTGTCTTATCTGGAAGGGAATTCAGTAAATGATTTTATTGCAGAAGAGGAGGTTAGGGTGCTTTACACTTCCTTAGAAGATGCAGTAAAAGTGATTAGAGAATTTAGGGAGCCATGGTTCGTTAAAGTCGACAATGAGTCGGCTTTTTGATTGTTGGCTATTAGGAGGGAGGATTGGCCACTATTGGGGATGTGGGTAGGAGATAAGTACTACTTTGATAAAGCTATGCCCATGGGTTTTTCAGTGGCATGTGCGACTTTTGAGAAGTTCAGTACAGTATTGCATTGGTTGTGACAGCAAAAAGCGAGGACGCAAAAGGCATTGCATTATTTAGATGATTTTCTGTTGGTGGGCGAAGGAAAGGTCGGAGCACAGGAGGGTTTGCGGGAGTTTATGGCCATGTCTGAGGAGTTAGGGGTACCATTGGCCCAGCATAAGATGGAGGGTCCGGCAAGGGCATTAGAATTTCTTGGATTAACAGTTGATGTGGAGTGGGGATTGTTTTGTTTACCAGAGAATAAAATAGAGGGGCTTAGGTCGGTGATACGTTCAGTGTTGGGAAAGGATAAGATTCGGATTCGTTCAGTTATGGAGTTACTGGGGCTTTTGAATTTTGCCTGCCAAGTGGTACACCCAGGGCAAGCTTTTTGTAGGTCACTGGCGTACTTGCTGAAAGGGGGTAAGAGCAAACACCATTGGGTTAGGGTAACCCAATTGGTGCGGGAAGACTTGGGGTTGTGGAACGGGTTTTTGTAACAATTTACTGGGATATCTTTTTACTAGTCAGACTGGGTGGGGCAGGAGGAACTTCAGTTGTTTATGGATGCAGCTGGGGGTGCTGGCATGGGGGCCTATTTTAGGGGTCGGTGGTTTGCGACTGAATGGCCTCAGGATTGGGAGGAGGTATGGAAGCGGGATGTGGCCTTTCTGGAATTGATGCCTATATGGGCAGCTTCGGTGGTGTGGGGGGAGCAATTGAGGGCAAACGAGTAGTTCTTCACTTAGACAATATGGCTGTAGTGAGGGTATTGCAAAAGAAGACAGCTAAGTCGGGCATGTTATTGTTGGTATTACGTAAATTGGTTTTGCAGAGCCTTCTAATAAATTTTTCTTTTACAGGAGTGCATGTGATTGTGAAATGAATGAGATTGCTGATAGTTTGTCCCGATTTCAGTTTCGCAGGTTTCGAGGGTTGGTTCCATGGGCGGAGGAGGTGCCAGAAATCCTGCCAGAGGAGGTGTGGAATCTTGGGTCGATGTAGCCAGGAGGTTGGTACGGCATTCCTGGGCCCCTTCTACAAGGAAGGTGTATGGTAGGGCTCTTTCTGATTTTAATCAGTTTATTTTGCAGCTGTCAGAGGAAGAAGGGGTATGGTCAGAGGAATTACTACTGCAATATGTAGTTCGTGCTTGGGGGTTAGGCAGGGATTTGCAGACGGTTAATAAGGTAGCAAGGTGGCAGGATTTCACTAAGTCTTGGACATTAGGGAGTATGTTAAGGGGATGGGGTAAAATGGTGGTGGAATGTAAGGATACTAGATGGCCAATTACGAGGGTTATATTGTATGTGTATGTATATATATATGTGTATATATATATATATATATATATATATATATATATATATATATATATATATATATAAAGTTTTGTTGAAAGGGTTAGGTTTGTTGCAAAAGGGGTCTATGGATTATTTTATGTGGGTTACATTATGTACATGGTTATATTTTGGCGCTTTTCATATTTCGGAGTTGTTAGGCTCGTTATGTTGGAAGGATGTCATTATAGGGTAGGTCGAGGTTACTATTGCATTAAGGAGGAGTAAGACAGATCAGTTGGGTAGGAGATGTGTGGTGGTGCTTAAATCTGACAGGAATCATTGCATTTGTCCAGTAATGTGGGCAAAAGAATTTGTGAGGAGGCGAAAGGGGAGTGTGGATCAGTTAATTTTTTGTTCAGTGGATGGGAAGGTGGTGTCTAGTAGTAGATTCATACTTTTGGTGAGGAAGGTTTTACATTGTATGGGATTTCCGGTGGAGAGGTTTGCAGCTCATTCATTCAGGATAGGTAGGGCTTCAGATTTAGCTAGAGAGGATAGTTCTATTGAACTGATTAAAAGGGTGGGGAGGTGGTCTTCAAATGCATTTTTGTCTTATATTAGATAAGTTGTGGTCTGATGAATAGTTTTTCTTCTTTTCTTTTAGGGAAGCACATTATCATCTTGGGGCATTCGTTCATCCACTGGGCAGAGAAGCGTGCTTTAGTTAGGGATGATGGGGTAAATTTGGGTTTAGCACATTTAGGGTGGTCAGTGTCCTGGCATGGTGTTAGGGGGCTTAGATGGGATGGGTTGTTACATGAATTTGAGAAGGCTAAACTGAAGGTGGGTTGTCCATGTATATTGGCCATTCATTTAGGGGGTAATGACTTGCGCATTGTTCCTAGAAAACAATTGGTTGACATTATGTTGCGAGATTTGATGAGATTACAGGCATTGTACTCCGCTATGGAAATTGTGTGGTCAGAGTTGGTTCCATGTTTGTGTTGGAGGGCTGCATATAGTCATAAGGCGATTGAAAGGTTTAGAAGGTGTGTGAATCAAAGGTTGGCTAGGCAATTAAGGATTTTGGGGATGCATACTATTGACCATAGAGATTTTGGGGATGGACAGGAGTATTGGTATTGGACAGATGGAGTACACCTTAATGATGTGGGTCTGGATCTTTTTAATTTGCATCTGAAACTCTTTTTAGAGGATATGATTGCGGCTAAGGTTTAGGAGGGGGAACAGCCTGGGATCAGGCTGGTGGCGGAGAAGAAGGACAGGATAGTCCTCTTCTGTTCCACCTCTAAAGAAGGTGTGTTGGTTTATGGTTTTGATATGGTGTGAGGTGAGTAGGTATGCTGCCTCTTTATGTGGGTGAGTAGGTACACTGTCCCGGTGGAAAAGGTATCAAGGTGAGTTGGTACGCTGCCTTGAGGTAAAGTTCATCCAGGGTGAGTGGCGATGCTGCCTGGAGATCATCGTTGTTGAAGAAGTTAATTAATGTTGTTTTTTGTGTACATAGTTCATTGTATAATACATTTTAATAAAGGTCGTCAAATGTCTTTGTGTGTGTTGTGTAGTTATTTAAGGGGGGATGGGACAAATGCAGTTTGGGACAAACTAAGTTGTCCCGGTCCCACGAGTAAGGGAGTAAAGGGGTGTGGGGAGGGTATAGTGGTAGAAAGGAAGGTAAAGATTGCAGTTGGTTAGGATAGTGGGTTTGTGGTGGTGAAAGGGTTAAGGAGAGAGGGAGATGTAAAAGGAAGTGAGGTAGGAGTAAATGGGACTTCTGACAGTACTAAGGGTTTGGGATTAGAGGAAGTAGGCACATTTGGTGCAAGTTGGTGGCCCTCCCACCCTCATCTTTTATATAGAGATGGTGGAGGTGGGCAATTTGAGGTGGAGAAGAGGGACAGGAATGTCCTATTCTACTCCCCCTCTAGAGAAGGTGTATTGGTTTATGGTTTTGGTATGGTGTGAGGTGAGTAGGTACGCTGCCTCTTTATGTGGGTGAGTATGTACGCTGCCCCGGTAGAGAAGGTATCAAGATGAGTTGGTACGGTGCCTTGAGGTAAAGTTCATCCAGAGTGAGTGGTGACACTGCCTGGAGATCATCGTTGTTGAAGAAGTTAATTAATGTTGGTTTTTGTGTACATAGTTCATTGTATAATACATTTTAATAAAGGTCAACAAATGTCTTTTTGTGTGTAGTGTAATTATTTAAGGGGGGACGGGACAAGCAGGATTTTTTTTTTACTCATTACTTTATTGAAACACTCATTGTCAAATCTGAGTACATGTACACATATTAGAACAGGTGTACTGAGTTTTCCTTCTTCGAAGGTCCTCTCAAGGATCTATGTGCCCTTCCAATTCTAAAAGATGAAGTTTCAGGTAAATTTAATGTTTTATGTAGCCAGGTTGTTAAGATGTTTATTATATTGTCTCCATCATATTTTTCAAGTATACTATAAATTCTAATGTTATTTTTGTCTCACTCTATTTTCTAAATCATCAGCTTTATCTATTAGCCAGTTATATTGTTTTAAATTAAATTTAGTCAGAGACTCACTTGTAATTATTCCTCCTTCATGATCATTTAAAGCTTCTTGCATACTGCTGATTTATGCACTTCGTTGTTTCATAAGAATTTCTAAATGTTCCATCTTCTTTCTGGGCTCTTTTTTTAAACATTCTATTTTGTTATCCAGTTTGTCCATTTTCAGTAATACATCATGCATGCTAAATATTAATGACTGGATATCTCTTTTTAACACAAGAATCCTGGGTACTGTCTCTTGACTGGTCCATGTTGAAGTCTCTTCGCCCTTAACCAACAGTTGAAATTGTGAAAGGAAAATTACAGCTTCTGAAGAACTTGAAGCTTTAAATCTTTTTTTTTATTAGTAAATACAGTTGGCTAACAAGTATCTTCAAATGTTAATACGTGGATTATATTTTCTATCAGAAAAAAAAATTCAGTCACAGAGCTTTCATTAATCGCTGCTCTCATTTAGCCATCTTAGCCACACACCCTCTCCCAAAAGTTCTGATTGACAAGTAAACAATCTTCAATGCTACAAACAGCATTTATAGAACCTGAAAGCATTAAAGTCTAAACCCATGAGAACTAAATGATCTTTAATGATATATATATTCAAACCGTAATAAATACAACTTTATTGTAAGCTGTTTAAGAACAAGCATATGGCATTTAATTTCCCATACCACTCAATTGAAGCTTTTATAATTAGGATACAGTAACTTTGAAAAGAATCAGACAAAACTATTTCACAGCTGTAATTGAAAATATTCTGTTATAATCATATGCATAACATTTCAAATGGTACTTGGTAAACTAACATAACTTGGCCTGAATTTGCTCTAGAAACAGCATGATGAAGTAATAGCACATAATCAAGATTTGTTTTATTATTATTGTCATTAAAGGAAACATTCAAGTTGTCATAATTGTGCATAAAGCATTTGTCTTCTTTCTTTGAAGATTCTACAAAGAGCACAACAAAGATTTTTGCTTTATACGTGAAACTTGGGATGACAACACTGACCCCACAAATACATTTTGATTTTAATAAAAACTTATTTTAACTTATTTCTTTAAGTCACTCAATGAAATGAAAGCTGTATTCTTCATTTTTTCAGAATTACTATGTGAAGGAAAAAAGATTAGAATCTTGCTATGTACTGATGCATTCATAATTAATATACATGAGCCGAATAAGTTATTTATATGCACTCACTCATACTTATGCAAGTAAAGAATGGTTGCCATAAATTACACTTTAGCATCTGTAGGTTTCATATCATGGAATTAGATGTAAAGAAACTGTTACATGCAAAAACATCAAAAATGACTACTCTGCACAAGTTCTTTGTAAACGGATAAATAAGGAAATGCTAAGATTAGACCGAATAAGACTAAGTCTTATTGCAATACATTTTAAACCATAAAAAAAATATTTCAACTGCTAGTCTTATGAACTTTTTTTAAGAAGCCAGCTAGACTTTCTAAAACTAAATAGCTGTCTTATTTTATTTTATTTAATGATTTATTTTGATTTAACTTACGGGGCTTGGCCCTATCAACCCTTTCTGTTATGACCCACATAACAAGGCAGTTCAAAATTTCAATTCTAGAATGAATCCTTAGTGTTCAAAAAATAGATAAAAAATAAAACTTCATATAACTTGAGAATGGAAACTATATAAACTATACATGGCCAATGCATAGTTAATACATAAAAGTTAACAAGGTCAGTGATAAAATATATACATATTAGAGATGATTGCTGTACAGAATATAAACAACATACATTGGAAGACAGAATATACAATAATTTGGCAAACATCAAAACAGGTGGTTTATAGTGAGTAGATTAAAACCCTTGAAGAGTTGATATTTTTCTAAAGCCCGATAGCGAAATTCGTACAAACATATGAACATTGAACAGAATATAACTAACGTATCTCAATGTAGCTGACAATTTGCATCCCACATTATAAAACAGTTACTTAGAATGATATAGGGATTGATTTTATTGCAGACTATTATCCTGAAGAATATGTTGAGTATTTAATTATTACATTAGTGTAGTTTATATTTTAATCTCTACAAAAACAACTTTTATACAAGAGGAGAATTACTGGGTAGAAGAAAGAAAAAGAAGCTTAAGGATAGGAGGGATAGTAAAATATGCAGTGCCTGGTGAACCAGCAGAATAAATGCTTTTTCTACATTCAACATATTATGACATTCTGTCAGTGGTAACTTCACAAAAAGTAGGAAGCGTATTAGAAAAAAACTGAAGCATCCATTAACTTAAAGCATTGACAAAAAACGGTGTCTTTTAAATACTACATAAAGTTTGTTGTAATAATAAGTCTTTGGTAAGTATTCAATTAATCAAAGGCAATCACCTCAAATTTCATTTTTTCTTACATCTAGCACAAGTTTTGCTCTTTTTAATGTTAGGCATTTTTCCAGATTAGGTCACTGATTGTAAGGGGTGTTTCTGATAGTTTGCGTTTCGAAAGTGGACAGTATCTGTTATGCATTAAAATGAAGGGTACAAGGAACATAGATAAGTTGTAGGCTAACTTCCCTTGTGGGCCATTTTAAGCCTAGCCAACTGACTTTTTTGGTATATGAATTAACATATCTCATTTGGCATTTAATTAGCCTTACCCATCTTATGGCTAATAATTATACACTACCCCTAATGAGACTAAATGGGATCATACTATAGGTAATGCAAGGGACTCATGTGGAATAAAGTATTTAGGAGCTGTCACTCTCCATTAGTAGCACAGTTAGCAGTTGCACTTGAGTATGGACAGGGATGAGCTTTGTGTTTCATGGATGGGGAGTGTCTGTTTGCAAGATATACCTGTCCTTAAAAAACTGTTCTATTGATATTGCAGAAGAGGTTTAGATCCCTGGACTGAGTATTTCTGATGATGTTATTTGACTTAATGATTCACAGAAGGGACATCAGTACTGCTTCAGAAGACATCTTTTATGCCAGACATCGGTCACCCCCTAACAATCTAAGATACCGAGTACAGTGACTGGACATTATGACATTCCATATTGGACAATTGTTTAGGCATTGCATACTTTTTGTAAGGTACCTCTGTGGGGGTTCCAGTTGTTGCACATGTCTGGAATGATACATGATAAAGAGTATACTGCATTTAATGACTGGCCTAATGATGGCTGAGTAAAGGGGGACGGTAACACCTCTAGAGCTGGTGACAATTCCTTTGTCAATAAGCTGTGCAATAAGAAAGACTTTCTTATGACAGTGGAGTCATATTGGTCAAAAGGTAAGTTGCTGTGTATATAACTTTCCAAATCCTGAACAACTGAGTCAAATATTGTCAATGTTGTAGTTGCCTGGAGTAGAGGACTTCCCAAAGGATAAGATAATGCATTTTTTTGTCATTTAGTTTCAGTCCATGATTCTGACACTAGTTATTAGTTTGGGTCAAATCTTTCTGTAGAATGGCTAAGCCGTTTGAAGATTCAATCACTGTTCTCACTTTGTAAATGGAAGATTTACTAAGTCAGAGCTGTTTGGTATTGGCTTTTACTTCAGAGAAGTAGATGTCAAACAGGATATGGCCCAATGCTCCACTGTGAGAGATTCTAGTGGTGACTAGTCTCTTTCTGGAGGATGTTCTTCCTACTTTGATCTCCTGCATCCTATCTGTGATCCAGGTGGAAATTTAGCAGCTGGGGTAGCAGTTTAGTCACTGTTTATTTAGCTTTTCTAGTGTGTCTGAATGGGAGATTGTGTCAAAAGCCTTGGCCATGTTGCCGTATGCAGTCTGTACCATTCTACCCTCATTCACTGCTTTGGTGATCTTTTCAAAGAAGTCTACCAGGCAAGCATAACCTACCCTTAACGAATTCTAATTGATATGGGTCTCATGTCCCATTGCCATTACTGATTATTTCCATGGCTTGGTATATGAGGCTGGTAAGATGTATGGGTCTGCAATTACCTGGGTCTATAGAGGGTCCTTGATTATGCAGGGAAATGACTGTAGCTGTTCTCATTTCACTTTGTGCAAAACTTAACTTTTTGGGGGGAAGGTGGCAGCTAACTTGTGCTTCATGCTATTTAAGATGCCTAGGGATATTATCAGGACCCACTGATGCAGTATCTTTAGCTCTTAATAGCACGTTTAGGACTTGCTCTTGTGTGACAACTGGAGGCAGTATCAGGTCTATTTTGTGGGGCAGACAGAAAGGAAAGAAGGGTAGAGATTGAGCTGAATTTATCTGCCAGTAGGTCAGCTTTATTTTCAGCCTCATTGTAGTAATCATCATTCACAATCCCCTTAACACATTGTCGTGTTGTACTTCTGAGATTTTGAACATAACTAAAAAGGTATTGTGATTGTTTTTGGTTTGGGTGGCTATTTCAGTTTCAAACTTGGCTTTCATGGGTTTAATTGTTTATTTCAAAATCATTTTGTCGATTACTTTCTATAGTTTTAGTATGGCACAAATTCTCAGAATTAAGATAACATCTCCATATAAAGTGACACTGGAGAATAACATTTCATTATAAACATAATTTATAAAGGAAGAACAAGAGAATCAGTCCCAACACTCACTCCTTAGGAACACTTGTGAAAAGTACCCTGACTAGGAAGGTGACCATGATTTAATATCATCAGATGTGTTCATTTTTTTCTTCATTTTAATGCACTTTCATTAAAAAAAGCAAAACATGTTTTTGAATAATTCGATGGTGGTTAGCAAAGTCAAATGTTCTTTAAGATCCATGAATAGTCAACTGAGTAAGCTTGAATTTTTCCACGGTTGTATACGTTAGCCTGAGATCAGGATTGAACCTTGTGCATGGAATGTGAGGACCTTAACCATTATAACAATGGAGTCTGAAAAAAATGAAGTACAAAGAGGGGAACTAAGCCCTGGAATATACAGCTAACACACGATATCCCATGCATAAAGCTAAAAGTAAATGATATCACATTCACAGACTCTGAGGAAATATCTAGTCTACTATTCAACAAATTTAGCTCTAACTTTATACTCTTCTCACCTCCCCTATACTTCCAGATAACATACTTTTACTTACAGTCCCCCTCCTCTTGAGCCTCCCAAGAGCAAGTCCTTAAAGTACTTTTGAAGACAAAGAACACTGCTTCTATGAGGTAGCATAACATACTAGGCCACCTACTGACCAGCCTGAAAAAGGACACGTCAAACCCTCTACAGAGGCTATTTGATATCAGTCTCCAACCGGGATTTGTGCTGGACAAATAGAGGACAGCAGCAGACATCCCCCTGCACAAAGGCGGGGAATCAATGGATCTGGCAGTTTATAGACCCATAAGTCTTACCAGCCTCATCTGTAAGGCTATGAAGAGTATCATTATGGAATTCAAAAATACATAGGTAAGCTACAAACTCTTGACCCAAGCCAGTTTGGTTTTGTAAGGTTAGAGCTTGCCTGCTTAATCTAGTTGACTTCTTACAGAAGGTTATAGAAGTCAGAGATGAGAGAGAAAATCAGTAACACCACATATCTACAGCTTGCAAAGGCATTCAAAGCCATCCCACACACAGGTATTGCTGATACAATGTCACAGCTAAATGTTAGTTCCTATGTAATTAATTTGATAGCAAATTGGATCACACAAAGAACCCAGGAAATGAGAGTGGGTGTCTCAACCCCTTCTAACAGACCTGTCATTAGTGGTGTACACAACAGTTCAGTCCTTGGGTCAGCCCCTGTCATTTACTTCTAATAGGTTATAAGCTAATGTAAAGGGTTTGTTGTTGACCAAGTTTGCAGATGACTGCAAACTTAGTGCCATCATAAAGTCTTTAGAAGACTCAAAGAGCCTCCTAGAGGGTCTTTTCCAAACAAATAGCTGATGTCCTAACGCTGCATTAAAACTAAATTCCAAGGAATGCATAATAATCTCCTTTGGCAAGCATGATGTCCCCTGTAGCTATCGCATCGACAACACACCTTTGAAAATTGATTATGTAGTTTAGGACCTAGGAACATATGTGGACAATGAACTGCCCTTTCATCACCATATATCTGCTATTGTAAGAAGGTCCTTTTTCATTGCATGGCTTATTTGTAAGTTTATCCCATCTATGTTCAGAGATGTGACCTTTTCACTGTACTCAAACACTTAAGAGACTGATCATTAAGTATAATCCCCCACAGGTATGTATTTGTCCAAAAATTTAATATAACTTGATTGATCACAATACTTTCTCACCAAGAAAATCAAGGGTAAAAACAATAAAAACTACACTGGCCACCACAGAGCCTTGCTCTTCTTCTCAGTTACATACAGGCTACTAAGGGATGATCTATGTCTTCCGTACAGTGACTCAAGAGACCCTAACCCCTCTGATCTACTATACATCTGGAAGTCCAGTGACCGAATATGTTTTTATAAACACACACACTCAAGAGGTCTTAATCTCTTCTGTAAAATAAATAGAACATGCTAGAAGGAAAGATAGGACTAAGAAAGAATACCACTTTTTAGGAATCATCTTCTTCTCCACATAAAACCAAGTACTTCATATACTTGATTCAGTGTAATCTAGACAAATAAACAGGAAACTGCAAATTTTTCCCTGGTTTGGCATCCTTGCTCATTATAGATTGGAGTAACATATACATGTTTTATCCAGCACTGGATTGTTTGTACTTAAATTACAAGAGCTAAAAAGTTTGTGGAAATGCAGGGCTACTCTTCTAAAGAACCTCACAGATCAATAGCCTAGGAAGTACCTATTAACTGAAAAACATATTCCATTTGGAGTATTATCACCTTTTTCAAAGCTATGCTATCAGTCAGATAATGTACAATTATTACTGATATATTCTTACATCTACAAATAGATAATTTCTTCATAAAGTTTTAAATTGGGACAAAACATTTGTTTTATCCATCTTAATACTGCTACCAAGCAAGTCACCCTAATTCAATATGCTGATAATTCTACATTAATCTGCTCTGCCAAGACCCTCTCTCATCTACAGAGTTTAACACAAGAAGCAATCAATTCCATTGAGTCTTGGCTTACCAACAACCATTTACTAATTAACCCCAAAAACTGCACTTCTACTATTTTTACCAAAAGCTTTTTCCCCAGATACCCTCTAACTTTGCTATTACTTCTCTGAGTAATACTTCAGTCAATGTAGTTTCATATTGAGAAATGTTAGATGTAACTATTGACAACAATCTTAAGTTTGACCTACATATCAGCAACGTCATAAAAAATAATCAAAAATTGGTCATGATGTATAGGGCTAAGAAATTAATCTCCAACTCCACAAGAGTAACCCTTGCCACCACCTATCTCTTCCCCTCCCTTCTATATACTTCACCTATTCTAATGAATCTTCACTCTTCCCTCAAAGCAAAACATAGTCAATGTTATAATAAAATAGTTAAATTTGACACAGGGCAGGCCCACTACTCTCACCATTGCTCTGCTCTCAAGTCCCTAAATTGTCTCAACTGCCCCACCTTCTAACATTTAATCAGCTAATGTTAACTCACAAAATACTGTACAACTCCTTATTCACAAACTACATCATCAGTACTTCAGTCCTATATTCCATCTTGTGACCTACGTTCCTGTCACAAGTATCTACTATCTATTTACAAACCTCAAAGATCTAACGGGGTTATTCTTTACTCTTATTGTGTTGCCAAATCATGGAATAGCCTTCCAGAAACAGTCAGACTTACACCCCACTACTATTCCTTCAAGTCTAGGCTGAAGGAACATCTAACCTATAACTGGACCTGCCCGTGTTCCTTGCTACCTTCGGACTCTTTTCTTTTCCCTTCTTCCACACTCTTAACAGACTTCCTCTTGATAGATCCTACTGCCCTTCCTGCTTTACCTACTTTCTAGCCTCACCCTCTAATTCCTTAACATTTTAATGTCCTTACTTTATATTCTTACACTAAGCTTTATCTATCGCAGAATTTACAGCTACAATTTACTATCTAGTTCTCCTGCCAGAAAGAGTGTATGGCTTTTATGACCTATTATTTATTCAGTTATATATATTTTCATGCATCATTATGTAACATGCATACTAGGAGCTCTCTTCTATCGTGTATATAATGCATGGTCAATTTTACTGCTTGCCTTATATTTTGCTAATTTTCTTTTATTGTATTCACATATTGTACTGCTTTGTTACTGTCTTAATATTTGTAAGAATTGCTCAGTTGTTTTAATTCTGCTTAATATGTACTTGTAGAGCTTTTCTCCCCGGGCCGGCAATGAAAATGAGGTCATACCCAGTTGGACTTTCCTGATAAAGAAATGTCAGATAAATAAACAAACAAACAAATAATAATGGGCTTAAAGTCTAGTATATGTGTGTGTGTGTGTGTGGGGGGGGGGGCATTTCTGATTTCAGGATGTAACTGATGCCCCCCCCAGTAAACAAAGCTAA
Organism: Protopterus annectens; assembly: GCF_019279795.1. Classification (NCBI taxonomy): domain Eukaryota; kingdom Metazoa; phylum Chordata; order Ceratodontiformes; family Protopteridae; genus Protopterus; species Protopterus annectens. The sequence goes on along the minus strand of NC_056749.1, from coordinate 554,986,316 downwards.
GTTAAATGAATGCTTGCTACTCGTTTTCATTATTTTCTAGTTATCATTAAAATGCCTTGGTTAGCACTGCTATGAAATAGAAAATTGGGAAGGCTTGACATCTGGTGCATAGCAAGTGGTCTAATTATCTTTGGATGTATTTAAATGAGAATGTACTACATAGTGTTTTGTGATAACATTGGTGATATGGTTTCTGCATTCACCAGTCTCAATGGATTTACGACAGGTATTGTGGGAAGATGTGTCTTAATATGCAATAGTCCAAAGCCTTTTTAAATGAAAAGCTATCAGACTCTGTTTATTTGTTATGTATTTTTTTTTCTTACTTGTTTTGTTTTAGACTTAAAAAGAGTAAAACAAAATAATGTTGGTCATATGCTCCAGTTCTCTTCAACCTGTACCAAACTTCAGCTTCAAATATTAAATTATTGAACTAACGGATGTACGCATAGTTCAATACTAGTTTAAGTTATAACATATAGGTTATATTTTATATTAATTTTTATTTATTAACATGTTTTTATACATTTTAACATCTAAAGAGTTTTTTTATATATCACACTATGAAATGAGCACTTAATGAATTATTCTTTTAAGTTGTTAACAGTTTTACACGAGTCTGAATACATAGAAATGAGTTTTTTCAAAGATGCTTTGATGAAAGTAATAGAGAATTTGAAATCAATTGCAATACTTTGATACATATACTAGTTTTCTTTAAGATGTAATGACTATTCACTAATTAATTAATGGATTCTAACATGTGATTAATATGAATTTATTTAAAGATGTGCACATGTTGCTGAGTGATTTTCCTTGAAAAAGCCCGATAATATATGGGTGAAAGCGCTTGGAGTAATTTTGTTTCAATAAAGACTGTTTGTTTCAAAGATCTTTCGGCCATTGCCAGTAATTTCACCTTGGTTGGAACAAGTTGGATTAAGTAGCTGCTAATTACGGGTCCTGAACTGCTGGGCTGTGTTTTTTTCATTCTTGGGTTTTTCGTTTGATTTTTTATTATGTAGTTTTTTTTCTTACTTGTTTTGTTTTAGACTTAAAAAGAGTAAAACAAAATAATGTTGGTCATATGCTCCAGTTCTCTTCAACCTGTACCAAACTTCAGCTTTCAGTTTTATTTCATTATACATCAAATATGGCCCAGAGATTACTTACACTTTTAATCTCTTTTCCATTTTAATCTTTCTTTGAAGAAAGAATTTACCTATTCTGGAGATGTACAAGGAGTTGAATATGTCCAGGCCCTTTGTGTGGTCTTTTTTTGGTTAAACATGTGGTCAGTACAAATAAGCTCCATAAGACGTATGCCCTCTTCAGCTTTAGGGATTATTCTAATAGCTACTAATATTGAGTGGTGGTATTTGTCTGTTTTAACAGAAAAGACAAAAGTACTGGAAGGTTATCTCTTAGTGTATTTGTCATTGCTATAATCAATTTACAGCTTTGTGGGCCAATTGCAAGAATTACATTAAATAGGGTTATATTCTTATCCTGAGTAGATTGGCTTCCTTTAGCAACTATTTCTAGTACACTGATGACAACTGTTTGCAGGGTTTAGTTTGTTTATTTATGTTAGCATGTAACTCCTCAATGACGATCAGGTTTCCTTGATCCCATGTTACATTTGAAGAACAGTTTAGCGTCACTTTATTAATTTCAGTAAGTATGCATATGGAGGAACAACTGTAACGGAAACAGCACTGATGTTGATTAGTATCTATAGTTACTGTTGATTTCTTTATCAAATCCTTTGTTCAACGCCATCGTCTTGGTGCCATTTGAAAAGTGTGTGAAGTATTTTGGTTTCACTGCAGAATTCCATATCTTATGTTTTGCCATCTATTGTGGAAAGTGGGCATGATAATTTCCAAGTTGTAAGATTAAATTGTCTTACCTTATATTTCTTCATGCCTCCAGTGCATTTAATGCTGAACTTGTATGCTGTGTTATTAATTCCTCACTAGGTTCAAGAATGCCTCCTGAAACTCTACTTTCATAGTTCCATTTCCATTTTTTGTAATGTAGTTTCACTCCATCTATTTCTGAACTGAGTTCCTATGTTCAGTCATTTTAAGTTCTTCTGCTCCTAATAATTAGATAAGAGAAACTGAAAGACAAACAGAGATATGCATATTAAAACTGCATAAAAAACAAGAGGTATGTATATTAAAATGCATAAAAACAGAGTTGAAGTGCATTTGTCTGGCAGCTGTTAAAGAGTGCTAAGGCTGTGAGCTGTAGTTCGTGTGGTGCAGTTTAATTCCCTCAGCTGTCATTTGCTTACTATACCTGACATCTCTGTCACCTCTGAAAAGTAACAGTCTTTTTAGTGGGTCTACCTGGTTAACAGATGTGTATTATTATTACTTTGCAGTGTGTCTATATTACAATGTCGAACTAAAACAAGTTCAAACATAGTAATATTGAACCCTAAAGTCCGAAAGTTGAAAATAGTGAAGTCATGGCATTTGACTTTTTCCCAGGGGGCTTTACTATTTCCTCCACTGTGGTGCAATCTCAGAGTTGGTATATTTATATGCAGAGGGGGATGGGGGCACAGCCCCCCATGTTGGGGGTGTGGAGGGGTGAAGACCCCCAGTTTAGTTTAAGTTAAATTTTTTTTTTTGTCATGGAACAGCGTTTTTTTCCCCTGGAAAAAAAATCGCTGTTCTGTGTTTTCAGTTTTGTTGGGTTTCAGACTTTAGGGTTCGATGTTACAACGATCCAACTTTTGTTAGTTCAACGTTGTGATATAGACCTCTTTGCAGTTTATCAGAGTCTGTCTGATCTCAGATTCACTATATCTACATATATCTATCTATATAGATAGATATGAACAGTGTATAGGGAAAAGGTTCTCCACAAGTGAGGAGATGGTGGCTTGCCTAATTATAAAATAGTTTTAATTTGTGCAGTTTGAATTTGGTTTTCTTGTTTATTTTGTTTTGATTTTTGCTCCATTGTTAATATCACTCCACTGCTTCAGTTAATGCTGACTGCAAACACATAGGCTTGTACTATTCAGTCATCCATTTGTAACCTTCAGTGTGCAATGTTACGATTATCAAAACGCAGGGATCAACATAATCTATTAAGAGTTTGGTAAATGATAATCCTGACTCATAAACCATACTACCAAACCATGTATCTACTGCTTTGTAAAAACTCTCAACATACCCAGCTTTTCTTATATCTAAAGGAAACATTTTACGGCCCTAACATCAAACCCCTACTTGGGTAGAGAGTTAATACAAACTGCCTTTCAGATTTCAAGAAAGTTTCTACGTTTAGTCAAAAAGAAGCTCCTATATGACAATAACTCAACATGATTTCTCTGAAACCAAAGCCTGCCTATATCTGAAATAATCAATGCAATACAACATGTGAGATGGTATACATAGTCACTTGCGCAAATATGATGAGGGTATGCCTGATGCTTACAAATGAGTATAGCAAAGGCGTGCATCATAGATCCCAGTTACACTAATGCACAAGGCCTGAAAAATAATGACATGCAAATGAGAAATGTTGTAAAGCATAATATGCTAATAAGGCTGTTTTGCAATTCATAGTCCTCATCCCTATGATATGCACATGCATTGTTAAATGCAATGCTTCACCTTTGATATTGTAGTAGAAATCAGCAAGCTTGTTTGTCCAAATGTGCACAAGTACATTCCTGACAAACAAATGAATTTCCCCTCAGAAACTCTGTTCATTAGTTTGTACTAGGTATACACAAGTACTAAAATAACACAACACATTATTTCCCCCAACAAACCCTTCAGCAACATTTCCTAGTATGCACAAACACTAAACTGAAACATTCACCGAGAATAACCCTTTCTGTAGCATGCCCCAGTATGCACAACACCAAAATGAAGCATTCACCCAAGCAACCCCTTTGGTAACATGTCCCTGTGTGCACAAGCACAAAAGTGAAACTTTCACCAATGTGACCCCATCTGTAATTTGTTCGGGTATGCACAAGCCCTAAAATTAAACATTTCCCCAGCAACACTTTCAAAAAAATGTCCAGGTATGCAGAAAAACTAAAATTAAACATTTATGCAAGTGACCCCTTCAGTAACATGCCCCAGTATGCACAAGCATCAAAATGAAACATTTGCCCAAATGATCCCTTCAGTAAAATGTCCAGGTAAGCACAAAGACTGAAACAGAAACATTCACCCAAGCAACCCCGTCAGTAAAATGTCCAGGTATGCATAAGCACTAAAATGAAATATTCACTTAAGCAACCCCGGCAACAAAATGTCCAGGTATGAACAAGGATCAAGACAAAACATTTACCCAAGCGACCCAGTAAAAATGTCCAGGTATACAGAAGAACCAACTCAGCTTCCTGCACATCTCTGTATTCTGAATGAAACCTGCTGCTTTCTGGAGTAACTTCAGGGTACTTTATACACTTTGTATACAAATGAGCTCATTATAAATTGATGTCTGTGAATCAAACTTATGAGCATATGTGTAAACCACTTTAACAGCATAGTAGCTTGTCCCCCTATCACTTATGCGTTAATCACGTTATGCATTTCTGATAGGAGGCATGGTCACAGCAAGTCCTTCACATTACAGTAGTCATCCTGACAGTCCAGGATTTGCATAACCTTATAGCACTGCTCTTCACAGATCACTGCTACAAAAATATGAAGCCCCAGACTATGAATACGGCTATAAATTTAAGTTAAACTAAATCCAGAACCACAACATAAAAAAACTGTCAAAACAAAATAAATGGGAAAACAAAATTCTACTGTCAGAAATAAATATATTACTAAGTTTTCTTAAATCACAGCACTTTGTTGTATGCATCAGAGGTTGCCCTGCCTTGATGCATTACCTCTTATTTATGTTATTTTTAATTTATTGTATTTTAGTGAAATGGCATATAGTAACTTGGTGCAACATTAAATGGTAAAGATGCAATCTGATATTTAGTTAGATTCCAGTTACTGCAGAGTACAGAGTTCATTACAATTTATCATGAATGACAATTGAAACAATTGGCTGTGTATTCGTGCTGTTCAATATGCCAATGCAACCATCCAGAAGGATCCCCAAATTCTGGGTTGAACAAGTTGTTTTATTCCTAGTATGTTAAATCAAACCTTTTTTAAATCACAAAAATCAGTCTGTCCAAAATTCAGTATATTCATTATGTACCAGAAATGCCGATCAGTCTTATTGTAAGAACGCATTTTCACATACACAATAAAACCCTTAAAATAATATTACTTTATTTCAACTGAAAATTGTTAGCATTTTTGTAGCTAATTCTCTTCATACAAATCATCTGTAAACTAGTCAGAATTTTGATACATGTATATAGTATACGCAATTCAACGTACTTCCTTTTTACTTTATTCTTCTTTGCCATTATTATGCTTTTTCTCCTCTTTATCTTTTCTACTTTACTTTTTCTTGACTCTACTCCATCTCCTTAATTTAATTTTTTTAATTCTTCTTTCTTAATGCCATTTTATCTCTGGTTCACTACTTTTCCTTCTTCTCATTCAATCTACTTTTCAATTCTCCTGATATTTTTCTATGTGTGTATCTTTTTTATTTCTATATGGTTGTACATATCTGTTCTCTTGGTGATCTGTACTTTTTATCTAGATTTTTGAAAACATTTATTTCAATTTTTAGGACTACAGTTATGTGTCTCAAGTAAGTATTTATGTAATATTTCTTTGTCAGCAAGTATGGCATAATCATTTATTTTATATTGTAGTCTGTTGTTTTAATATTTGCAAGAAAATTTAAACTGGAGTATGTAAGTCCTCAAGCTGTACCCCCCCCCCCCCACAAAAAAAAAAATATTCTTATTTGGATCAGTCTTCTACACTGGTTACAAATAAAATAAAATGAAAAATAAATAAATCAATTTATCTCACATAATAGTTCATATATTTTACCTTCTAGACTCTTCCCTAGAGTTACAATACTACAATTATCCATTTATTTTTTATTGGTCAGCTATACCATTTTCATAAAGTATTTGAGAAAACATGGGAGAAGCACTTACAATGATTTATCATGGTCCTCTGCAGACGCTCATATGCTGCAATTATCTCATTATTCACCTACTTGCTGCTTTTTTTGTGAAACAACAAGTCCCTGACATCCTAGCAGTGCGATTCTTATATAGATATGCGTATGCACAATAACTCTAAGGATACCCCCAAAAGTCCCACCTATTCCTTAAACCTAATTCTCCTTGTCTAATGTTAAAACTCTCACTTGTTCCATAACCTTAATGCCAGACACCAATCCCTAAACCTAAAATTTACAGTCATTTCCAAAACTCAATGCAAACTTTAATTCCTATACCTAAAATCCCAGTTGCTCCTTAACGTTAATCCCAAACCCAAAAACTTCTAGTCACACCCAATGCTAACCCTAAATCCAACAGTATCCCCTAAACTGAACAAACTCCCGCTTCCTCCCAAACACAGTATTTACCTTGCTTGAACTCAGACATGCAAGCTTTGTGTAATGCTATAAATCTCAGAGCAGCCAAAACACAAAGAAAGAGAAGGATACTCACATTTCAGATTTTGTTCACAAATTAGTCTACACCTTGAGGGGGTATTGGTCTTTTGCCACACTTCTATTTTCATTTTTCAGTAACTCATGATGAATCTGCTTCAACAAGATTAACTATTTGCATATGCATTAGAAATGAGTGACCAGTCTGAAGCATTAAATTATTATACAGTAAAAACATATTTGTGATAAATTATAGACATATTACAGAAATGAATCAGGAGCAATTTTCCTTGAATCTGGACCCAGTGCCTTAGGAACCACCATTTAGCAGGGTCTGTGAGACATCTAAGGTTATGTAATGCATCCTAAGTTCGAAACATTTTTGTCAAGCTTTTCTGTCTAAATCTATTATAAAAATGTTACTTTTTACAAGATGGTATCAGAAGAGAAATGCATATAACTTCACCATTCATTTTCTAAATTTATCTAAGGTATCATACTACCGCCCATACACTTTGAACAGCATTTTCACTAATCCAAAATGAAGACTGACATTGATAATCAGCATTTATCTTTGACTTTCAAAACATACTAGTATTTAATTTACTTGTTAATATATACACTATAGTCATTAGAATCATATTAGACTCAATAAAACTGTTTTATTTGTGATTTGTTCTGCAGTGTTACTCTAGATTATACATGGTCAAGGAGGTCTACCACTAGATATGCTTTTCATAAAATGTTCAGGGATCCATATCAGAAGAAAAAGCATGACAATTTTTGTCCTAATACTTAAACGTTTTGATTCAAATATTAAAGTAGCAAATTTCAAAACTTGTTGTTAGCCCTTTAAACCTGTATCCACTGACATAGGAATTATACCGTCACTCCATCCCCACTACTAAGATTAACACTGAGATCATTGTACCTTGGAGTAATGGGAGTATTCCAAGATAACACAATCTTGGATTTAGTATATATTCATACATTCTCTCATGCAGTTTTTTCTGATCTAAAGATCACAATTAACACCTCTGCACATTCAGAAGGCATACTTGACCACATGCAATGGACTCCTAGCAACTCCTATATGAAATATTTAGTAATCATCTCCTAAAATAGTTTCATACATATATGTTTTTTTCCCTTTGACTGAATGGTACTAGATACAGGATTAATGTACCATCATCTTGGTTTATGTGCTCTCTGATAAACAGCACGTTTTAAATCATTTACTTAACTTTAAATACAAGTAGCATTTATAAGCAGTGCTGGATGTTACACGCTAAATTATATCATTTTTATATAAAGACAGTGATCGTTTAGGATAAAGTCACTTTTAGATTTCTGTAAACTGATATATATATATATATATATATATATATATATATATATATATGGGTCTACTTCACTTTGCCAAAAACTCATTTGGTAATATTTCATTTCACCGAGACATAATCTCCGAAAGTTCAAATTGCAAAAAACTCATTTGACTGAAACTCATTTCACTGAAAACTTACAAAGCTGCATTTCAACATAATACATTTTATTTGTGTAGTGTACTGTAATACATTTAAAAGGTATATGCCCTTTTCCCCACTATAGTTTGATCCTAGATTTAGTATATATAGTTGGGAGGTATGGGGGGCACAGGTCTCCACATTTGGGGGTGTATGTGGTGTAGCCCCCCACCTAGTTTGGTTTTATATTGTCCAGTTTATGTTAAGAGGGTAAGTGTTTTTTAAGTTTTGGAAAGAGTTAGTCATTGGTGTTGTAAGTGTGCATGTGTCTGGTGTAAAATGTAGTATGTTGAAATGCAGCACTGTAAGTTTTCGGTCAAATGAGTTTTCGGCGATTTGGTCCTGGTGAAATGAAATTCTACCAAATTAGTTTTCGGCGAAGTGAAGTAGACCCATATGGACGCACATATATCAGTGTAATTTGTTTGAAATTTTAAAAAGTTGGTGTTATATTGCTATGTTTTAACAGTCAACCAAATGACTGAGAATTGCCACTTTCTGAGATTTTAACCCAAGAAGCATAATGCCTCATAACAGAGCAAAAAAAAAAAAAAACATTCATAACTTTTCCTGCAGTAGACAAGAAATCTGCATAAAATATGAACTTATGAAACAGTGCATTTTGAAAATGACCAAACTCAGATATGTATACTTGTAATGTAATACAATCCCATATCTCAAAGGGCTACTTATATAGTTTAGCAACATGTCAGGCGTTATTTATGACAGACGTCCTTCCTTTAAAGCATGCTCCTATTTCCTCAGTGCTAGTTTCCCATTTTCTGTTACACAAATCTCCAAAAAGCCCTTTGTGTAGTTATCCTACTTTTCATTCTTCATATCATTGGTGCACTGGTGTTCAAAGATGGTGTAAACAACTTCAGTGCAAATAAATGTAACTGCTATAAGTTTCTTAGTCCAGTATGTACAATTCATGAGAAGTACACCTTCACATTTTTCTGTCTATAGGACCTAAGCCTACCTTCTTTTGTAACATCAGTTGCATCCATACTGTAATGTATTTATTATAATTTAATGCAACAATATATATATATTTATTTCTGTCTGTTATCATCTGAAAACATCAAAAGGGTTTACATTCAGATACTCATCAAATGGCTGTCCACCTCTGTTTGCTCACGTGTTATTGTTCCATGCTTTTTCCATGCATGTATGTGCTCATTATGCGCTACGCTGATTTGTGAGAGGAAGGGAGGGAACTTTTTTATGCGATGTGAGGCTGTGGCAACTCACAGAAACAGACACAGAGAGGCATTTTTGATTTATTTGTTTATGTATTTGTTAGCACTTTTTCTAGATTCAGCAATGAGAAAAACAATGCCTCACTTGTTTATTTTTCTCTAAACTATTTCTTTAGATTCAGTAACAGTAACCACAAAGTGAGAAAAGCAATGCCTCTCAAAAGGAGCGCTCACAGTGACTTGTTTCCTTTTTATTTTATTAATTGAATTATTTTGCTGTGGGTTTTCTTAATTTCTTCCCTTAAGTACATCTGAGGTATTTGTTTTTAGCTAAGGAATTGTGTATTTTAAGGCATTGCATTTAATGAGATCATAGCAGAATCTTTCATGATGTAACTGTGACTATTTTTAAAAATTATGAAGTACCATAAAAACAGTGACACAAAGAGGTATTGGTAATAACTTTGCTTTATTTGTGCTTCTATTAAAGTTGCATTTTATTAAAAAAAAAAAAAAAAAAAAAGAAAGAAAGAAAAGAAAATGTACCAGCTGCTTACCATTATAAACCAGAATAAAATAATACTATTTTTTTCAAAATATAGTTTAGGCGCCACCCTGTAATAAGGAAACAACAAGTCTATTAATATTAATTATTGTATAACTGATTATTGCAACACTATGAGCTTTATGATAAGTATATGGAGGAAATGATCACAAAACCAATCTAAAAAGAACATTTAAAATTATGAAAGACATGAGTCCATTTTTATATAATGATTTTAAACTCTTGACAACTTCAACATACTCCATTCGTTTATAAAATATAGAGAGGATAGTGCAGTGGAAGGCTTGATATCAATACTTGAGCACCACAGTAAATCTTCCCTTTGAAAGGTCAAAATAGCACTCTGGTTCCTTTTATTAAGGTTCACCTTTGTACAGAGAAATGATTGTTGCTGTTCTCCATTCATGAGGCACGAAGCGTGTTGGGAGGCTACAGTTAAATAGCAATTCTAGAGGGCCTGATAGGTCATGTTTCATGCTATTTAGAAGGCATCCTGGGATATTGTCTGGACCCACTGATGCAGTGTTCTGGTCATAGGGAGAGCATTAAGGACCTGTTCCCTAGTGATAGCAGGGGTAGTTATATGTGATGATATTTCCTGAGGAAGGTTGAGGAAAAGGTGAAGTTGCTGCTGAATTGGTCAGCTAGTAGGTTTTCTATAATGTCTGGCACAGTATAGGTGGCTGCATTTACAATGAGCTCTGCACACAATTGTGTATTGTCTTTGAGGTTGTGGACCTAGCTAAAGAATACCTTGTGGTCGTCCTTAGCCTGAAGGGCCAAAATTACCTCAAATTTGGCTTTGGCGGACTTTATTTGTCCTCTGAGTTGTTTGTTTAGTTTGATGAGAGTTTTTTTATCATGCTGGGTGCTGCACCTCCTAATTTTTCCCATGATTTTCTTCCTTTTGTTATACAGCCTATTGATGTTAACCTTAGAATAGTTCCTGAATATTCCATGGTTAGCTGGAGGTCTGTTTTTTTTTTACTTCAAAGGAAACCCTTTTGTGGTCTGACCTTACTAAGAGAAGGGGTTGCACTAGAGGGTGTGCAGCACTCTCTCATATTAGTGAGGACCAGATTCAGTATGGTCTTACCACTGTTTGGTGCACTGACAATCTGGTCCAGGGAGTTTGCGTTTACAAAATTCAGGAATCGCTATGCTTGTATGTTTGGTGTTGTATAGGATTCCCAGTTAATAGTGGGGTAATTAAAATCACCCTTGAATATGGCATTGGATTGGATGGTGATTGTTTCCAATAAGTTTAAATACATGGTATGGGTTTTCTGGGTCATAGAGGGGAAACTATAGCTTGCAAGGAAGTGGTATTGGATTTTGCCTCTGGTGATTTAAACATGGAGAAGCTCAAGAGCACTACCATGTCTGACCAGCCTTGAGGCATATTTATTTTTGATTTAAATCGAGACACCTCCACCTTTAATCCCTGTCTGTGTAGTAGCTGGTCTAAATGTGAGGAAGGCGTTATAACCTTGCTCAGTAGGTGTGGTCTCTGCAGATTTAAACCATGTCTAAGTGACCACACAGATGTCAGCATGCTCTAGGTTGAAGGGAGGTTACAGGGAGTGGACTTTTTTTGTTTAGACTCCTAGCATTGAACAGTAATAGCTTTAGATTTTCCTGGTTTTGATTTGATATGTTGGAAGTACTTTCAGTTTGGCATTGCTTAAAAATGGCACTATGGGGAAGACAATGTTTTAGCTATTATTCAAAAGCCTAGAGGGGAGAAGTGCAGACCATCCTTGGCAAAGCTGCATGGTTTGTTGAGCATTTCTGTCCATACTGACAAATATTGCATCCCGTTAGAATGACATGAGAAACTAAGACAATTATTAAAGTTAGTCATGTTTTGTTCTTATTGTGGCATCATCCTTGAAGACAGTAAAATGCTTCTCAATGCTAGGCTAATACCAGCCTATTCCAAGAAATCCATGAAGTCTCTCTTTGTATATTCTATGGAGGTATGGCTCAGGTCATTTTATTCCCACATGGACTATGACTCAGTCATACTGTTACTTGTGGTCCAATGACCTGAATGTATGCATAATGTGTACTTTTATGTGAGAGCTTTGCCTGAAGAGACATTTTATAAATTCATTTCTCACATACCATATAATTTTTTTTGAAAATTAACTGATGTTCAGTAAACCTGAAGCAATTTTTACATTGCCTCAGGATGCCCATATCCACCAAGCTTGTAATGGAGATTTTGGGAAAGTTCATATCTATGACAACATACCCATTTTTATTGATTGGACATTTGGAGTTAGAATTTCAAGCAAAGAATCTGGTTTGCAACTCTGGGTACAGTACTTGCCACTGTGATCTAGTTGTCCTGTGTGCAACTAGGTACTGATGAGATTTCAATCATGTTTTTTAAAGGAAAATGTCAATGTCAAAGTTTCTGTGTCTATACAGGGCACTGCCAAAGAAATGAGGTGAAAATAAGGTTCCCTATTATATGATCGAAGACGCATTCTTTCAAATGCATCTTGATCGAAATGGAAAGCACAAAATGGCATATAAGCAAAGTCTTTCCCTGGGAAAGAAATTGCTCGGCCACCTAAATTATTTTGTCATTTTCATTATGGTGGTGCGATCTCGGAGTTGGTATATTTAAGTAGTGGGGATGTGGGGGGCACAGCCCCATGCCGGGGGGTGTGGGGGGTGAAGCCCCCCACTTTATCTAATGTTTTAAAGTTTTTTTTTTTCTTTTTTGGGACAGCATTTTTTTCCCTGGGGAAAAAAATTGCTGTTCTAAGTGTTCAGGATTGTAAGCTTTCACTTACCTGGGGTCGATAAATCAGCGTTCACTTTTTAAGCATTCGCTGATTTAATGTAGACCTGAAAATAATAAGTAGACTCTGATGATTTATGGATGAAGTATTTAGGCAGATATTCTGAAGTTAGAAACAAATCTAGCAGTACTTCTTGAAAAGAAGAATTAGCTTGTCAAGAATGATGGAAAGAGGGGAATTCTAGAAATGGCTACTAATAGTGCTGATATCACCAAAACTCAGCATATTTCTGTTGGGATAACGTGCTCCTTTGTTCTTCTCTCACCAGAAGCAAAACATTAGTATAATCCCAAGATGAAAAGCAGGCTACATCCTGTTTGGTGATCCACATACTTTCCCCAGATGATGCAAGGGTCTGTAGGTTTGTGGTAGCCCTTTCCTGGCAGATGCCTTGAAAGCAACCAGAACAATCAGGAACATCATGCACAGACACTCACTGACCAACCAGAAACAGTCAGGAATCAATGCAATATGCTACTTCTCTCACCAGGAGCAAAATGTAAGCATAAATTCCAAGCTGGCACCTATGAAGTGGTTATTATGCTTTCTGGTGATAGGCAGTCACCAGGAAATAATGCCCCTATGCTCCTACTCTCACCACAAGCAAGACAGAAGCACTAATTCCAAGATGACTATCAAGGGGTAGAATGTGAGCATGTCAGCTCTACAATAATTGGTGGTGTTGGAGTAGATGTTGCAGATTTTAAAGGTAAGATGGAAAAAATAGCTAATATCCTAAGAGTGACAGTGTTCACTAAGCAGTCAGATATGAAAGAATGGGTAACTAAGCTTTAGCTATCTAAATGAAGATCCACTAAATTAATTCATTTTCATATAACAAAATAGATTGGAATAGGTTGGGCACTTTGCATTTTTTAGGAATATATTGTGATTGTCAAAAAATTTAAATAGTTGAATGGGAGTGATTTCACAAAATGATAATTTAGTGCTTACTCACAACAGCCAATGAAAGTTGAGACGGAAGGAAATATGTTGTCAAATTAACATGAGGGGCAGGCAACTAGAAAGACAGCTGAGTTTAAAAACAACAGCAAAAGGATGGGAAAAACGTAATATATGTGCTACTCACAAGAGACACAGCTATGGTCTCTTTCCTAGTTTAAGAATGCAATCAAAAGCAAAATACAAGTAAAACACAGTGTAAAGAAAACAAATAATGATATACAAAACAGAAGAAAGCAATAAAGTAATACACAATACAAGAAAGCAAAAGTAAACTAACCTTTCCCTCACAGCAAGTTGTGGCAGAGTATGGGTGAACTTTTCCAGTAAAGCCTTGAAATGTTTTATTTTACCCCTTAAATAGGTTTATTTTTTAGCTCCTCACTCAGTTCACAGATAATTAACCTTAATTAACCTGTACTAATTTCTGTGTGACTGACAAGAGACACATCTGTTGTCTCTTTCCTAGTTTAAATATGCAATTAAAAGCAGAGTACAAATAAAAGTCAGTGTAATGAAAGCAAATTGCAATATATAAAATAGAAGAAGGGAAAAAAGTAAAACAAAATACAAGAAAGCAAAAGTAAGCTAACCTTTCCCTCAGCAATTTAAGGCAGAGTCTGTGTGAGTTGCATAAAGCAATCTTGTTAGTACTCACACAAAAGGCACCCCCTGGTTTTAAATCCCTTAGTTCACCTATCTTAATGGAAAAGTTTGTGAAATACAGCCTTTGAGCTTTCAGTATGATACAGACACCATTACAAAGAACAAGGAAAAATATAACAGCAAATTAAAGAACTAGGACATTCTCATCATTTTCTAAATACTATTACAATTTTGTATACTGGACTTCATCTGGCAGATTCTCTATGCTTGTATGCATTGTTTTCTGCTCCACTTGCCTTCTCTCATAATTAAGCCATGCTCTTAATTCATAACAAGCTATGTATTATGGCAATTATTGGGTGAGATTCCAAAACAGTTGCTCTCAGTGCAAGTCTGCTCTGACTATGAAGGACTTGCTCTCAGTGACTTACATCAGTGTAAGGCCTATAAACAGGCTTGCACAGGGAGTTAGATTCCAAATCACTTGTCTCAGTCTTTTCTCAGTGTGAGTGGTTACTTGCAGTGAGAGCAAATATTTTGCAATCAGGCCCATGGCAGGCTCAATTAAGTTTACTGTATGACTCAAAGCAAGGAAACAACTTACCTTGTACACTTGAGTCACCTCTAAAAACAGTATGTTCAGTGGACATTACCTTTTGAATTACTGCAAACTTAACTCATTACAGCCAAGTGCTCCTCCAGACATTTCTGCAGTTACCTCCTAATACGCCTCTAGGCGACAAAATATTGCTTGCTCATATTTGCATTAATAATTCTAAAACCATGCTACATACAAGTTATCAGAATATTTTACCTTGAAGCACAGATGATGGCAAACACAACTGTACTGACAGCTGAGCTCTGTCAATAAGTATCTGTTAGAACTGTAAAGTGATAACTTTATTTTTTAAAAGCTGAAGCAACACCCACTGAGAGTGAAAGGTACACACCCATATGAGCTATACTGGAGGGAATGATTTAAAGAAATAAAATAAATTAATTCTAGTATATCATTTTTAAATTGAGAAAATTGGACCGGGGTGCATATCATCACTCCCTTGAACATTTGGAAGTACACCTATATGATCACCATGGTTTATGCACACTTCCAATAGAATAAGAGATGGGAAACTAAATATATTTAATCAGATGAAGAAATTAACAGATTTCATACAAAAATACATCAAAAAGACATCAGAATACTGGACAGGATCAGGAGGAAATCCTACAACTTTCTCATGGAAAGTTAAAGCTACTTTTTTAAAATAGTATTATATAGTACAAGGGCTTAGAAAACAGAATTATGTTATACACATAGGCAGGGGGAGCATTGAGTAGTACCTATTAGAGAATGGGAAACCTGTACATCTGCACTATGGAGAATGAACATTGTCCAGCAGGCTGTCAATGTACAGGTAATGCCCACTGAAAAACAAGTCCACTTCAGCATAGCATATTAAGCTGTCGCGGAGCTGGGACTGTAACAAAGCTAATTTCCACCATTATTTTACACTTGCTAAGCACTGCCTTTTCTGTTTAGCAAATACAAAATTAAAAAAATAAAGAAAGAAAAAATATATACATACATAAAAGTGTACATGTGCTTATGCCTCTGTGTGTGTGAGTGTATGTGTGCATAAAAGTAACAGTGAGAGAGATCAAGCCTTTATGTTATACACTTGCTAAGCAATGCTTTTTGCTGTTTATCAAGTGTAAAATTAAAATAAATATATAATAAAAAAAATAATAATAGAAAAGTGTGGGTGGGTAGGTAGGTATGTGTGTGAGTGTGTAAGACAGAGATCAATTAAGCAGTGGATGCAACTCTTATAATTAAGAGGTATGGATACCTCTCAACCTCTTAGCTCAATAAATCCAGTTAAAGAATAAAATAATGGGGGGAAGGGGGACAAAGGCTTAAAAATAGGGACATCATTTAAATACTGGTCTAATAAAATTACAAAGTTACTATTATAGCAGGATTAATGATAACATGAATTTTCTGAAAGATATAAGGTACATACTTTTCACCTGTCCCTGATTTTCAGTGACACTCCTGATTTTGACTCAAATATTAGCTCTGCTTCACTTAATCTCTTCTAAAACTGGTGACTTTTGGAAAAAAGCTGGTGAATTACACTTAATAGACAATGACAATTGTTATTTATGTATTTACTGACATTTAACTACTGGCAAAGTCTGACTTGGTAGAAACCCATTTTCCTTAGAGGCCCAGGGAGAAAAGCTCCAAAAAAATAGAGTTCTAGACGTTTTGACTTCAGGAAACATGTATTAATTCACATTCTGTTATTCTGCCAGTGTCTTACATTAATAGTACTAATATTTCTAAATGGTCACTGATTACTTCTGGATGTGTCCCTCATTCTATTGAGATGCAATCCTGATTAGCTGAGGGGTGTGATAATGTCTGACAGTCAAATGTAACTTATTATTTAGTGATGTTAAACCCCAGTGATTTGTCAACATTTACTACAGCAAGTGTGAAACAGCAGGGAAAAGAACTATTTTACATCAAAATTATTTTAAAAATAATAATAAATATATATATATATAAAATGTTGCAACACAGCAACACACTTGTGCGACTGTTCACTAAACCCAACTTGAAATGCCAGAAATGGCATTGTCGAATGCTCAGAATTGCGAGCCTGGTGCTTAAAGAAAGTTGACACTCAAGGAATGTTGACTGAGCAAAACTACTTCATTTCTGGGTTTCTACTATAAATGCTTTGCATGGGGGACAAGCCCACCCTGCTACTTATATATACCAACTCCAAGATTGCACTACAGTGAGGGAAAGGGTACATTTCCCAATCCCCATTCAAAGTGCCAAATTCAGAATAGTGAATGCACACTAGCATTCTCTGTTGTGACTTTGGCATTTTTTCTTTTGCTAATATGTAGTTTTGAAAAGATAATTTCACACATATGTGCATCGCACAATTTTGAAGGTAAACCTATATTAGGGGTTTGCAACATCTGCAGTGGCTCCCTGTAACTATGAAAAATAATGGCCACTCTACCGTACAACACACACAGAGTGATGGACTTTAAATATTGCTCTTATAAACTTGCAAGAATAACACTATTTCTGTTGCCATGCTTTCTACACACAATGAGAGCAATTGAGTGATCCCCTGGCAGCAGCATCTGCTGAAAGGTTTTGATACCTCTCAAGGTCACACACACACACACACACACACACACACACACACACACACACTTCAGCTGTGCAGACTTTCACAGAATGTCCTGACCTTTGCCTCATATTTTTGGTCTGTTTCTGATAAAATTGTGGTTTTCTGGAAAATCATTGAGGGCTGAAGTCAGGAAAATGTTACAGACTCCATTCCCTTAAGAACATTCATGCTAATGCAAAATATGTTGTTCTATCAACTTTCTAAGTTTGTAAGATCAATATTTAAAAGGTGTCCCTATTTTGGGGCCTCTGTGCCCCATTATTTATGGGTTTGTCCAGATTTCTTGTTCTAAGAGGTCGAGAGATATGACACACACACACACACACACGGATCAAAAATAGGGACAGATTTTAAATGTTGCTCTTATAAACTTAGTTCTTTTACATTTAGTACAATAACTATATATAAAACTTTATACGCTGTGTTATCTTCATTTTAGGGGTCAAACAGATTTTGTGGCTCCCAATGAATTTTATTTGGTGGGAGAGGAGCCAAAATGGCTCTTTTGATAGTGAAGGTTGCAGACCCTAGTCATATATATATGGTTTATCATCAGAAGGTTGAACCTGACCCCATTGAATGATGGGATCATCAACCCACTTCCGCAAAACCGACAATGTCAGAATTGAAATATGACTGACCATAAACCTCAGAACGGGCTTTAACACGAGTCGAGATGGGGCAAGATTCATACTTCAACAAAGTCGGGTTTGACATTGTCTCCATTCAACCTTCTGATTACCATCCTATATATATATATATATATATATATATATATATATATATATATATATATATATATATATACAGAGATAAGTACATGTGTGTGTATGTATATATATATATATATATATATATATATATATATATATATATATATATATATATTTTAGTAATTGCAATGTAAAATAGTTCTTTTGCCTGCAGCTTCATATATTTTAATTAAAAAAATAAACAAATACAACACAATTTAACAGATAGTCCATTCTCAAAGCGCAATAACTTTGAAGCCAGCTTCCACAGTGCCATATGCTGTAAACAAGCAGTAGCACTTCAGAAGTAGCTTATGTCATTAAGCACTCAATGCCAGAGTGTATGTTGTTATGCAGATAATGCTCTTCCAGGTGTGTAGATGATATGCCTCTTGTGGCTTTGGGCCTCAGGACACCTCTGGGCGGGCACTATTTACACAATAACAAACACCTTGTTGAGCATTATTGCTTGCTTAATGACATAAGCTACTTCTAAAGTACAACCATTTGTTTACAGCATGTGGCACTGTGGAAGACGGCTTCAAAGCTCTTTACTCATAGACACTTAGAACTGTGTCACAGCTTCCATAGTCTTACCTCTGCTGCATCACTGGTTTAGTACCATGCCAGCCTTATACATGTGATCCCTTGCTGCTGGTCCACCTTTTGAAATACAGAATGGCATTATTAGTAACCATTTGCCCAGACCTATGCAGATTAAGCTTATCATCATGTAAAGGTAAAATTAGAACTTGTAACCACAAGAATTAGCATGTGCCCATGCAGCAAAACACAACCAAATAAATCAAAAATGCTCATGCAGTGTTCTTCCCGTCTTGGTAAATCACTCAGTTGATGTTCAGGAACAATAGACCATCAAGCAACTTATTAAAACAAAAAATAGTTTTTGTTTGTTAAGAAATGTGTCATTCAAACAAAACAGTTAAAAGTTAAGTGCTTTTATACTTAATCATAGAACTTCACCAGAACTTGTACTCCATTACATAACAGAATTGTTATATAAGATCGTTCAGTTGTCATATGACCTTAAGTAACCACTCAAAATTCAGTTGCCATGGAAAACTGGTAGGAGCATAGGATGTAATGTGATCTCAATAATCATTCAGTTGCCTAACAAATAATTCACTAACCTCTACTCACATAAATAGTAAATGAAATAAATATGTAAAAAATATGGAAACAAATATGTAAAAAAATTTGTATGTTAGTCACAAAGCTTATAAAAAGCTGATAGAAAACTTATAAAAAACTTGTAAAAACCTCCAAAGATTCCTGGAGTTCATAAACTCAAATGCCATGGAACAACTAGTCACCATCCCCACAAGAGGAGAAAACATACTTGATCTCATCATCACGAACATGGGATCAAAATGTTCAACACCGGAAGTATACCCCTCACTGGTGAGATCAGATCATAAACTAATCTCGCTGGAGGTCCTCATCCCGCCCCCACCTGAAACAAAAAAGACCACAGTGAAAAACTTCTCAAAAGCCGATTTCACACTTCTAAAAACTAGTGTGGTCTCCTTTAAGGCCCCTGAGCCAGTGGTAAACATTACTCAAACCGCTGAATCACTTACAAATGCCTTCTACCAGCACCTACAGGACTGCATGGATCAGGCAATCCCAAACAAAATTAAGACTCTCTGTACCAAAGGCAAGCGTCCAGTCTGGTGGACCCCAGCCATAAACAAGCTCTACAACAAAAGGAGGAAGCTACTACAAGATAGAGCAAAATCCTTGAAAGGTAAGACACCTTTGATCATTATAAGTAAAAACTAAGAGCTCTCATAAAATCATCCAAGGCAAATTTTGAGAGAAAAATCGCCAAGGACTCTAAAGAGAATCATAAGGCCTTCTTTAGCTATGTTAGAAACCTAGGAGGAAACTCCCAGATATGCTCAGAATTAGTTCAAAATGATGTGAAAATTACTGAACCTACACACATTGCCAACATACTGGCTGACAGGTTCAGTGCAAACTTCTCCCCTCCCCCGCAAAAGGAGAGATATCTATTCCAGAGGATTGTAGCCCCCCAAACATCTCCAACGCCCAGGTGAGAACTGCCCTCACTAAGGCCAAAAACACAGCATCCATGGGACCGGATGGTGTCCCCGGCTGTGTGCTTCATGAACTCAATGAGGAATTAAACCCACAGTTAGGACAGCTGTTTAATCTTAGCCTCACCTCAGGATACGTACCCAAGGAGTGGCGCACGGCGACTGTGGTCCCACTTCATAAGGGCGGTGCCTCCACAGACCCTGGAAATTACCGCCCCATTAGCTTGACAAGCCTTATCTGCAAAGCCATGGAGAGGATCATAATGGAACTCATAAATAAAGACATAGGGAACTTGCAGACTTTGGATCCAACTCAGTTTGGCTTTGTCAAAGGCAGATCCTGCCTCTTAAACTTGGTTGACTTTTTCGAGACAGTCACCAAGGCCATTGATGAGGGAAAGGCAGACCATACAGCCTACCTCGACCTGGCAAAGGCCTTCGACACAATACCCCACTCAGGTATCATCGAAAAACTCATCAGCTTGAATGTAAACCCATACATCACAAGATGGGTTGCAAACTGGCTAAGTGACAGAACCCACAGGGTCAGAGTTGCTGGAGCCATGTCAGACTCAAAGCCTGTCACAAGTGGTGTCCCACAGGGCTCAGTCCTGGGTCCACTCTTGTTCGGCATCTACTTTTCTGAAGTACAAGCAAACACAGGAGGGTTATGGCTGACAAAGTTTGCAGATGACTGCAAACTGGGCCATAGTCGAAAACACATCTGACACAGATATCCTCCAGAAGGGCCTCACAGAAATGGATAACTGGTGCCAGAGCCATGGCCTGAAGTTAAACGCCAAAAATGCATAGTCATACCCTTTGGGAAAAACAAGGCTACCCCTAGCTACCATATAGGTGGCAATCCACTGAGCACAGAAAAAGTCATCAGAGATCTGGGGACCCAGGTTGACAGTAGCCTTCGTTTGACACTCATGTTGCTAAAGTAGTTAGGAAAACCTTCTATATCACCCACCTGATCATGAAGGGATTCACATCTAGATCAAGGGAGGTCATCGTCCCCTGTACTCATCACTTATTAGACCTATGATTGAGTACAATGCCCGTTCGAATGTATCTGACCAGACACCTGCTGCAGCTTGAAAGGCCCCAAAAGTTCCTCACCAAAAGGATAAAGGGTCTCAAAATATGTCTTATGCTGCCCGACTGAAAGAACTCCAGCTCTATTCAGTCTCATACCGCTTGCTCAGAGGTGACCTGTGCCTGACATATAAGGCCATGTCAAACCCAGATTTGATGAATATGCTTCACCTCAAAAATCTAGATCCCTCAGAACCACAAGGGCGGAGACTTAAACCTTGACACGGTTATAAATAGAACGTGCTGGAGGGACAGATTCATCACCCAGAGACTCCCTATGCTGTGGAACAAAATCCCGGTACATGTGAGGCAGAGCACCTCTCTGGTCTTGTTCAAGAGGAATCTTGACCAATGGATGGGAGATTGCAGATATACCCCAGGGATTACTTCAGCGTCACTGCTTGACAGAGGCACAGCAAAATGATAGGCATAGTTTTTATTCAAACTAAAGGGGTGGCGAAAGCCACATAACTATGGGCTAGGCTTATAAATGCCCTTGGGCAGATAGCCTAGTATGAACCTATGAACCTATGAACCTAAAAAAAAGACTGTCATAAGACTTCAATATGATGGATCATTATTGGTATGACTAACATGCAGTTTTTATTTATATATTTATTTAATTTACTACTTATCTGAGTGGAGGATACTGATTTTTTGCTAGGCAACTGAATGACTATTGAGATCACATTACATCCTATGCTCCTATAGGATCATAGGACATTACTAGGCAAATGGCCCTAGGGCCCTTACAAGTCTAACCAAGTTCTACCCTTGTTTCCATGATCAGCACCTACTGCCACTGTCCAAGAGAAACACAGGTGGAATCCCCAGACCCCCTACCAGTTTTCCATGACAACTGCATTTTGATTGGTTCCCTGAGGTCATGTGACAACTGAACAATGTTTTATAACAACTGTATTATGTAATGGATTACTAGTTCTGATGAAGTCCTATCATTAAGGATGAAAGCACTTAATGTTTAACTGTTTTGTCTGAAAGATACATTTCTTTAATAAAATAAAACTATTATTTTTGTTTTAATATGCTCCTTGATGGTCCTTTGTTTCTAAATGTCAACTGAGTGATTTAGCAAGACTTGGAGAACACTACAGGAACATTTTTTATTTATTTGGTTGTTACTTGGCTTTTGATGCATGGGCACACACTGTTTTTTGTGCAAATAGGTCTTTTTTCAGTATGGCAGTGTTTCTTCCTTTGAGCAAAGCACTCCTTTATTGGCATGTGATCCTTTTCCCAACCTAATCCCTTTGCTCCATTGGTGGAAAGAGCTCCACTAAATAATATTTACAGGATGGACACTAGTCAAGGACAACTTACTCAACTACTAATACTTTTAACCCAATGAGTGGTGGACATGTCCAACAAAATAGAAGAAATTCCTACCACCACTTTCAATGGAGATAGAGTGGTACGACCCCAAAATGAATGGACACAGACAGGAATCAGTTTCTCTACCAGACAGCAGAATCAATGGTACTGCCTGGGCAGAAAACAACAAATAATTAAATTCCAATGGTAGATTTTGCTTTCAACCAACCAAGGACCTCAATTTCTGGTTAAATCGAGAATTTCACATATCAGCTTTATCAACAAATCCTACTACAGATGACTACTCATTGGTCAAACTTATAAAGACATTCAAAAGAAAATTAACTAAGGTGCATAACCTTCAATTAGAAAGCTGTTATCTTAAGGAATGTATTAAGACTAGCAGGATACCCAAGGGGCTGGAATTTACAAATTCCCAACAGAATAGTTGCAGGCACCAAAGACTATTTAGAACTTATTGCCATGCTTGATAGAAATACAAATTTTATTTTTGATTTGATGAAATTAACACTTTAAACAAGACAATTACAAATGACTTGTTGTTTAACATGTTAAAACCCAATTATGCTAATATTCCTATAAAAAGTTGAATGTAATTCTAAGATTGTTTTAGAAAGAAAACAGAAAAAAAACTGTTACGTGATTACAATGATTACCACAACAATGTTGCATATCCATTACCTAAGGCACCTAATCATGCTTTCAAAAATTATATTCCTTCTAGATTTGAAACTCATCAGCATTCCCCACTTAACCCTCCACAGAGAGTATATACCAACAGCACACAAACTACAGACAGGGATTTGGATGAATTTTCCCCACTCTTCAAAACTAATGAGAATTTAGAATTAACACCACCAGTAAAACAGCTTCTAATATCAGTACTGGGACTCTAACATGCTAGGTATTGCAATGTGTTAGCATGGTCCAGATGATATTATTCTGCTGTATTTGATTAACAGATGAGTGTATGTACTTTTCTGATGTATTAACACTGCACTTCCCTAGTTTGTGTGCTTAGTAACAGCTCTGTGATTCCAATACTGTGTTGCTTAGTCACCATTGCAGAATACAGTGACTGATATTAGTATTTCCATGATATATCGCCGAAAGTAGTAAGTCATTAGTATTTTAGTCTGCCCATGCAGTAGTAATGAGACAGCTGGGATATCAGGTTTTGCATATGACCTGCATTAATAAATTATTGTTTTCAGCTACATGGTTACAGTTTTTGCTGCCTACATTGAATGTTTTATTCTGTCTAGCTAGGAAGGGTCTCAAACTATTTTGATGAGGTCTTTAACATCATTATCCTTATGTTAGTGTAATCTCTGTGCTATACTGTTATTGTATACCTGTTTTTGCTGAGATTTTTTTTTACATCTGTTTCTTTTTTATGCAAATTAAAGCTTTGTGCTTATTTTACATTGTTTTAAATCTCATCTGGTCATCTTCACCCCCCCCCCCGAGCTTAACTTTTTTTCCATTTTGTCTTTACCCTTTAGAAAAAGCAGTGACTTCAGACAATTGGCAGCCCCCCCCCCCCCCCAAAACTGAAACTTCTCTCCTGGACAACCTTCCAGTGGATTGTGCTGCATCAGCTTTTATTATAACATTGACAGGACAGGACAGTACTTTACAAGTGAATGTAGGTGCCTCTTTCTTGGTGAGCATGCTCCTAAACTTTTACACTTATAAGCTACTTTGTACTTCATTCAGCTAATTTGTCAATACTTTTATAGCCTCCCAGAACTCACTAAGCCGGGGCAACAGCTGCATATGACCCTCTTGTAGCCCCCCTCATTCTTTCAGACTAGCAGACTTCCCTTCAGTGACACCCTTCAATACTTCTTGTAGGTTGGCGACCATGTTCCTCAAAAGCATATTTGGAGCCAGGACTTATAATTCTCTAACAAGGGGATATCTTTGACCCTCTATCTTACTACCAGGCTTTTCCCTTGGACTTTCACAGAATAGTGCATGGAACTCTTATTTGATTGCAAAAGCAAGTGCAGGTACTTTCTTTAATTCGTATTTATTGTAAAGCCATCCTATACTATTTTTCCTCAATTCCTGACTTACCTGATTAGTATCTGCACTGATACTTGTATTTTTTTCTGCAGGCTCATTTCTGCTATCACTTTGCTAGCTCCAGGAGCTCTGGAGTCCCTCTGCTCCCCTAACCTACCCCCATTCCCACCCACCCCAGGATCAATTTCCTTTATTCCTAGACATTTATTCCTCCTCTTTTCCCTATCCTCCAGTCAGCACTCTGCCTACAGTTTTCAATCTCACTTCATCCATTATCTCATCAAATGATGTGTCCACACTCAACACAATTGCTCCTCCTAATCTCCCTTGCTTTCCTTACCCTTCTGCACTTATCTTCCATCCACACAATACACCACAATTTAAAACCTTTACCTATCACCTCAACCATAAGTCCACCTACACCCAGCTACCACCCAATTCACCCAGGGCTTATTGCATTATACAACCACTCTGCTACCAGATTAAAACTAGTAACTGAAGCAAATATTAAACTTAGCCTAACAATTCTATACAAACATCCCATACTTCAAAGAAAACTAGTAACCAAAAACCTACCTCTCAATAAAGCAAAACTTTCCCTATGCGGGGACAGCCACCCCAACCCTGGACCAACCCTAAATCCCACAACTCAACAAGCCAATAAATTTCTCACCATAGCAACCATTAACCTGCATATTATCAGGAATAAAATTCCAGGCTTTCATGCCTGGATTTCACACAGTAGGTCAGATATAATAGTAACCACAGAAACGTGGCTTAAACCATATATAAAAAAAACTCAGAAATTCTACCACCTGGCTACTTCTGCTTAAGATATGACCGATCCCGTAAAAAAGATGGAGGTGTTGCATTAATTTACCCAAGTCATTTCACATTAGTATCATATGCCGACCCCAACCCACAATTCTCATCTGCCGAAATTGTTGTAGCTTTCATACAACCAAATACCAACAAAAAGCTCTGCATCATTGTAATCTATATCCCACCAGGCAGTAATATACCCATCCTAGAACAAATCCTTAAAAGCAGGACTGGCAAGAGACGATAAAAAAATGAATTTACTTCCAAATACAAATAAACACAAATAGTACACGTTATATAAATCACAAATCCAAATTGCAAAGTCAATTCAGTAAGCGTTTTCGTTTGGCATTTGCCAAACTTTTTCAAACTTGAACAACATCACTTCCTGTTCTATAAATACTACAAAATGATGACATAATGAATCTAATTAAGCTACATTGTTTAAAGCAGCAACGGAAAGTAAAAAATATCCCTTAAACTGGAATCAATCATTGAGAAATGCATCAAAAAGCATCGCACATAACACTCTGGCAGTGTTCAAATAATCAGCTGATAAAACATGTAATACAAATATATATTTAAATAATTAAAATAAAATAACAATAAGTGTAACCATTAATTTGAAGCCCAGGACATAAATCATATTGTAAATTACATCCTAAAGCTACCATATCTTACGTTATTAATTAATTTACTATAATATATATATATGAATAAAAACTATATAAATAACACATCATATTAATTCTAAAAACTGTTATGTAAATATAATAAATATAACTATATACCAACCATTATCTATCTAGCAATTTCAATTTTAAAATACTAGCTATAGAGCTATTACCATTCATACCGGGCCAATTCTGTGCATCAAGCCGTATTTGCCACTCTAATTCGAGCTTCTCTAAGCGTGATTGCCAAGCTCCACCCCTTTCGTTCATTTTTAAAATGTCTAAAACAACAAATTTGAACGAATGAGTGGTATGTGTATTAATATGTTTAGCCAGAGCATTTAAATCATTTTTATCACGTATTGCTCTAATATGTTCACCAATACGCTCCTTAAACTTTCTTTACACTTTCTTTACACTTTACACTTATTGTTATTTTATTTTAATTATTTAAATATATATTTGTATTACATGTTTTATCAGCTGATTATTTGAACACTGCCAGAGTGTTATGTGCGATGTTTTTTGATGCATTTCTCAATGATTCATTCCAGTTTAAGGGATATTTTTTACTTTCCGTTGCTGCTTTAAACAATGTAGCTTAATTAGATTCATTATGTCATCATTTTGTAGTATTTATAGAACAGGAAGTGATGTTGTTCAAGTTTGAAAAAGTTTGGCAAATGCCAAACGAAAGCGCTTACTGAATTGACTTTGCGATTTGGATTTGTGTTTTATACGACGTGTACTATTTGTGTTTATTTTTATTTGGAAGTAAATTCGTTTTTTTATCGTCTCTTGCCAGTCCTGCTTTTATTTTTTTGGTTGGTTGTTTCGTAGTGATTCTTATTGTATTAGAACAAATCCTTGCCTGGACTTCAAAAACCTTTACCAGTGAGAAAATTATCTGTGGAGATGCCAACATAGATTGCACAGAAGTCACTAAAAACCAACCCTCAGTAAATATAAAGCTATTCAATTATACTAACCTTATCAGTGAAGTAACTAGGCCCAACAAAACAATAACTAGTGGTTCCATCATAGACTGGATACTACTTTCACACCCAAAGTAGCTTCAGCAGGGACTCTACCTCAAACCATAGGTGATCACCTCCCAGCATACATAATACGTAAATCCACCTTAACCCCCAGTCAACACTAATACAGACTAACTGAAATATCTCCAATTTTGACCAAGCAACTCTAAATGACACCCTGGCACAAGTAAACTTGAGCATTCTCAAAGTCCACCCACGTGATGAAGCTGTTGAATTCTTTAATTCAACCTTCTTAAATATCCTAAACAGTCTAGCCCCATACGGCAAAAAAAAAAAAAGAAAGAATTAAAAACAACAATGCTACCTGGCTTACTCATGCCACAAAACAACTGATGTCTAAAAGAGACAAATGTTGGAAGCTTTGGCAAAAAAACCCGAAGACCCTCAATATTTCCTACAATTCAAACAACTTTGTAATCAAACAAAACATGCAGTAGTAAAAGACAAAAAACACTTCTATCTATCTAACCAAAACTGCCATAAACAAAACCCTAAGAAACTCTGGAATACAGTCTCAACCCTACTTAACCCAGGATCCAGTAACAATCCCTGTCCCGACCCAGACAAATTCCCCACAGAAATTGCCACAATATTCAACTCACATTTTATATACTCCATTGCTAAACTTACAGGAAACTTCCCTCAAATAAATATCACAGCACACTCACCAAATATAAACTCTATGCCAAACTTCACCTTCTCCCTATCCCTACCTCAACTATCTTGAAACTACTCCTTAAACTCAAACCATGTACTAATGCACCAGATAGCCTACCCCAACATACCTACAGATGTCAGCAAAGTCTATAGCTTATCCAGTTAGCATACTTATCAATAGATCTCTCCAAGAACAGCAAGTACCCACTATCTGGAAAAAAAGCTTATATTCTCTCACTACATAAAGGCGGCCAAAACATAGACTTCACCAGTTTCTGACCCATAGCAATCCTTTCCCCTCTATCCAAAATTCTAGAAAAATGTGTCCACAATCAACTCCTAAAGTACCTCTTAGACAATAACATTTTGTCTCCCACCCAACAAAGTTTTAGACCTGGACATAGTACCACCACTGCCTTTATGTCAGTCTTGGACAAAGCAAACCATGGAAGAGATACAGGGAAAATCAGGTCCTCTTTACTCCTTGACCTGTCAAAGGCATTTAATACCATCTCACATCCCCTACTACTCACTAAACTATCTAACACAGGAATCTCACTCCCTACCTTAGATTGGTTATCTAAATACCTTACAAATAGCCAATAATCACCAGAATGGGACCAATACTTCTCACCTCATCTCCTGATATCAACAGGAGTTCCCCAAGGCTCTATACTTGGCCCCCCTCCTTTTCAGCATATTTGTTAATGACATCTACTTTTCCCTGTCCCAATCCTCATTTATTCAATACACAGATGATTCCACCATCATCTGCTCTGCCTACTCCACCAATGAACTCCAAAAACTAGTTCAAACCACTTCTCATCTACAGAAACATGGATGAAAACAATCACTTAGCCCTAAATGATAAGAAAACCAAACTCTTTCTATTCACCCCTCAATGATCCACCCCCCATAAACAGGTCAGAATTTACTATTCATTCTCAGAACAGTATTGTCTTCAAAGTAGTTCCCCACTCTAAACTTCTTGGTGTTACTATCAATGAAAATCTCTCCTAAACCACATCAGAAAGACCCACCAAAAATTAGGTCTGCTTTACAGACACGTAACTTACCTCAACTACTCAGCTAAAAACCCCTAGCATCCTTCTTTCTTTTACCATCTCTAATATATGGAGCTCTCCTACTCAGCTCTGTCTAAAAGACAAACTCAGATCTTGTTACAATAAAGTAGCAAAGTTTGCCAACAATGCTACACATACCTCCCATCACTGTATATCCCTTCAAAAACTCAATTGGCTCAAACTACCTCACTTCCTAACTTACCTACAACTCACCACTGTACATAAAATCATAACTTAACCTGAAGACTGCCCATCCCTAGCCTCACTAATGTCCCTTTACAACCCTGCTAGATACCTCAGATCAGAAAATGTCTTCTAAAGGTATAATTATCCAACCATACAGCTGGCCAAGCTCTTTACTCCATTGCTATAGCCAAGCTGTGGAATTCCTTATCCACCACAGTCAGAAACATTTTTAACCACACCATTTTCAAGAAGTCTCTGTAAGAATATCTCTCCAAACTATGGCTCTGTACATGCTCAAATCATTTTTCCAAAATTACATGAAACTAGAAGCCTCTTCTAACAACTTTAACACTTTGAAATATCTGCCTTCACTTAATTTAACTCTTCTCCCTCTCAGTTTTATGTATCCTCAGCTACAAGAAGAAATTTCAAAAAAAGAAAGCCTAATTATAATTGTATAGCAACATGTATATATTGTACGTGGGTGTAAATCATTGCTATTTTTGTATTTTATATAATGTTGCTTATTATTAACTTGAATCTGTCAGCAGTTATGTAACTTTATCTCATCAATGTATATGTAATATGTGGAGCTTTTCTCCATAGGCCTCCACTGAAAATGGGCACTCCTAGGCCCAGTGGACTATCCCGGAAAACAAATGCAAATAAATAATAAATAGACCCTTTTTTACAACCATCTACACTCCCCTATGAAGCCAACCATTTCAGGAGGTCCAACAGATGGAAACATTAAACATAGGGAGGGCGACAAGTAGGGGGAACAACAACCAGGGACAACTACCGGAAACACGAAATGAACAAAATTAATTGATATTAATCCACACAACAGAATAGTTACCTCAAATAATAATATTTTACATACTTCTAAATGTTTTAACATTTTTAATTACAGTTCTATAGAAATACAGGAAAGTACTTTTTCATTGTTTAGCAAGGGTATCAAATGTGTACCCAACAAACTTATGGACATAAGAGACACTTTACTAGAGTTTAAACTTTTTACATGAAATTTATACTTTTTAGTTAACACTAATGAATCAGATGTAGTACTAAAGGAACCTGATTTACTAAGTAAAAAAAAAAAAGTATTTTAAACCTCCCTTACACCCTCTAGTGGCAACATTTGAAAAGTGTTGTGATGGGGGATTTATATGAGTTGGAAAAGCACTCAAACCCTCGCACACAAAAGCTCTGAGGGGAAGAGAAGAATGTTTTGAGCTCTCTCAGATTTAACTGTGAACTAAGGGTTGAAAAACCAAATAAAGGAGGGGGTATAGTTTTCATGGACTCAGTTGACTACTCCGTTAAAGTTTCTATTATGCTTTTAGACTATGAAAAATATGAAACAGTATTAAAAGAATGAAATTTTTATAACATACAGGAAGACTTGGCCTCTTTTTAGATGATTGTTTGACACAAGGAACAATTTCACCACAGGAACATCAGTTTCTTAGTATAAAGAAACCCATTATATTGTCCATCTTTGGGATCCCAAAAATGCATAAAGACATTGTAGATCCTCCTTTTAGATTAATAGTGGCAGTACAGCAGTCTAAAACTTACTCATTAGCCATCTTTCTGAACAGGACATTGAAAGAGATAATTTCACCTATAAACAATATTTTAAGAGATTCTTGGGATTTTTTACACAACATTAAACAGGAATTTTTCAGTGACAGTGTACCAATAGATGTTATCGATTTCAGGGACTCAGATACTTTCACTGAGCTCTTTTAAGCCTTACAAGTCTAGAAAATAGGCTTATAAACCTTAACATGGATTTAATGGAAATTATTTTACATAATAATGTTTTTTTAAAAGAGACTATTTTAAACAACATAAGGGAGTGGCCATGGGCGTAGCATATGCCCTAGTATATACTAATCTGGTGATGTACAGCTGGGAACTTGACTATATTTTAAACCCATGTATCAATTTACACTGGAGATTTTATTCTAGGTTCCTGGATGACAGTTTTATTTTCTGGAATGCACCCCCCAAACAAAATAGTGGAGTTCATCTCATACCTGAACAAAATGACAGATTTTTTAAAGTTTACCTACCAAACTGGTCAAAACAGTATAAACTAATTACATGTGACCATTTACATGGATAGCACTCTGAATAGATTTGCAACTATAATTTATAGGAAACCCACATTCTCTAATACCTGTTTGCACTTTGGTAGTAGGCACCCCTACCATATTAAAAAGAACTTAATAAAGTGGCAGTTAGTTGGAGCCACCAGGATGTGATCTAACCTCGAGTGTTTTAAGCAAGAACATGAGAGGATTCACAGCATGTTTTAGAGAGGAGTTACACAGAGAAATTATTATCCCCATTGGGAAACAAATACTGAAGGACTGGGGGTGTAGTAAAATACAAACCTATCATACATTTTGGACTTTTAGTGACAACTGAACCCACTGCATCAAAAACTAACTCTACAAATTTTCACAGGCTATGAAACTCCAATATAATGAACAAAGAAGCATGTCAAATATATTATTAAGTACAACCAGAGTATATTTAACATAAACTAAGTTGTTTACCACATATTGGGAGAGACTTCAGACACAAAACTGGTCTGAACATTAAGAAATTTTTAGAACATAATCAATCTGTTAGATATAATACTGATATTGGTACCAAAAAATGTGAGAGCTGTAATCAATGCAGCTACATTATGAACATCCCCCAATATCACTTTGGATTGCTACACAGCATTAAGTTCAATTTAAAGGGAACTGTCACACTAAAGAGGTGGTTTACCTAGCAAAGTGTACCAATTGTCCCTCTTTTTTATGTTGGTAAGACTGAGTAGGCCCTATGGAAAATGATGTACAAACATGACTACAATATAAAAACCCAAAACACTAACAATGCATTGTATAAACATTCTGTGGAATGCTAAGGTTTTAAGAAATTTGTATTCATTATCCCAGAGATCACTCCACTGATGAAAGGGAGGAAGGTGAGGAAACTGTTTAGAATATAAATAGTTAAATTGGCAACTTAAATTAAATGCTGCTAAATTCCCAGGACTCAACAAATATATTTCCATTACACCTGCATTGCAGATGAGAAGTGCAATACTTTGAACACTGCCACATTTTTTACAAGTTTTATAATGTTTCTTTCCAGCTTTTTACAAGTTTTTTAAGTTGTTTCTTAAGTTTCATATAAGATTTTTTTTAAGAGTGTTATAAGACTTCATTGTGAGGAATTATTGTTGGTATGACTAACATTCAATTTTTTACATACTTATTTCATTTACTATTTATGTGAGTGGACGATACTGATTTCTTTGTTAGGTAACTGAATGACTACAGAGATCACAGTACATCCTATGCTCCTACCAGTTTTCCAAGGCAACTGCATTTTGATTGGTTCCTTAAGGTCATGTGACAACTGAACAATGTTATATAACAACTGTATTATATAATGGATTACTAGTTCTGATGAAGTTCTATGATTAAGGATGAAAGCGCTTAACTTTTAACTGTTTTGTTTGAAAGATATAAACGAAAACTGTTCTTTTTGTTTTAATATGCTCCTTGATGGTCATTTGTTTCTTAACATCAAATGAGTGATTTACCAAGACTGGCAGAATACTATGTGAGCATTGCTGATTTAAAAAAAAGAACTTGTGTTCATTCTGCAAAAGAAACTGGCTTTTGGCAAGATAGGATACTAGACATTTCCATAATTAATGACTTTCCTATCATTATATGTTGATCCCTTTTTTCTATTGCAGACCTAATCTAAAGAACAAAATAAATATACAGCTTCAAGTTGTATGGAACAGACATCCGAAAACTCTATAGTACAAATTCACTTTGCTTGAAACATATTAAATTCTACAAGGTGAAGAGTGTTGCTCCCAGAAGGTTTCTTCAAGACTCTGTCCTATGACCTTGAAGAAATAATTCATGTCTGTATGTAAAAATCCATGCACACATATGTAGTTAACATACATTATGTAATATATTTTAAGCAGAATAATTTACAGCCACATGCAACAGAAAGCAGACCTACTTTTTTTTCTGTAACATCTTGGGCCCCTGGAGAGGAGACAGTAACACTTCACCTGTGCTCTTGACAGCTGAGTTCAAACTTTAATTTATAGCTCCAACATGAAGGCATTTGTAACCATTTTTCGTGTTGTACATTTAATGGCTGTAAATGTATTCAATTCATTCTCCCTTCATTATTACTAATTATACTGAGGTATAATTTATTTATTGTGAATTAAACTGAGATAATTACACATTACAAATACTTCTGAAGTGAAATAACTCCCAGGGATGCTGTATAACATCCTGATGAATAAGTTTGAGAGAAAAAAAAATGTATTACTTTTATCTTTTTTTTTCAAATTTTAAGTCGGCGTGTATGATAGCAAGAAAGCTGTTACAAAAGGTCAGTTTTAGTAATCACACAGCTTTAGTTAGAATATAAACTCAAGACAAAAGGCTAACTTATACTGAATGGCAAATGAGCATTGTTGCTTTGATTTCACATGCTTCTGTCTCATTCTAACCCATAGGATTTCTTGCTATGCAGATGGCACACACTGATTAATTGTTTTTCTTAACAGACATCCAAATATGAACTCCATTCATTCAAACTACTGCTGAAATTATACAGAACAACTGATCATTTATACTTCCATAAAAGTTAACTTAAAACAAATATCATTCTGAATGTTACTTGTCACATCTTAATTTTTGTGGAGATGTGCGCTTGTCTATCTTCAGTATTTCTAATGTCCATATCAAGATTTTTGTCTATTCTACATAAAACCTTTTCTCTCAAAGTTCATGCTCTGGAAAAGAAAACTATGCATACTAATTTGATGCATACAACAGTATAAAACAGTTATTAACATGAAATAGCAAATATATGATTATTCACGAAACACCCATGCAGCAACAATCACTATATTACCACAATAGTTTCAATCCTCAATTTACTGAAAATGGCAGGCACTAACAATATATAAAATATTAGACACAACTATTCAACCATTAAAAAAAAAAAAAAAAAAAAACAGAAATTTTTTTTTTTTGTTATGAGCAAGATAGTCCCCTTCTCCCTTGCTTATGTGTGGTTAATACATGATGCAGTTAAGTGAGAACTTTAACATGCACTGGCTTCTCATTCCCTAAAAATTGAACAGTGAAACAATAGAATTAACTATGCATTTTCTGCCAGAAATCTCTGACTGTGCACAGCGCATATTTAACAAAATGTATTAAAACAACTTCTGCATAACCTGTCAACCGAATAAAATGAAACCATTTTTTCTTTAAAGTACACTCCCATGACTAGACCAGCTGCATCAGTGAACAACTGCAAATCATCTGTTGAGATGATCCTTCATGCTGTATGGCAACCACATTGTACTGATCAAAAATCTCATACCAGATCGATAAATCCTACTTAACAATATTATTGACTATCAATCTGTGATTTTATTTTCTTCCTCCAGCCTCTCACCATGATTTCAATTTACCTCATAAACATGCTTCTTGGCCCTATAGCTCTACAAGCAAATTTCACAGACCGAGAAGACCCGTTACTTACTTCACCCTGACCTTACTGGCACCTGAAAGTAACTCAGTCTTCCCTTTCAACTTATCTACTTTGTTCTGGGGCAAGAAAAAATGTCCTTACTCAGCATCGATCAATAATCCCAATATCATAAGAACCTTTGCTAGACCCCCTTTCTCGCCATTAGTCAACATACCACACTACTAAGAAACCTTTTAAACTTGCCTAGTGCCCATTTTACCTTCACCTCCAGAAAAAAAAATCATCAAGGTAATGGACTGTTCTCTATTTACAATTGTTCACTAAACACGTTTACAGAAGTAGTGAGACAGACTTCTTAATGGCAGCACAGGATACTGCTTTGTTGAAATAAAGCCATCCAACCAAAAACGTACCTATTTTCAGTCAGTCATGCTCCCCTTCGTGAAGCAAACAAAAAGCTGACTCAGTGCCTAGCTCCACAAATTCTGTTGCCTGAAATGATTAGATGGTTTCTACAGCATCATCCAGTCACACATCCTTCTTTCCAATGTAGTCACTGACTGAGTATCCTTCTAAGAATGACAAGTGGTGGATCATATGGAGCTTGCCAAGTTGGTTCTTTGGGACCAACCCTAAAGGTGACATCCTAAAAGAAGGAAAGCATGGTTCTGGCAATGAAGACAAAAATCTCCCCTCCTGAACCTTCTTACTGGAAGTTCTAGTGTATGCTCACCAAGCAATCCACCACTGACTGAATGGCAAATCCATCACAAAAACCTGTCATCAGTTCAGCATAACATTAACCTGACTGGGTTGCCAGCTACATGGATACAGGGCACCTCTACCTTAATAGGAGAATGAACTGGCCATAATCCCGGGCCTCCTGAATTGGATTGTGGAAACTTCAAGGTGCTGGTTTCTTCTGTGCTGATCTCTCTGTCTCTTTCTCGCTATATATATATATACACACACACACACACACACACACACACACACACACACGTGGTTAATCTTTGAGACTCTGACAGAGGTAATGGGATATTTAATGGTACCTGGTTTGCAGGTTTCTTTCTTTGGCTGTTTTTCTTTAACTGTCATTCTGATGCGGACAGTGCAGCATGCAGTGGTAAGACTGATTGTGCTCCTTAGGAAATCATTATTTCTTACTTTCTCTACAGAAACAGATCTTCCAATTTCAAACAGCACACTTCAGAACTCTTCATTTGACTCACCCCTACTTTTAATTATTTATTCTGCTGGTGCAAGTCTATTGCCTCTAATTAAACATTACTATTATTTTTAAATGTACTTTAAGTGTCTAAGACTGCCTTATTATCAGTACTTTTCATTAGATGCATGGAATGGTATATGAGGTATATTTTCATTGCATATAGTGTTTTGGTAGAAACAGACAGTGAAATCTGAAGAAGGTAAATTTTTAGTCTATTTTATGTGTACCTGATGATGCCAGGAGAAGTAATTGAATCCCCAAAAGACTTAGACATCCTCCAAGAAGGTTTGTCCCACATAAATAACTGATGCTGATACCATGGACTGAAATTAATTCCAAAAATGCATCATTGTATCCTTTCAGAAGTCAACTCCTCCAGGGAACTACCACAATGACAACATACCTGGAAGAGTTGACCCAATTGTTTAGGATTTGGCAACTTATGTGAACGGTTACCTAATTTTTGAACAATATGTGTCTATTGTTGTAAGAAAGTCATTCTTTATTGCACAGCTTATAAACAAAGGGATTGGGTCTAGATCTAGGAATTTAATGGTCCCCATTTACTTAGTTCTTATCGGGCCATTCATTGAGTATAACACCCCCTTCGGCATGTATTTGTCAGGACACATGAAACAACTAGAATGCACACATTGATACCTTACTAAAAGGATACAAGGTCTAAACAAAATGTCCTACATGGGGTGACTCAAAGCCCTCTCACGATACTATCCTATGTACTGCTAAAAGGTGACCATTGTCTGGCTTTCAAGGGATCTTCTGACCCATTACTGATGGATTTACTGTACTTCAGCAAGTTAAATGACATCTGCAATACTCTGTCTAAGGATCTAAACCTCTTCTGCAACATCAACAGAATGGTTTGGAGGAACAGGTATATCTCAAAGAGGATACTACTGCTCTGGAACAGACTCTCCATCCCCAAAAAAACAAAGGTCATCCCTGTCCATATTCAAGCAGAACTGGGATTGATGGATAGGAAACAGAACATTTATTACAAGACTTCCTTCCTGTACTAGTAATGGACAGAGGCAGGTCCTAAATGCTTTATTCCATGCATGGGTCCCCCTCAAATTATCTGCGGTATGATCCCAGTTATTCTCATTACCGGTAATATATAATTATTGAACATGGAAAGGGTAAGGCCAATCTCCAACCAAACATGACAGGTTAATCTGAGCACAAAAAGGAAAACTGGCTAGGCTTAAAATGGCCTGAAAGGTAGAATTTGAGCAAAAATTTCAGCAAAAGATAGGGGAATAGAATGAAAACTTAAGGCACGTGGGATGAAACTGAGTACAGATAAGATAGCTATAATGGCAGAAAATGGGGGAAATCAGAAGAAGCTGAGAATTAAGATAGAAGAGAAAATAGTGGAACAGGTAAACAACTTCAAGTATCCGGGAGGGGTGGTTGAGGAGAAGTCATCTAAATGATGAGTTCAAAGCTAGAATAAGAGGAGCTGCAGCCAACTGGCACAGAGTGTCAGGTGTAGTACGTGACAGACCAACGCCAAATAAGCTGAAGAGTAAGGTGTACAAAACAGTGGTACAACCAGTACTATTGCATGGTACAGAATGCTGGGCAGTAAAGGCAGAGCAGTTGAGGAAGCTAGAGGTGATGGAAAAGAAAGGCCTCTTATTGGTGGTAGGATGCACACTGTGGGACAGACAAAGAAGTGAGGACATAACAGCAGAAGTAGATTGTGAAGACAACTTGGGACAGACAGAAAGAAGATAAGAGGAAACAAGGGCATCCAGCAAAGAGATGGATGGAGTGCATGAAAAAAAGCCTGTGGCATTCAGGCATGAGCAATGAAGAAGGCAGGAGAGTGGCATTGAATAGAGAAATGGATGACACAGCTGACATGACGATTGAACTCCATGTAGAAAATGGGAAAAAGTGATGATGATGATTAAAATAAAATCTATAAAGAAGTTGGCTTTATATCACACTGTGTTGATCATACCTCTCAACCTCTTACAATAAGAAATCCAGACCAAGTCATGAAAAAAGTGGTACAAATAGGGACAATTTTTAAATATTGCTCTTACAAACTTAGAAAGTTGATAGAATAATAGGTTTTGCATTCGCATGAATTTTCTGATGGGTATGAAGTCTAAAACTCAAATGTTTGTCATTATTTTCTAACTTCAGTCTTTAATGATTTGCCATTAATTTGCCAGAAAGCCACAATTTTATGAAAACTGGACGAAAATTATAAGGCAAAAATCTGGACATTCTGCGAAAATCTGTATAGTCGAGAGGTATGGTGTTGATGACACCTACAAAAGATACACAGCTAGAATGGCATAATGCATTCATAACCAGGTTATAGAGTGTGCAAGAGTGTTATAACATTTTTCTTTGATGTGCTATTTGGATGTAATAAGACTAAATTTTGCTTAGTCACTGGTATAATTCCTGGAATTTTAGTTCAAGGATGTTTTTCTTCTAATAGCCATACACCAGTGACTTTCAATAAGGAAGAGACAAAGTACAAAAAATATTTGGTGAAAACACTTCATAAGTAAATTGTTGGTGCTAAAAATAAATACCTATTCAATTCTTCTGCAGAAAGATGTACATTCTGATTTATTTTGATAATATCTTTTGGCCAAAACAATGTGAGGAATGATGACTAGTATTTCTTGAGAAAGTACTGGCCTAAATAGATACAGAAAGAGAGGTAAAAAGGAAATTTAAAAGCTTGAATCATGAACTCAAGGATCAGGCCCAAGGTGTGCCAACAAGCAACTAGAAATAAGTTTATATTAAGTATATGCTTTTAGAAGTACATCCTCAGCTCGCTGCTCATCATCACCACAGTATCACATTGTCAACTTATCCAAACCAGAATGGATTGTTTTCTTAAGATGGCCAGTTGGTTTAAAAATAATTAAAATAATCTGCATTTTTATGGAGATCTAGGCTACATAGAAACATTTTGCTGAAATCTGTGAGCTCTCTAATGTAATACAATAATGCCACTAGACATGGATTAAAAAATTCTTAGCAGAAAATCAGGGATGAAGACAAAAATAATCAGGAGGCAAAGACCACAAATCGGGACACATTTTAAATATTGCCCTTATATACATAGAAAGTTACTCTAATAAAAGTAAACTCAAATGACTGTCAATATTTAGTTACTGTAGTCCTCAATCTCAATGATCTGCTGGAAAACCACAAATATTATGAGGAACAGGGAAAAATATGAATCAAAATCAAGAAGATTCCATAAAATCCGAAACTGTTAAATAATATACCACTAGATCTGTAAGACTAAGGTAGATGCCATCAGCAGCCCTCTTGTACAACTGGTGTAGGGTGATGTATCCACAGTAGATGCCATCAACAGCCCCTCTTGTACAACTGATGTAGGGTGATGTAGCCACAGTAGATGCCATCAGCAGCCCCTCTTGTACAACTGATGTAGGGTGATGTAGGCACAGTGGATGCCATCAGCAGCCCCTCTTGTACAACTGATGTAGGGTGATGTAGCTACTGATGCATATTTACAACAGATTATACTCTGTCACACAGCCAGTGATCACAAGAGCTTGCTGAATGACTGATGCCAGTTGTGTAAAAATAAGTGGGAGAGATCGTATCCTTATTTAGCGCCCATTACTAAGTGACCTATCCTGAAATGACTCTATCTACCATGATACTCTGACTGGAATTTAGATACAAAGCTGACAACTATAAACCTAGAAAACCAAAGAAACCAATATGTGCAGAGATTTCAAAAATATGTGGTCATGGCACCTTTCAGAATGTCTTTTCTACATTTTATTCTTGAGTGAATAGGAATGCTGTTATCCTAACAGAAGAACCCAGCAAAGAAAAGCCTCATGTATATTGTGTGTTGTGCTCTATGATTTAAAAAAGTATATTTTGTCTTATTTAATGAGACCCCCTCATCAGAATAAATTACCCCTGGTATCCACTGAAACAGACCATGCCTATTAAGAATAATTTGGTATTCAGATCATCTACAGGAAACTATTTTTGAAGAAAAGGGTAGTGATTCACTAGAACACTCGTATCAGCAGGCTTTGTCCTGAAGACTTCATGAAAGGGCTACGGTAAATAATGGGAAAAAAATGGTCAAAACAGAAATGTACCACGAATCCTCAGGGACACAGCCTTATTAATTATCACAGCAAGAAGTTATATCCATTTCAAGCTTACTAAGGCCACAAGGTGTCCTCTCACAATTTCTATGTCTTTTACTGTGAGATGCATATAGTTTGTCTATATGCAAATATATAAACAGAAAGGAAAAAACTGAAATGCCAAGCATGAATTATCACACAAGCAACTCTGTTTTTTCTAAAGATTTATAGGCATTAAGTAATCCCCACAATGCTTGTAATACCGGCTCTGAAATGAAGGATTATTACAGATCCTCACTAAGCAATACAGACACGAACATGCTGTGGAAAATGTTACTTCAGCCATTTACTGATTCTTTCTTTAAAAAAGACAAATCCTTTGGGATCTATACCATATAAAACACCATCATGTGCTGAAATGAATACAGGGATACCAACTAATCTGGACCAAGACTGATGTCAGGTAAAATGTCAATGGAACTTGCTAGAAAAAATCTTCACTGTCTGACATCATTCATCTGGTAAAGTGTCACATTTATTATAGGGGAAAAATGAAGCATACTGCAAATTTAAAGTCAACAACTATAATTCACATTTTTTGTAACAGCAG
This sequence comes from Protopterus annectens, assembly GCF_019279795.1. Classification (NCBI taxonomy): domain Eukaryota; kingdom Metazoa; phylum Chordata; order Ceratodontiformes; family Protopteridae; genus Protopterus; species Protopterus annectens. The sequence goes on along the minus strand of NC_056749.1, from coordinate 554,945,544 downwards.
GTTTCAGATTTCATTCTGTTATCTGTGTATTTTAGGAGAACCTGATCTGATGACATTCAGAGTGTTTGCCATTTATCTGGATGCTTTAGCTTAGCTAAAGTTCCCTTTATACCTTGCTACAGGGGACAGCAACAGGGAGCCCTAACAGCTGTCCATACTATTTATTACCTGCCTTTCTATGAAGGTGACAGAAAGGACCCCGACTGGAGAGGTGATTAATGAACCCTGGGACAGAAAAGAGGGGAGGTACATATGGTGCTCAACCTCTTGTTCAATTTGCTAGCACTCTGGCAGAACTAATTGGAGACACTCAAGATGTTTTAAAGAGAAGGTACAGTGGCATGTTGACAAGCCACGTCAGACAATGGTTACTGGCAGCGGACTAAAAAGCAGGCAGCTGTTAGAAGTATTAGCATCATATGCATGCAGGACTGAAGCACTATGTCATCAGTTTGCAATCATGTCCCAAGAGGTCATGTTATATTTTTCAGTTTAAACGCCCAAATAAGTGCATGTCAAAATGTCACTTTTGACAAAGATAAAGGGCAGCAAAATAGTTTCCTGGCAGCAGAAGAAGAAATCAGAGTTTACAGTATGACTTTAATAGCTTGTGTTAATCCACCTGTAAAAAGAATGCATGCAGTTCACTGTTTCGGATGACATATGATGGATTATACAAATCCCCATTGGATGAGGTAACTCCGTACCACAAATGCAGTGCTAAAGAACATCTAGAGGTGGGCTTGTTTGCTGCTTCAGCCACTCATTCACCCAGGATGCAGTATAACTATAAATACAAAGCAGTAATGGCATTTAACAGGCCATAATATTCTTGTGGCTGTACAATAGCTCCAGCAGACAGCGTCCTCCCAAGCCAGCTGCTCCCTCTGCTCCATCTTAGATATGGCTCTTTTGTAAACTGTGACGGACACTACTAGGAAATTATATACGATACTAGGATATTATAACTCGAAAATTATAAGAAATGTGTGAATTATGGATCCCGGAATGAGGCAGCACTTTAGTAGGCTGAATCTGCATTTTAATATGATTTGGTTATGGTAATGGGAAAAACTGTTGCATTATGTTTGACAAATGGCATATAAAACACATATACAAGAAAGCTTAGGTGAACTATCACTAACTATTCAAAATATACAACATTCTATACCCTAAAGGGGGGGGTACCAAAAATGCATCATACATAGTTAGCACTGGTTGTAACTGTCCACTCAGCTCAGTGTTAGCCACCCTGAAATGACTAGTACCATGTGCACCATTATTTTAGAGCAGCATGGAAGTCCAGTGATTGAACCTGCCTCACAGTTTTAGTTTTCAGTTGTCCAAACATATATTTGTTCATTTACTGTGTGCAGTTAACATGCTTTAACTGTCTCTGTGTGCATTTCCTCTGGGTATTCAGGCTTCCTCCATCCTCACAAAAATATGTTAGCTGACTGATTACACTAAGCTGTAAATAGGTCTACTATTGAAATTCCAAATCAGCTTCGGTCGACCATTTAAAATGTCGACCCAAAATGCTGAATTCGAAATTTTGAATAGTAAGCCAAAGCAAAAATGAATACATCAACCTCCAAGGTTATATGTATTTGACATAGCAGGAGGTGACGTCATTCACCTCCTGATATGCACAGTAACGTACCGTTGAACTCTACAGTCAATGGTACATTAATTCTACTATTTTGCAGGAACATCGGCCATTCAACTGATTGCCATTCAGATAAGTCATAGTAAACCATGTAAATGTGTATAAAATAAAGAAACAAACAATTTTCACAAAATGTGAAGTGTGGCAAACTACTTTAAAACTACACCACAATGCTGCTTTTATCTGTTGGATTCCATCTTTTACAGCAGCAGGGCTGAGAAGTGCAACAAAAAACAAAAGCAACAAAACAAATGGAGTGCAGCATTCAGACCTCAACAGATGGGTCAGTATGTCTGTCTGATCTGCAATTTAAATGCATTTAGCATTCTACCTCTTTTCCATCCCTACCTTGTCTTTTCACCATTGATCTAAATGTACACTGTAAATTTCCTCTCCATCAACCATTCTGATACCCCATTACATGGGTTTACAATAATCTCAGTGAAGTAATTCTTTAGGGGTGCAGGGAATAGTTAGTCCCTATTGTCTGCTACTTGTGCAGCCTCCTTCCTCCCCGTACCCATTCTTTTTAGAGTGACCCCTTGAAATATCCCTGAAACGATCATTTATATTATTGTCATAAACTCCTGCCTTTTTTGGTCATTTCTTCTAAGAAATAAAAAAAACAGCTCTTCTATTCACTGTTCCACTCTAGCTCACCTCTGGAGTGGCTTCAGGTTTCTATTTTCAACCTAACATCACTTTCCTTGTATGGCCTCAAGAACTGCATACAGTACTCAGGACACTATGTCTGGAATCTGTCCCATTGTCCGTTGTGGATATTTGCCAGAATTCTGTTTGCTACTGTCACTGTATTGTCTATCTACTCCTAGACGTCCAGTCCACACAGCACATTATAAACATTATTATATTATGCAAAGTACACACGCACTTTCAGCTGCAGGTAATATCGAAGCGAAACAAGGAAAACGCACAAAATCATGTCATGATACTGAGTTACACTTGTACAATGCAAGTCATATAATCTCATTTAAAAACAAGTCACATGACAGAGGGTAAAGGTGAGCCCAGACAGATGGCTGTTTGAGCCCAGAAATCTGTACAATGGGGAAAAAAGAAAAGTAGTTTTTAGCAGAACTAAAAGCTATTGCTATAGCTGCCTGGATAAGCTACCTTCCGTTGTACAACAGAAGAGGAGAAACTAAGATTCCAGCATTTTCTGGCAGAAAACAGAAGTCAACAACTGCTAATGAGACAAAATTCAAACCTCCAGACAGATGGAATAACAAATGAAATCAGCAAAGATCCAAGGAGAGGAGGAATACAGAAAAAACATAAGAGCAGATTAAGAATGAAGGAACAAGAATAGCAGGGGAGCAGCTGTCTGCCTTTAAACATGGCCATACCAGGTACAACTTTGTAAAATATTTGAGAAACAATTTGATTTGGAGGGATAGTTCCTCTGATATTTGGGGATAGGAGAAACAAACATTTGTTTAAGGCCCTTCATAACCTTACCTTTGTCTTGAAGAGTTTTAAACAATTCTGCAGTAGCAGTATGAAAAAGATTCTGGATATCTAAGGGAGCATCTACATCTAAGAGCTTGGTCTTAATGTCACCTGGTAAGGCCTGTAGGCATAACCATACCTCTTCATAATTGAACTGGAGGTAGCAATTTTAGAGGGTGCATCAGCTGTATCATAACTACATTTGATGGAATGGCAAGCCACCTGAGAAGTACAACTTAATAGAGACAAGGTAGCTGTGTTTCTTTCAGAGTCAGTATGGTCTGACAAAAAACCCCAAGCTGAGCAAAAGAGTTAGAACATTCCTGGTAATACGGGCATAAAAGCTAGGGTATCAGAAGTATAGACTTTTTTCTCAAGCTTCTCCATAGCTTTTATGCCTATATGACCAGGAATGTTCTAACTATTTTGCTCAGCTTGGGGTTTTTTTGTCAGACCATACTAACTCTGAAAGCAACACAGCTACCTTGTCTCTATTAAGTTGCACTTCTCAGTACTGATATGTTTAGAAGAGAATAAATGCTTGGGTAGCTTGCCTGTGGAAATAGGTCTGAAGAAGCACATTTGTAAAAGTACTTAAGAGCCTAAGGCACCTTATAAAAGTGGTTTGGCTTCCTGGGACCTCAGAGTCAGGAGTTAAACCAGCAGCTGTAAATGTTTCCAAAAAGGCAGCTAGAACAGTAGAACAGCCGAAGGCTTAGAAGATTCTGTTTGTAATAGCTCATAATATCTCTTTTGAATGTCAGATACTTAGGAACAATTTTATATAAAATTTTCCATCATACAAACCACAGTGTCCCCAAAAGACAGCTTATCAAAGGAGGAATCAAGGATTAAGGAATCCTCTTCCTGTGAAACATAGGCTGAGGATGAAAGGATTTGTGATTCGTCTCCAGAATCCAGTTCCTCATCTGTCATCTGAGGGATCTGACTCCCTAGTCCTTTTGGCTGTAGTGGAAGACCAGGAAGAACCATGAATAGACAATCCCTGAGGGGGCTTTAGAGCCATCACACCATTGAACAATCCCTAGATAAAATCCTGCCATTCTTTATGAGGATCCCTAGCAAAGGGTGATGATGTGTGTTTAGTTTTCTGTTTCTTTTTTACAGGAGTGTCAGCTTTGACCAACCTAGGAGGTTCAGAGCCATGCCTGGATTCTATAAGGGTTCCAGGAACTTCTCCCTAACTAGAATTTGGGGAAGACCCCTAGGCCCTTTAGAAATTGTCAGCTGTAGTTCCCCCTCAGTGTCCATAATGGACGTTTGCACATGCTCAGAAGATGTGTGAGAAGCAAGTTCCATGCTGGCCTCCAACTGCATCATGGTAGAGGGAACTGGCATCAGCACTGCATGGTCTTTACTGTCTTCATCCACCTCAAAACAGATGTACAGTGGAGGCTGGAAAGCAGGAGAATCAGAATAAGACTTTTTAGTCTTACTTTTAAGAGCCAGCTGCACATTGGGCAGGCAGATTTGGCCATGGTACCATGGGTCAAAAGCTTAAGGTGTTGGTTCTCCAAATAGATGGAAGACAGAAGGCTGCAGAAAGTTTTCAGAAGAAAAGCCTGACAAATGATACAGTGGGTATGGTCACCCGTAGCACCTAAGCAGAACGGGCAGATCTCATGTCTACCTTTATGGGGCTTCTATCTCCCACATTGACATTTTTCTTCCTGAATTACATGAACTCACAATAAACAAACAGAAAAATGGTTTGGTCGGAACCAGCTTAATGAAAGACATTCAGACAGAGTGCCATTGTGGTGTTTAGACTGGAGGCAAGGAAGTTCTGGGGATTGAGCATGCATATGTTATGCCCTACACCTGCATACAGAGCATACTTCTGATGTACAATGTTGAGGGGATATAATGGCTTTAATATACTGATTGGACATTGGGCTATCCTCAGCATGAGATCCTCACATATACTTAATACTGCAACAGTGATAAGGAAGGACATTAATCAGTATGCTGGCCTCTGAAACAGAAAGCATAACAGCCAACAATTGGAAGAAAAGAAGCAAGATACAAAAAAGTCAAATTCACAAAATATTCCTGGATGTCACCAAAAGAACATAAAGCAGATGAAAATTAGAGGGGTACAGAGAAAGCCAAAGCAGAATGGGTGGAGTTACGGAGCTACTACTGGATTGAACTGAAACAGAGTGGTAAGAAAAAAAGACAACAAAAATGGGTAACAGCTGTTGGATAACACAGTGCACCATGTTTGATAACTCTGCAGTATGTAAACGATTTTTGTGAATTCTAATAAACAACAAAAGTGATGTGACTACTATATTAAGACCACTCATAGTGGTCTCAGGCAGTTCAGAAACATGTGGCATAATAATTTTCTTATGGCCAGTGCCAGTACTATGGAGGCCTTAATTACTGCCCATGTTTGACAACAGGCATACATGCTTGTTGCTGGTAGTGAGGATGGCCAGCATCATGTGACGCCAGAAGCACACACTGCCACTGTAATGGCTGGCAATGCAAAAGCATGGCCTGAGGGTGATCATTAGCTCACCGATTCACTGATGGGCATTCACCATCATTCGAGTGTCTGGATGTATGTCCTCAATTGGAGTGTGCTCTGGGCCACCAAAGTGTCATTGTTTATACAACCTTCCTTCTCAAAGGATCTAGTTAGGCACCCAAATGATTTTACCACCAGGTTGATTGTGAGAGAAAAATGACCTGCTGTGGCTGCCTTAATGGTGACCCTTCTCAGCCAATGTTTGCCTAATATCTGGGTGGAATCCCTTAAGCAGTGGAATGAACAGGCACTGTCTGATCAAGGGGAGGCATGATGGCTAGCCATGTGGGCAGAAATTACTCAGGGAAAAAATATGGCTCCCTGTTGAAATGTTGGCACCTCTAACACTGAGTGCCAAATGCAGATCCCCCCCCCAAAAAAAAAAAAAACAGAAAATGCAAGAGAAGTGTGAATATCAAATATCAACCATCTCCTGTAATCTTGCTTTAGCAAGGGGGAAAGCCTCTTGAATCCATGATTAGGGGGGGCAAGCCCACCATGCACCCTGAACTTATATAATTCTGAGATCACCATACCTTAGAGAAAAGGAGATATTCCAAGAAATGGCCATCTCAGACTTAATATATATATGTAAGTCCAATTTTTGGGCCACAGTAAAGCAGGTCCTGACATTACAGTCTTTATCAAAAAATATAATAAGTTTTTTACTGCTAGCTACAATATTACAATCTGTAATGAGCAATATATTTCCAGAAATGGAACAGAATTAACAATAATCAAAACTATTTAAATTACTTTAATACTAATGCTGCTAATTTCAGTCTAGTACTGTTTATCTGGACATTGATGTTTTGAAGAGCTACATGTTAAGAATTATGTAAACATATGTATGACATGCTTGTCATATCTCATGGTATTTACTTGATATCTGGCACATAAATTGTACATCAGAAGATGTGATTTGTAGTTTAGCTAAGAGAATTCAGGGTATAAAAGCTTCTGATTAGTTTCATTTGCAGTCTTTTGGTAGATTTCTTCACTTTCCACTTGTGCACTATGTGGATATAAGCAACTTAAGTTAATAACACAATGTTCCAAGATCTCCTCTGAAGTAGTAGTTGTACCTAGTGGGTTTATCATACTAACAAATAAATACAACAAAAGCAGCTCAGTGTTTGAGTTGCAATATTTTATTTCACATACTCATTGTTCTTTTTCAAATGTAATGTTTATAAAGTATATTTTATGACATCACTATTAAATGGTTATAGTTGCATCAGTTCATGCCCTTCTTACTGTTGTTTTTTTCACAATGAAGTAAATCCCACCCCCTCAGGAATTGCTGCTGTGTATGCCTTATAAATCTGCCATTTATCTAAGTAATGATACCAAAGACTAGAGGACTCACGGATATATTTACAAAATGTTGTCACATGTCACTTTGATTTGTTCTAAAACAATCACTTTAAAAGCAGGTGGCACCTCCCAGGCAGAAATGTAGTTCTGAGTGGCACACATTATATGAACAGAACTAGATGACAACGTTATGTGTTGATTGAAGGGAATCATCTCTTGGATAGCAAACTGTCCTCCTCTCACCTCTGAAGTTAATATCAAAGATATCTGATGTCAGTAACATTGCTAAATAGGCATGCAACTGATAGTTGACTTGTTCATTTCTGTTAGGTCACTAGCTTGCCACAGAGATGAACAGATATCTACCCCAGTACTGATATGGGGAGTTCCTTCTAAATGGTGCTCAGACAGCCATTGGCAGATGTAAGTGTCTTGGAAGTTAAAGGGTGTACTGGTGCTCATATGGACATTTGAATGCATTCCTTTGTGGATCTTGCTTTATGTATTGAATGTGTTTCATGTGTATCTCATAATCTGGGTTACAGGAGTGCAGAAACAACGTAAAAAAGCCATCAAAACTGAACGGCTCAGGTGTTCCAGAGCCAAAACAAAGTTAAACCATTATTACAGAGTACAAAGAAAGACAGTTTGTGCCTGAATTAATGCACGTCAATCTCATTGTTAAATGAAAAAGAAGCACAAACTGAAAAATAATAAGTGCTTCCAAAAGCTTGTGAAATTCAGCAATTCTTGCTCACTCCTTTAAAATACATTGGGCTATACACGTCTTCCTAAAAAAAATTCTGACATTACTTAGAAGCAGGCTCTTAATAAAGCAGGCTAACACAAAATAAAATAGAAAAAATGTGAACTACAAAAACATATAAATGCCATACTATTTTGAAAATAATAAATGAATATTATCTCCAAAACTGTTGCACCCGATAGAGTACAAAGTCTTAATAAAATATTTTCAGCTAAAGTTATTTTCAGAGCGAGGATGTGATCAGTCAAGATGCCATGCACGCTCATTTAAGATAATTTCCAGGATGAAAACTTGGCTCTATTTTTGATTTATTTTCACTTTTTACTGATAGTTTAATTCAATGCAGTGCCGCCAACCTTCAAGTGGAAAGTGCTGATAAGGTAACGAAAAAAATTCTCAGTTGTTACTATAGGATTGATGCAGTCCACTGATTGAGGAGGAAATGTATTTCTACTTACTTAGGGACTAAATAAGGCTGTTGATTGACAGGAAAGTCAGCACATTGTCTCCAAGGCAGTTTGTTGATATCGCATGCAAGCAGAGAGAGAAAGGAGCCCATGTAATTACAGTACTGCTCATGGAATGAGGCAGAACTGTATTAGAGATATATAAAGGTTTCAAAGCACTCCTTATTTGGATAATAAGCTATGAGATTTGTGGCAGCAAATCCAGGTCCATTTCACTAAACTAAATTATACTCTGCCTTTGGAAGAAATGTCTTATACTTAATGGCACCGAGTGAAAACCAGGAACTTTTAAAGCAGCACACAACACAGTTATGCCTTGGTATGCAGTGATTTAGTTTCCTACATCTATATTTCATGTATTTTAAAACATTGTAAATGCTGCACTTTGCAGTTCCTCTTTTTTAAGGGGGTCCCAGAAATTTGATCCCGAAGGGTTACCATTTTGTGAACTTTATTCTTGGTTGCTGTACTAATGTAAGGTGCAGGATGCAGTGTGTGTGTGAGGATGCATGTCTACAGTAAGGCTGATCAACAATGACAGCACTGTAACCTTCACAGCATGAGGAATGGAGTTGGATCTTTATTCCATTCTGTTGCTCCACACACATGGCAAGGGGTGGTTCATAAGCATTTCAGCTACACACTGGCTATGCATGTGGAGAAGAGCTGATGCCCATATCATGCAAATGAAGGGATTACTGCCCCTTCTTGACAATGCCAATTACTGGAAAAAATACTGATGTTTCCCAAACTCTGCAATACCCCAAATTCACAAAAAAAAGTGCAGTGGGGGAAATAGTAAGCCTGTGCTTAAGTATAATCATCAGTACATTGAAAACTGCTCTTGGAGCAATACTGGAAATTTTAAATACAAGTGCAAAGGGCTGTGTGCTGGTAGCACTTACATATACTGCTGTTATCTGTTGTTACAGCTTAAAGCACCAACAACAAAACAGTCATATGCATGTACTGCATTCTGCAGTTGAATGTTGTGTTTAAGCAACATATGATGGGATGCATTTTGTTCATCTCTTTACGGCACCTAGAGTAGTGTCATACTTCCAAAGTGTGTATTGTTCTCATATATCCTATCCCATTGTACACAACTAGTATGAGCACCCTGTGGTTGGGAGGGAGGTTGCAGACAATGTTAGCAATGGACCATCCCATCACATCCACAAGAGGCTGATACCAGCAAAGGTTGCACCACATAGTTATTACTCTGGTCTTCACCAAGGAAATCAAACCACACAAACACACAAGTATACCACAAGTATGCATGCATATCTCCTCCCGTCTTCCTTAATTGCCATCAAGCACCAGAGTTACTACTCAGGCTCATACTCAGAGTTCTAACTATGTCATCAGTGCAGGATACGGAATATCTGTTTAATGTGAAATCATAAGTATGTTTACTGAAAAAGTGGCATGTCAGGTTGTGTAGATTTAAACTGAAACATGATAACCGCAGTCTCTTACCTTATGAGTCATAATAAAACTGTTAAAGTATCAAAAGGAGAACTAAACTTTATTTCTCACACATTTTTAAAACAAGATGAAGAATTTGCTGTAAAAATAGTTTATGATTAGAAAATGCCTGTTCATTTAGGAAGTGTGTACAGGATGTATGATGACGTTGCTACAAAAAGTGGTAAAAAACTTTCCTACAATGAGATATTGAAATGGTTATTTTTACACAGTGATTACACCATGCACAAACCTGCAAGGAATGTTTTTCTTATAAATAAAGAGGCTCTGAAAAAATATTGGTGCCCATTGGCAGGGTGATATCATTAATATGTCAGGTCTTTCAAAACACAATGAAGGGTTTTCATAGGTTCATAAGTTCTTACTAAACTTATAGCAAGAGAAGACCACCAAGAGGTTAAGCCATATAACCCAATACTGATGGGAAACTAACACTATCCCCTGTTAAGGAGACATTCTTTGCAAGTAAAGAATCTTGGAAATAACATCTAATATTGTCTCACGCTCATCACTAACAGCATAACTTGCTTATATCCTGAAAATATTGCTAGCATTCAGGAAGATAAATTCATCTCCAACTTTTCCTACCACTAGCCCCAGATTTACAGTACAAAATATCAAGTCCATAACCCCTAAAATTTACATCAGAACTGATACTAAATGCACATAAGGAGCAAAACACCAACTCTGTGGGTCCAGACGATACACCGGGATGTTGCCTGGTCAGTATGAAAAATCCCCACTGTATCTCCTCCTTAACTATTCAACCACAGTATCTATACTTGATATGCCAGCAACTTGGAAAACCGTTATAATACTTTGAAGTCCCCCACAATGGACCCTGGCAACTAATCAGTCTCAAATGCATCCAGAATCATAGCTAGGGTGCGGCAAAGGGAGCAGCCACCCTGGGGTCAGAGTGTTACGAGCAGCAATAGGCAGATCCTGATCAGTCTTTAGTTCATCAGTGGAATTCACAAATTAAAACTGATATTACATTTTTTTAAACAAGAAACATCTTTATTAAATTATCACTTATGATATAAGCAGTCATACATTTATATAAATGAAAACAAACCATAATGACACAATCCTAGTTGCAAGCATTTTACACAACAAATTATACTGACAGTAGTTGCAAACATTATACATCACTTATAATCTACTCAGTCATTTTCACTCAAACATTAAATGGCTCATTTAAGTCCTGCCTTCTTTTAAACCTCATTCCTCCCCTATATGTATGGTAAGGCTTTGCTCTCTCTAATTATGGTGACTGCCAAAAAAGCAATTACTAGAAAATGGAAATCAAAATAAACCAACTATATTAGAAGTAGTGAATATAGTAACAGAGATAAAACAACTGGAATTGAAACCTTTAGAAAAAGGTAGGAGCAAACTAAATAATATTACATTTGTGATCAGAAATGAAGTGCTTAGTGCTTCATGTGGGGTATAAATTGTAACAATAAATGAAGGAATCATTTTGATACAATTTAAAATGAGAAAGAACGCACTTTTTTCAGGTTGAAGGGTGTGTTACCAGATCAGGGATGGCTCTAGAGAGCTTCTGCTCTGACCGCAGCATTTGCAAGGTGATAGAATGTGCCATCATGGACTTCATCAACAGGGGTATAGGAGACCTACAATCCACACAACCAAAATCACGCTTTATAAAAAGCAGATTATTCATTTTAAACTAGCTGACTTTTTCAAGAGAGTCACAAAAGCACTAGATGAGGTTAACTCAATGCACAAGGCTTGCTTTTTGTTTCTTGAGGCCATTGACACTGTATTACACTGTGACATCACTGAGAAATGATTCAGACACAGTCTGCATCTCATATGTACCCCATTAGACTGACAACTGTTTTATGGAACCTGATTTATTAGAGTTAGGGCACACTGTCATACATTATCATGCAAGAGATTAGTCACCAGTGGAGTATCACAGAACTCTGTTCTTTGATTAATTTGATTTAGCAGAACATAACATTCCCCCTCCTAAAGGCAGACACTGTTATTAATGACCTAAGCACTTTTGTAGATAGCAAACTCTACTTTGACCACCACAAATCCTCAATTAGGAAAGACTTGTACATTATCGACTGATTACGAAGGGTATCACCTCTCAGACAAAAAAGGACATCTTTTACCATCTAGTATCAGACCTATACTACAACATAATGCATGCTTTCGCACATACCTGTGTGAACACCTAACCTATCTTGACAAACCACAGTAGTTTCTTAGTAAAAACCTTTTTATGCAAATTCCCTAAAATACCTAGAACATCTAGAAACCCTAATTCTCATCTGCATGTCCTTCTGACAACTTGATCTCTGCCTGACCTGCAAAGCTATAAATGACACAATCCTGCTTGATCTGCTACATATCAACAAGACTAATAGCAACATAAATACAAGCTGAAGCGCTCTATCAGAAAAACATGGAGATATAGACACATGCAGGTTCAAATACAGAGCTAGAAACTGCTATGCATCTCATTGCTAGGGGTGGCATCCTTGTGGGTGAGGATATTTATACTGAAAGGCACCAACAACATGGGAAGACTGTTGCACGGGGGATTGTGCCAGCACTACTGCCAAGCATAGCTCTCAGCTTCATAGTGCAAGGAATCTGGACAAAGCCTAAGACAATTGGGGGGGGGGGGGCAAAGGCCCAAAATATGGACAGATTTTAAATAGCGCTCTTATAAATTAAGAAAGTTGCTAGAATAACAGGTTTTGTTTTACCATGCATTTTCTGAAGTATATGAAGTTTGAAACTCACATTTATTACATTATTTAGTGACTTCAGTCCTCGTGATTTTCCAGAAACCCTCAGATTTTATGAGAAACACACCAAAAATATGAGGCAAAAATCTGGACAATTGAGAGGTATGCTGTCATGTAATAGAGAAGGACTGCAAACATGAACCAGAAAGCATTACTGAAAATGAAGATGTTCTAATCACATGGGATCATCCAATACCATCAGTTAAGAAAGTAGAACCAGGAAAACAAGACATAGTAATCAAAGAAAAAAGAACAAAAATAGGTCCACGAGCACAATTGTTTTATGGGTAGCTAAACAGGTTATAACCAGGAAATGGAAAAGGCAAGGGGAACCCAGTATATACAGGAGTTGTTGGTTCTAATAAATGAGACAAAAAGACGTGGAAAATAAAGTAAAGGAGGAAGTAAAGCATACATGCACACATACAAAATGGGAGGAAAGGGGAGAGTATTGTTGAATGGGCAGGATAGGGTCACTAGCATTTGATATCCAGTAGTAGTAGCATAAGGCAAAAGTTGGTATAGAAAGGTGAGACTTAATTAGTGAGATCAGGAACTTGAAAGACCTTGCTTAGTCCTATAGTTTCAATTATGAATAGCTGAAGGAAATGTGTTTATAAAGTATTTTGAAATGTTAAATGCAAGTTCTGATATTAGTTTTAAGTGTGATACCCATGAGATTTGTATATTAAAGGTCTTTGTATGTTTTGCCAATTCAATGTGGAGGTATTTATAAAATATATTATTAATCTTTGAAGTAACATCAGTGATTACAGTGTCATATGTACTGAGAGACACGTGACAAAATATTGGTGTTGCAAGCAGGAACTAGAGCAAACTGTTATAAGGGCACCTAGACAGTGACAACAGTAGTAGGAGCAACAGGGCTAGTAGAAAGGATATTCAAATATGTGACCAATACATGTGACCTTGTATGAACTACAGGAGGAGGCAAGTTTAGGTAAATTGCAGGTGCTGAGAAGAGTACTCTTGGCTAACATTATCAACTGAAGCAAGAGTCATTTCTTTTATTCAGGAATGGGGTCCATTCATGTTATGGTATTATTTACAAAAAATTGGTAACATTAAAAAAAAGATTGAAACTCCTGATGTGAAAGATAAAGCTGTTGTCCTCAGTTTTTTACCGACTTTAGGAAAAAGTACAAAAGATAGTAAAACGATTGATTTTGTGAAAGTGAGGCCTGTGAATCCTTGAAATAAGGTTACTGAATGATTTACAGACTGTTGCTATGTATCCATAATTCTATAGTGATTTGCCTTCATTAAGAGCTCTGACAACTCATACATTATTACTGAATGTGCAAACAAAGCTTAGATAACGTAAGACAGCAGTAAATCTTTCCTACTATTTGTAAGCTATCAATCAATGGGGAGAGTGATACAGCTAATTTCTATTATGAGCACTTGCAGACCTTCTATTAAAAATATGAATAAATGGGCCATTCACATATTGCTGGACATCATCTACTGACTGTGTTTGCCTACCTAAGAAATCTCTCATAACCTTATGGGTTTATTATAGGTTTATAGGTGTGTCCTAGGCTAATGGCCCTGGAGCCTCTACAAGCGTAGCCCATAGGATTACCCTGGTCCATGCTACCCAACCTTAGTTCCCAGTGCCTCTGATGAGTAGATCCACTGGATTGATCCCCGGGGTGAATTTTCTATTTCCCATCCACTCATCAAGAAGAGGGCCAGTGAGGTGCTCTGCTTCACATGTATTGGAAGTCTATTCCAGAGCATGGGCAGTCTCTGGGTTATGTACCTGTCCCTTCAGCATGTTCTGTTGATTGTGGTAATGAGGTTGAGGTCTCTGGAGCAAGTGGTGCAGAGAGATTGGGATTTCTTTAGATGTAGCATTTTTAACAGAGCTGGGTCAGACATGGCTTTGTAAGTTGAGCAGAGATTGCCTCTAAGGAGGCGATATGAGACAGAGAATAGTTGGAGTTTTTTGAGTCTGTCCATATAGGACATTTGTTTAAGGCCTAGGATCCTCTTTGTGAGATACTTTTGTGGCCTCTCCAGTTGCTGCAGGTGTTTAGTGAGGTACATGCCAAATGGGGCATTGCACTCGATGATTGGCCTAATGTGGGAAGAGTAGAGGGAGACAATGACCTCTTTCTTCCTAGATGCAAAACCCTTAGTAATGAGATGTGCTACATAGAAGGACTTTCTGACCACAGTGGCAATGTGGTAGTCAAAAGAGAGGTTGCTGTCAACCTGTGTTCCGAGATCTCAACACATTTTTTTGCATTGAGCTTAAGGCCATGGTTCTGACACCAGTCGTTGGTCTCATTGAGGCCTTTCTGTAGGATGTCACCATCACTTGGGGAGTTAATAATAGGTTCCAACTTGCAATCATCTGTGAACTTTGTTAGCCAGAGTCCCTTCATGTTGGCCTGGACTTCAGAGAAGTAAATACCAAACAGGAGAGGACCCAGGACCGAACCCTGTGGGACTCCACTCATGAATGGTCGGCAGTCTGACTTGGAGTCAGCTACTTTCACACTGTGGGTTCTATCTGTGAACCAGTTTGCAACCTACCTAGTGATATAGGGGTTGATGCCTAGCTTGGTAAGTTTTTCTATGATTCCTGAGTGGGGAATGGTATCAAAGGCCTTGGCCAGATCAAGGTAGACTGTATGAACCACCTTACCTCCATCCACAGCTCTGGTGACTGACTCAAAGAAGTCGACCAAGTTGAGCAGGCATGATCTACCCTTCACAAAACCAAACTGTGTAGGATCCAGAGTTTGGAGATTCCCTGTATCCTTGTTTATTAAGTCCATGATGATGCATTCAATAGCTTTGCATATCAGCCTCGTCAAGCTAATGGGGCAATAGCTCCCAGAGTCTGTAGTTATTCCTCCTTTGTAGAGAGGGATAACTGTAGCAGTGCACAATTCAGTAGGAACAAAGCCTGAGGCGAGGCTGTGATTGAACAGGGCACACAGGTGAGGTTCCAGTTCACTCTGTAGTTCATGTAGAACACAGCCAGGGATACTGTCAGGTCCCATAGAAGCTGTATTCTTGGCCTTGGACAGTGCTGTTTTAACCTGTGCACCAGTAATACTGGGTGTCTGGCAATCTACTGGTATTGTGATTGGCCCTTTGGGGGGGAAGGGTAAAGTTAGCACTGAATCTGTCTGCCAGTATATTTGCAATATCTGTTGGCTCAGTATAGGAGGTACCATTGTGCAGTAGCTCAGAGCAAATCTGGGTATTGCCATGGAGATCGTTTACATAACTATAGAAGGCCTTGTGGTTGTCTTTACTATCTGCTTCAATTCTGTTTTGTTGAGGCTGATAAGGGAGTTTTTCCATTCTTGGGACTTCACCTTATTCCACATCAGTTTCCCCCTTCTGTTGTAGAGTTTGTTTATGGCAGGGGACCACCTGATTGGCTTCCATTTTTTTGAGGAGAGCATCTTAGTTCTACTGGGTATGGCGAGTTCCATACATCTGTGTATGTGTTCGTACAGTGCATTGGTGTATGATGAAAGAAATATCTAAAGATGCTAAATACTCAATTTTTTTATGGAAATTATTAAATGAAACTAGTCATGAGAATTGGTTAATGAATATCACATAAAGTCATTTGATTAAAGTAATACATGTAAAAAAAAAAAAAAATACAAGTTTAGACAACCGAGGAAGCACTCTTTGTGAAAGCTTATACCTTTTATGCAACCTTAGAATTTATTGTGTGGCACGTATTTTTGGTCCGCTAGACATATACGAACAGTAATTATTGGAAATAAGTACAAAACAATAATTTCTAAGTAATGGGGCAACTCCTTCTGAAAACAAAAGGCAATGATGTTCCTTTGAATCAGAACATGATGAAATGCTGGATCTAGTTCACAGCAGTTTTAAAGGCTTCACATAATATAAAAACATAGTGCTATTTGGGGCAAGGTGTATTTCAGTTTGACAATTAATATTGTATTTATTTATTTATTTATTTTACATTTGTTGACTGGGTTAGTCCATCTGAGCTGAATAGTCCTTTTTCAGTTGGGACCCAAGGAGAAAAGCTCCAAACACACATTAATTTTAATACAAGAAATGACAGTTATAGGTATAACACCTTTTTGACATATAAAGAAGAAATAGATATGTACAGGAAAACACATTGTAGGTAATAATGTACAAATACAGGTGTTAAATTTGTTTCTGAAATTATTAATTAAGAGTTTCTTCAACTTATTTGGCAACCTTGAAATGCTTTTGCTTGTTGCTGCATGACAATTGAATGACCAACATATTTTTGTGCAGTAATATACTCAGTATAAAAAGAGAGTTGGTTACAAAGGGTTAGGTTAGCAGACCTCATAGGCATGAGGTGGGTCCCAAATAGCACTGTTCCTTTTCTTTTTTAATGATGAGTATTTTTTCTGTACTGAACTACTACTATACTTTTGTAAAATAAGGTCATATGACATTTTTGACAAGCCAATCAGTCTTGGCAAAGTATAAAACTGGATCATCAGTAAAGAGTATTTCATTTGATTCTTTAAAAGAAGATGTGTAAACATTTAATAATAGTCTGAGAATATATATATATATATATATATATATATATATATATATATATATATATACACACGTACACACACACACACTTCCTGGGACTAAATCGCAAGTCATTTTCCCTATGTCGCACAGAAAAAAAAACACACCGTCATCTTCTTTAATTTAGTAGTAGGAGCAGCGAGATATGGCTGCGAACTATAGTTTCTGGGGTACAGTGGCTGCGAACTATAGTTTCTGGGGTACAGTATTTGATTCCTACACTCATTTATCTGCTGTGTCCCCTTGAACAAGTCACTTGGCCACACAGTGCTTGTGGGCAACTGGAAATTTAGACCAGGCTCATCAATGGTCATCTGGCCTGCATTCCCAGTAACTACCTATGAACACAGGTATTTGTTAAATCAAGTTTTTAACAGTGACAATCTTCTAAACTTACTTTTGCCAGAATTATGTTATTAATATGAGATCTAATAAATCAGAAGTGGCTTTTATGTCCACTGCAATCACACTGTTTATGAGTGATTTACTCATGTTTTAATGATGTGGTCATTCGTTCATCCTAATGCTGTGAGTACACAACAATTACGAAGTGAATAAATCGCAACAGCACACTTTATAGCTTTCTTTAAGACTTCACTCTATACATTCTAGTCTACAGCTTTGGCAAGAGGTTGTATCTGGCAGCACAGACTCACTGGAGATGCAATTTTAGCAGTGGGTAGAAAATTCCATTTTCACAAAGTAATAGTATTATATCAAAAAAGAATGGGTTTGCCATAGATGGAGAAGCCATTTAGGCAGACGTGTATACTTTTCCCCTTTTTCATTATCTTTGATAGCTTAAACACAAACATGCTTTATGAGCTGACAGTCTGTGAGATTTGTTTTCTAAGAAAGTAAGAAATATTTGTTCATGGCAAGGGGAATCACATTTATACCACTCAATATGGATGCTGCTTACAGCCTCCTCTTCATTTAACAATGAAGGCCTTCCACAAGTAGCATAAAACAAAATCTCTAAATTTATATAAAATTCTAGCCCCAAGAATATCACTAAGGGTTGTGTTCACAGTTACTACGCGGGCACATTATGGTTATCAGTGCTGTCTATGAATGACCACATCTAAGCCGCAATTCATAGATGCCACTTATGCTAAAGCAGAATAGCCATAATTAAGCATAAGCAAATGAACACATAATAAGATGTAAATGAGGAAAGATTTAACCCAGCATATGCTCCCTCTTGCTTATTTGCAATTCATAGTGAAATATTCCTGGTTTTTCACACTGTCTGCAGTATTTTATATAAAGGGGAGTCACACACATTTTATTTACCTTGCAGTCTATAAAAATGCTGTTACTTGCTGCTAGCCTTGCTATTTCCAAATGTTGCTTGTTTTGGGGTGTATGTTAAATCATCGAACACTTAAAAAAGTGAACGATGATTTATCAAACCCATGTAAGTGAAAGCTTACAATCTTGAACACTTAGAACAGCAATTCTTTTCCAAGGGAAAAAAAACGCTGTTCCAAAAAAAAAAAAAAATTGTGAAACATTACATAAAGTCAGGGGCTTCACCTACTTAAATATACCAACTCCAGTAACGGAAGCAGCCAACTGATTTCTTTCCTAGGGAAAGAATTTGCTTATATGCAGTTTCGCTATTCTGCCTTTTCGTGCTTTCAAGTTTGATCAAGACGCATTTGAAAGAATGTGTCTTCAATCATTTAATAGGGAGCCTTGTTTTGGCCTAGCTAAAATCAGTTGCACCCAGTGGAACTTGCCTGTCAAGAAAGCAGAGATACAGACAGAAGATAACTCACTATTACTTTGATAATCAGGAGAAATTTGATAGGTTCAGGGTGGGCAGAAATATTATAAGAGTCACAGTGATTATATATGATCCTCCATATGGCTACTGGAGTAATGCATGGACTTTCTGTCCCTGTGGGTACTAAGGTATGTATAGTACTCATTATCCTTACCACTGGAACCTTCTGGAAACAGACTAGGGCACACTGTGTATCTCACAGATGTTCGCCTTGAGAATACTGCAGCAGTTCCTGGATGTGTACTTTCCCAGTGTCATCTCAAGACCAAGCGTGGTCTATGTGCTCCTTTTATGGGGTGCCACATTTCCCTGAGGTACTCGATGCAAAATATTTCACCCATGATGTAATTAGGGTCATATCTGGTCCAGTGGGTGGGGGTGTTACTGCAAGAGAAGGGCCACCATTCCTTCAATTGCCAGATTGTGTGTGTTGCAATGGGGGGGGGCACCACCAATGTCTCTGCCCAGCATCCTGGCAGTGCACATGACCACAATATCTGGAACAAGTGATCATTCTACCACCTCTTCCTGCATGGTAGGATGCCCAGTGGTCACCCTGTTGGTAAGTGGACCAAACGTTTTCTTTTTTCTATTGTATTGAAGTAGTTATTAATGGTAAAATGCATTACTGAGGACTAAACTACATTTCCTTTGTCTTGCTTCTCTCTTACCTTTTTGCTTTTTATTTGTCTCCGTTGCTTTTTTTAAAGCTGTCTTGCTATGTTAAACCCATTTAACATAGCGAGACAGTTTTGAAAAAAGCAACAGAGAAAGCAAGATCTCTGTTGCTTTTTACAAACTGTCTCGCTATGGTAAAGGAGTTTAACATAGCGAGACAGCTTTAAAAAAGCAACGGAGAATCTCTGTTGCTTTTTTTAAAGCTGTCTCACAATGTTAAAAGAGTTTAACATAGCAAGACAGTGTGAACCAATGGAGATCTTGTGTTCTCCGTTGCTGTAAAAAAAGAGTTATAGTAATGGAAAAAGTCCAGGCAACCAGACCTTTTTCCATTAGTATAACTCTGATTTAGAACGTGCACGCTGACCAATCAGCGTGCACGTTTTTGAATATTAATGGGGGGGTGGGTCATTGTATAATCCACATTTTTAACTGCTTTGCACTGTACATTCTAATGAGGTGGTGTACCTGAGTATGCACATACTGAATGTCCTGAAGTAGTACAATTAGTAAAAAATGGGTCTTCAGTATTTATCTCCAGTTCATATCTTGCGATTGAAGGAAAAAGTTTCATACTTTTTTAAATCATGCAGTGTTTTTTCAGTTTAAACTGTGTGTTCTCTGTTGAGGTGTTGAACATCAAATTATTTTATTTTGTCACACAGAATAATTTATTGCCTTAGAAAGAAAATATCTTCATTCTTGCAGTGGTAAGGGTGAAGTGCCAGCAGCATTTGTTTACATGGCAGGATACTTATTTCAATCTGTAATTTTTTCATTACTGTGTTTCCATGAACACTTCTGTATAACTTTAAAGCTGTAAGAAAACAGACAGCATAATGGTTAAGGTGTTTACCTTATACACACAATGTGCAGAGTTAGTTTCCCACATGGAGTAACTGCCAAGGCTTAAAATGGACCACAAGGGCAGCTAGCCTAGTACTAATCTATGAACCTATAAGAAGCTGTCAGCTGTAACAATGTTAATTCATAGGTCTTAATGACTGTAATTTATGTCTTACATGTGTTTCTGAAGATCAGATTGTAAGTAATGGAAATGCCACACTTGATTCAGAGTAGGTCAGGGTTAAATGTGTCACATGCATGTCCTGAAGATAGGCTAGGTGATAGTGCAAGTAATTTTGAAGAGAAGCTGTCATGAGATCTGGATGGTGAGTTGGTCCAATGTTGCGACCAACTTGATACAGGTGATCCTGCAGATAGTGCCATGAGAACATGACAGGGACCTCAAATGAGAGGTTCAGCTAGGAGTAGTTGAATGCTGATGTGGCCTGCATGAAATCTGCTGTTCTTGCACCCCTCCCAAATAATTATAATATTTTTTGACAAGCACTTGTAGTTCCATGTAATCTGTCCCTCATGTGTCTGGACAGTACACCGTCCTCTTCCCCTTCTAAGACTAACTCCTGCTTGAGTCTAACAAGTCCTAACTAGTGCATGAATGGAGGCAGCACCAATGCCTGCTGTGGCACCATACTACACATCAGTGTGATCATGGCGTTATTCCTACCCTGTGTCATTTCCAAGCAGCGCTGGAAATCCTCTAACATACCCTGGAGGACTCTGACCATTTCCAGCCAACTTTCTACAGCAGTGCTCTAAGCCCTAATAATGTCACTGCACATTTGTTACTGGGCAGCCAATGCTTTACTTGTTCCAAAACCAGCAAGAAAAGAAACCGAATAGCACAAACAATAATAATGGCTACAGAAAATAAGTACAAAGATTTTATTTCTCTAGCACCTCCGCCAAACCACCTACTTGTTTCCTGGGTTAACTGTAACAAATTCCTGCACCTGGATTCTCTTTGTAAAGGAAATATGTCACTGTTGTAACTGCAACCTGCGAATTTCTGCCATCATCCTGAAATGGTTTATCTGGGTTTGGAGATACTGGAGTAGAAATACATGCATTTTCTCCCTGTATAAGCATGAATATAATGTCAGCATGTGCTTGACTTTGTGATGTAGAGTCACTTCCTGCAGAGTTACTAACATGTCACGGGGTGTGAGATCCTCCATTAAACTTGGGGACTGTGAGCCACTTTCCTCAGACACCCTCATAAATATATGTATGTTATCATCTTCAACAGCCATTCTACTGCTGGTATCCTCTAAATGTATTGGCAGACTGGAACTATTTGTTTCCATTACTGACTGCAAAAAATGATTTGAAAACATTAGTAATAAAGTAGCAGCACACACTACTGTCTGCTTATTAAGGCAGTGCGGAGGACACTTACCATGCTCACAGCCACCATTGCCATTCTATGTAGATGTGGAAGTTTCACCTATTAATAATAATTGTCATACGTTTAATCTAATCATTCCCCGTCAGCATTCCATTCAGTATATAAATATATGTTACTATTTTTAAACCAACCTTGCCGACCAGACAAGTACTGCTGCTGCAGACACACCAGTATCCACACCACCTCTGATTCTGTTAGGACCATTATCTTCAGTGTCATCATCGCCCCCACAGATGGAGAGGGGGTATTCCTCATCTGGTTTTAATGGGATAGTAGTTCGAGCCCCCCCGAGTAGTGGTATGAGCAATTGCATTCTGCCTCACCTTGCTTCTAGTATGTCATACCATATCATTTGCCCTCTTGGAGTACTGTGCTAATGTGCAGTTTCTGTGATCCCTCTGCATTAATGTCCAGGACAACTTGATTTCAGGCTTTTGTATTTGGACTTCCCTTTACAAAACATCAATTTTTCATATGTCCTAAAAGCTTCCATGGGGATGCAATTTTCCACGTGGCTAAAGTCCTTTCTCTGCCTCGATCCCTTATTTTCTATCATTACTGCACAAGTAAAAATGGTTGCAGTCATATGCAAAGATTTTTGACTTAATCATCAGTCAAACTACACAATACCGACCATGAGTGCCTGCCATCATCCTGCAAAAAAAGTTAGATAACACAAACTCCATAATTACATACACATACAAAATCTCAGTCCAGCCAAGTAAAGTTGTGTTGCAACATTAAAAACAGTAATGCAATCACTTTTTCACACATTCATCCTTCCCCTAGCCTGCACCATTTCATGGCTTCGTAATACTGACATTGTTTCATTCTTCAGTGTCACTGAGAAATTGTCAAGTAAAGACACTTGTATGTTCAGCCAACAATACATCCTTACCTCTTTAGCACTTCTCAATAAAAATGCATATGTATGCACAATCACTATTATAGTATTATGATCACTAGTCAATATTTTCACTACACTGTTTACTAAAGGCAAGGTAATATGCCCATCATAAGATCACAAGAGATTACTAGGTTAATTGTCTAGGGCCCTTACAAGCCTAGCCAAATACAAGCCCTGTTCCCAAAAATATCAAGGTATTACGCAGAACTAAGTAAACAACTACTGCCCCTGTCCAAGAGGGACACAGGTGAAACTCCCAGGGTGAATTTGCATTTTTCCATTCAATAAGTCAAATTATGCTTAAATAGGGTCAACAAGGGTCTCTGCTTCACCTGAATTGGAAGTTTGTTATAAAGGAGAGGTAACCTCTATGAGACATATTTGTCTCTCCAGCAAGTCCTGTTGATGTCACATACTAGGTTGAGTTCCCTAGTGTGAGTACATGTTATACCATTTGATTTACGAATGTGCAGCATTTCCATTAGAGCAGGATATGAGATTGCTATATATACAAGGCAGAGGTCATCTCTGAGTAGTCTGTAAGACACAGAGTATAGTGAAAGTGATTTCAGTTTGTCAATGTATGACATATGCTGAAGACCCTGAATTTTCTTTGCAAGAAACCTTTGATGTCTTTCAGGTTGCTCCAGGTGCCTGGGAAAGTATATACAAAGGTAGCATTGTACTCAGTGATTGGCCTGATGAGTAAGGAGTACACAGGGGTTATAACCTCTTTTGTTGCGGATGCAAATCCCTTACTTATGAGGTGGGCAAGGTAGAAAGCCTTTCTTACTACTGTGGAAACGTGGTGGTCAAAGAAAAGGTTGCTGTCAACCTGTGTTCCCAAATCTCTCACGACTGAATGCATGCTTAAGGCACTGTTATTAGTGTGATAATCTGCAGAGATGTTGCCCTTGTGGAAGGGGATGATAATGCATTTTTGTATTGAGTTTCAGCCCATGACTTTGGCTCCAGTCATTTGTCTGTGTTAAGTCCCTCTTGTAAGATTGTTGACATCATTTGGGGACTCAATGACAGCACCCAGTTTGCAATCATCAGCAAACTTTGTCAGCAATAGGCCTTTTAAATTAGCCTATACATCTGAAAAGTAGATTCCAAACAACAGGGGCTCAGGCACAGATTCCTGTGGAACACCACTGGTTGAAGGTCTGCTGGTGGAGGTAGTGTCACCTATTTTGTTTATGTGCATTCTGTTGGTAAGCCAGTTTCCAACCCACCTGACAATATGCAGGTTAATAACAAAAAAGGTGCCCAACGATGACATACCAAGTGTGCTGAATATATTTAATAAAATGCTTTTTGTTTGACTCAATATACAAACTTCTGCAGATAAAATATTTATAAGTACTACGTAAATAGGTAAAAAATAAAACATATGAAAGCATAAATATATAGAAATCCTACAACATAAAAAAACACGTTTTTTGTGGCATTTTATATTATTTAATTATGTGTATATCTATATATATATATATATATATATATATATATATATATATATATGTTGTACGTTTTTTTATGTTGTAGGATTTCTATATATTTGTGCTTTCATATGTTTTATTTTTTACCTATTTTGTATGCATTAAATGTACATAGTACTTGTAAATATTTTATCTGAAGAAGTTTGTATACTAAGTAAAAAAAAAAGCGCTTTATTAAATATATTCAGCACACTTGATTTGTCGTCCTTGAGTACCCTTTTTGTTGTTAACAAAGTTTTTGTTTTTTTGTTATTTTGAGTTTAATATACAGGTTGATCTTCAGCTGGGTGAGTTTATCAATGATGCCTTAACTGGGACTAGAGTCAAAGGCCTTGGCCAGATCCAGGTAGGCCATATACATAGATTTGCCTTCATCCAGGGCTTTGGTGACTGTCTCAAAGAACTCCACCAAGTTCAAAAGGCAAGAGCTCCGTTTAATGTAGCCAAACTGGATAAGGTCAAGTGTTTGGAGGTCAACTATATCTTTGTTGATAATGTGCATGATTATTCTTTCCACAGCCTTGCAGATTAGACTGGTCAGGCTTATGGATCTATAGTTCCCATGGTCTATGGAGCTGCCTCCTTTAAATAATGGGATTACACTTGCTGTTTTCCATTCAACAGGTACAAAATCAGTGCTTAGACTGTGGTTAAAGAGAGTACCCAGTGGTGCAGCTAGTTCCTGTTTTAATCCATTTAGAATGCAGCCTGGGATATTATCAGGTCTCATAGAGGCTATGTTTTTGGCTTTAAAGAGAGTGTTTATGACTTGCTCTTTGGCAATACTAAGTGGAGGGCAGGTGGTAGGGATGCTTTGGGGGATATGTGGGAGAGACAGGGGGCAGAGGTTTCACTGAATCTGTCAGCTGGTAGGTCAGCTCTGTCTGTGGGTTCAATATATGTGGTGCCATTAAGAACCAGTGCTTCATAGATCTGGGTTTTTCCTTTAAGTTTTCTGATGTAACTAAAGAATGCCTTGTGGTTATCCTTAGCAAAGGAGGCTAATTTGGATTCATAGTTGAGTGCCTTGTGAAGTGTCTTATTTGCTTATTTAAGCTGAGGTGGAAATGCTTCTAATTCAGAGACTGCTCCTTCCTGCTCTTGGGCAGCAATTTCTTTATCTTATTGTATTACCTTTTAATGGTGGATGCACACCAGACAGGCTTGTTCTTTCTTGAGGATCTTGTTTTGATCCTATCAGGTATGGCTGTGTCAATACATTTGTATATATGCTTATACAAGGCATTGGTGTAAATCCCAGTATAGGTGCCCATGCCATCAGTAAGGGCAGGGGCTATGAAGCTATTAATGCCATCATGTATTAGGTGGTAACTGGCTTTGGAGAAGTTTTTTAGTGTAGCTGCTGCTAATGGGGGGGCAGATGTTATTGCTACTTCTAATAAGACTGATTTATGATCAAACCTCACTAGGGAGGTAAAGAACAAGAAGTAAAAGACCCCCCCCCCACTGAAAGTACTACCAAAAAATCCAAATAGGAAATCCAAAAGTAAGGCAAGTACTACCATGCTGTGTATGAAGCAACTTCACTTTATTAAAACAATAAAAGCAGTATCATAAGTGCTTTCGGGTAAATCCCTTCATCAGATGATAAAACACTAATAAAAACATAGTATCCAATATAGCACAACACAGCCAATGAGAATCAATAGTTTACCCTCCTTTTTTTACAGCTGGTTTTAAAGGGACAACATCATTTAATCCTGGGGCTTTGTCAGCTCCCAGTCTAAGAATCCATTGCATCTCTTTATATTCAGATTCATTATACAAGTCACCCATTCTTTGACTTCTATTTACAACACATACAACCATAAAGGCAAATACATGATTACTATGCAATTATATATGCTTGTACAGTGCATTGTGTTCTTTTCTTAACCTTATGTCTGACAGATGCTTAAAAATTCTATCTTTAAGTCTGCAATTCGTTTTCCCTACATAATGTGCAGTACATTGTTGATAGTTTGCAATATAGAAAACATTTTGTGTGTTACAGTCAGCATACATATTCAAAGAGTAATTCTTGTTAGTTCTGTGGTATATAAAACAGTTCCCTTGTGGAATGTGCTTACAGGCTTTACAATGTAGGCATGGAAAGTTTCCCTTCTTCTTAATGCCAGAATTTTTAAAATGCATAGGTTCTTGACACAAAATATCTTTCAGATTTTTATTTCTTTTCAAAATAAATCTAGGTTGTGTCCCTACAACTCTAGTTATATTCTCATCTGTTAAAAGAATTCTCCAGTTGTCTCTAATTATATTACATATACCACCTATATCATTACTGTATGTTAAACTTATTTTCAAACCTTAATTAGCTTTTTGAACCAGTGCATCTACCTTATTAGGTCATTTTTTACCTCTGTGTAACCATGGCTTTGCACTTTGTTTTCTCTAGAGACTGATGTCCATTTCCTTTTTCAATAACCTTAAAGATAGAATTTTTAAGCATCTGTAAGACATAAGGTTAAGAAAAGAACACGATGCACTGTACAAGCATATATAATTGCATAGTAATCATGTATTTGCCTTTATGGTTATATGTGTTGTAAACAGAAGTCAAAGAATGGGTGACTTGTATAATGAAACTGAATACAAAGAGATGCAATGGATTCTTAGACTGGGAGCTGACAAAGCCCCAAGATTAAATGATGTTGTCCCTTTAAAACCAGCTCTAGCAAAAAGGAGGGTAAACTATTGATTTTCATTGGCTGTGTTGTATTATATTAGATACTATATTTTTACTAGTGTTTTATCATCTGATGAAGGGATTTACCCGAAAGCACTTATGATACTGCTTTTATTGTTTTAATAAAGTGAAGTTGCTTCATACACAGCATGGTAGTACTTGCCTTACTTCTGGATTTACCTAACTAGGAAGGTCTGCAAAGTTGGGATGTTACAATGTTAGTGAGCACTAGATCCAGAATTTTTGGGCCCCTTTTGGGGTTGTTAACCAACTGATCCAGGGCATTGGGGCTGACGAAGTCCAAGAACCTTTAGGCAAGTGTGTTAGGACACACATAATTTACCCAATCTATGGATGGCTAGTTAAAGTTACTCAAAACCTGGGTGTTTGGTTGTATCTTGAACGATTCAAGTAGATCCAAGTAGGAGGAGGGGTCCTATAACTGGCAAGAACTTGGAGAAGGGTCTTACCTACATTCAACTGGACCAGGATTAGTTCAATGGAATAATTTTGTTTAACCAATCTAGAGGTGTATTTATCTTTGATGAATATTGATCACCTACTTTAGTTCTTGCACTTTCAGTTTGTGGTCTGAATGTGTAGAAGGCATTATAACCTGGTATAGCCAGGGTACTTTCTGCAGCTTTAAATGAAGTCTCTGTAATGGTACAGATGTCAGTATTTTCTAAGATGAAGTCTGCTTCCAGCAAGTGCAGTTTTTAGTTTAGACTCATAGCGTTTATCAACATAACCTTGAGTTTGCTTTTTGAGGATATTTTTACATTGAGAATTTTGTTGTTGTGACATTGCTTAAAAAAGGCTCAGAGGGAGGGACAAGAGCCTTAACCAGTAACTGAAATTTGAGAGGTGACAGATAAAGACCATATCTGGCAAAGCAGCATGGTCCATCAACCATGTATTTCCAAGCTGACAGGTACTAGATCCCCTTAGAATGACACCAGAAACTAAGTCAATTGTTAAAGTCAATCTTTTTTTGTTTATACTGTGGTATCTTTCTAGGTAAGTGTAATTTGCTGCTCAAGGCTAGGGACATACCTGCCTGAGACACATATTCAGAGAGTTCAGTCATGTCTCTCTTCATATAGTCCAGTGACGTACGTCTCAAGTCACTCACACCAACATGAACTATGACGGCGTCATAGCAATACTTGTTGTGGTGAGGTGTGTGTGTGTATGTGTGTATGTGTGTGTATGTGTGTGTATGTGTGTGTGTGTGTGTGTGTGTGTGTGTGTGTGTGTGTGTGTGTGTGTGTGTGTGTCTGTGTGTGTGTCTGTGTGTGTGTCTGTGTGTGTGTGTGTCTGTGTGTGTGTGTGTCTGTGTGTGTGTGTGTGATCTGGTGGATCCTTGCACCTGACAGACAGCTGACTGTAACCTTCTCCTTGTCCAGACTGGTGAGTGGGACATATGTGTGTCCCACTATAGAGTCACCTATAATGAAAAAAATTGGTTTAGATACACAGTGCCTTAGTGGCTTATTTGGTGACAGACTTGTACTTGTGGTTTTGTGTGTATTGAGTGCGTAGGTACAATATTAGGTGTAGCATGTTTGCGTTTTGGAGGTCTCTACTGTTTAGGTAAATTTCTGGTGAGTGCCTCTGCTTATGATGGTTTACATGCTGAGAGGGTGGTTTGTGCAGGAGGTGTATGTGGGATCACAACCTGTTCAATGTCACTGTGCTGTGAACGAGAGAAAGGATTTAAAATTCTTAGCATACATGTATCTCTCACAAATTGAGCTTTGAGTGGTTTAGGAGTAATGGGTTGTCACTGTATATGAGGCAATTGCTACATTATCTCAGGATACCCATGTCAATCAGGCTGGCAGGAGAACTGACCATCCATAATACTAGGTGTAAATTTGCTTACTTTAATGAAGAAGAGTGTGGTTTAATTGTGGGCTTAATGCTGGGTCTACACTATTGGGGCTCTCAAGGGGTACAAGGCTATTAGAGATCAGGAGATTTCAGTTAAAGTGGCAAATGCTGCAGAAAGCCCAGCTGAGGTGCTCTCCTAGCAGCTAAGTGCAATTTAGGTAACTCCTCAGTTGGAGCATGGGCAGCCTCTAAGGGAAAATAAATCTACTTTAGCTTTTACATCTATAACCACCAATGGTTACCTCCAATGCTCAGTGCTGTGTAAAGATGTGCTATGTACAAATAGATGCCTCAGATTGCTTATATGAGGATGGCAGAGTGGTGGCTGGTCACTGAACTCTGTGGAATGTGCTAAAATAGGCATAAACCACATGATCGTGGGGCTTATATAGCAACTGTAAGAAATCTTTTTTAAAACAAGTTAAGCTAACCAATGGAAATGCTCAATACTGAATCTTATTCCAACAATTTCCTACTCAGATGGGTGCTTTGCTACACTCTTCTGCTATAAGGGTACAGGGGGTCCTCAAAGTAAGATGGTTGGTTTTAGTACACAGATAATGGCGGGCAGTCTAGATTCAGCAAATGTGAATCTAGTTGCTTCTATAAAATACACAGGTACTAGAAAATACAAAGTGCAGGAAAAACAGTCTCAAACAGAAAACAGTTGAAACAGTGAAACAGCAAAATAGTTAAAACAGTTAAAAGTAGGCAGCAATACAGTAATAGACAGTTTAAAAGTACAGTAAAGTGAATAAAAATACTTTTCTGTAGATTTCATATCAGTAAAATAAATATTTCTTCTAGATAACTCATTAATTTTATATCACTGTAGTGTTTCCTATTAAATTACAATCCTTTATTTTTTTCTTTGTTAAAAAGTCAGTGGTTTCCTAAATCATTTGCTGCATAACTTGAGCAGTTGCACATTGATATGATGATGCTAAACTATTTTATATAAATTCAGATCCATTTACACATTATATACAAATTAGACTCAAGTTTATCTCTATGAATTGCATTAATATGCAAATGTGTATGGTCACTTATGCAAGTAATTTATTCTTGGCTGCTCATGAACATGGCCTCGGGTTCATGTGAACTTGGTGGCTACAGTGGTGGAAACAACAGCAGGTCTCAATATGCTTCAGGAATGTACAGATAGCCTCAGATATTCTCAAATATGAATTCATTAAGAAAAAACAAAATGGAGTCTGCCTAATATTATCTGGGCCACTTTCTCACCCCAAAACAATCAAACATTATTTAGTAAAAGCTGGTAATCACAGCACAGGAATATTTATTTCTGCACCCCCTCCCAAAAAATATATATTTACTTATGTTCTACTGGAGAAATAAATGACATTCAGGTGTAATTATCCAAACAAGGTAGCTAAGACAATGCCCAGCAATTGTAAATAACACAAACACAAATTTTGGTTACACAATGTTTTTTTATCCAACATATAAATGTAATCTGAATGTATTATTTAACAAAAAGTATGCAACAAATCATTTTGGCTAAACTAAACTTGCCAATAATAATTATGAGTACCTGTTCTAATGCCCCTGTCTGTTAACTGGTTTTGGTTAAGGTGATGACAAATACCAGAGAGAGAGTAGTTCTAAACCTGTGAATCACAGCCATTCTTATATTTCCTCATCCTGGTTGTGTCATTTCAAATGATGGGATCACCTTTGAAAGAAGGTGGATGCACTCCTAGCTGGTCAGACAAGGTGACTTTGATAATGCTCCATCTTCTTATCGAGTTGGCTCTGGATAATATGCAGGCATACACATGATTCTGATTGGAAAATGATCAATATCTAGCAGGACTAGGGTGAGCACCTGTCATCTCTGACAGGGGTCATCTGCCCCAGCCAACAGTGCCACCACAGGTATGACAACCTACAGAAATGTAGGCCCAACAAGTTGGCTGAGTGGGTCAGCCAGGTAACATCAAGAAGGCCAGAGTTCTATTGTACTTTTTTTGTCATATTACCCATAGATTTAAAAAAAAATACACTACAAAAAGGTTGCATAATTGAAGGTATTTGCTAGAAGAAATATGTGTAATGACAAATATGCATCTGTAATGTTATAATAATGCAAATAAAAAAAAAGAAAAGCATAAACATATCTGTATTCAAATTTATGGAATGGTTAAGTGATAATTCTCTGTATAAATACAAATGTAACATATACATGATGAAAACAATAATCTGCACATATATGTCTATAAATCGCAGATGTACATCTGCGTGAGTACACGTACAGCTATTTGTTCATGTATTTATACAGAAAGCAAAAAAAAAATATTTGCACTTGCACATAATAATTTCATTTACTATTGTATTACCTTGGGTACAAGTTAAATTACATGCAGGCAGTTTTTGTAAAGATGGATTTTGTTTGTGTAGGCCAGAAAAATATGTATTAATAAAATAATTGAAAAAGTAATTTATTCCACAATATTAACTGCATGAACAAAATGTCTGAACTCTTAGTCAGGTGGCACACCCTAGTCAGATTAGAGGTTGGGGAAAATGGGTAGAGATTGCATTGTCAAGTGAATGTCTAGCACATGTTATAGTGAGAAATGACTAGTTGTATTACATCTGTATACATTTTTAAATCATCCTCTTCTATGCTTAGAAGTCTTAAAGATTGTGTTTAAATTAATGAAATCAACTTATATTTTCACATTACAAAGTATTCACATGCATTATCGTGCACTCGAATGCTCTTTTCATAAAAAAAAAAAGCTGGTTTCATTCCACTGTTTTAGAAAAATATTTTTTAAAAAAAGCTTATGAACACAGAAGTATAATGTACTTCTGCTTTATTTATGGCATGAATATTAGCGTGCTGACAGGAAGTATTTACATCACTGTGGAGCACAGCTCTATTTACAATGGATTAGCATACTACAAACTTCTGAACAAAGTATTTAATTGCCTACCTATTAAGAGCTTGGCAAAACGACAAAAAAAAAATTAAGGTGATTTTTTTTACCAAACTGTTAATTTAATGGGCTGGCAACTAAATATTAATATTCATGTAAATATGATAGAAATACACTAGACTTCTGCGAATAGAATGGAATACCTTGAAAATAAGCACTAATCTTATAACTGATATTAAGGAATAAAGGTGAACTGCAGGTAAACAACAAATGTCTTATGTATTTTCTTTGTCCCAGTCCCCTTCAATAAACACATCACACTGAATGACATTTGACGACCTTTATTAAACTTCCATAAACATAACTATGTTAACCAATATTTATTAATTACAATTGAAACATAGTATAGCTCATTTTAATCACAGTACTGTGAATCACAGCCATTCTTATATTTCCATGTAATGTTACTTAGGACAGCATGACCTTGCTCATCCTGATCCAGTAAGCAGCACCCATACCTCCACTATATTACTTTAATTATGAATGAGGCATCCCAGCACTCTCTTCATTTACCATTTATTGAATTACACATCCAACCAATAAGCAGTGTCCTTACCTCCACTCGCATATTTTATTTATCAAGAAGACTCCAGATACACAGTTTCTTTCCCAACTCATTGAAATGAACATCCAACACCAGAGGGGAATAGAAGAGCCTGCCCCTCTTCTCTGCCCTACCCAGACTGATAAACTAACCACAATCCCCCACTATTCCACCTAAAAGGGGAGAGAGGGCTGGTAGCAAGTTCATGCCAAAATGTGATTCCTTACCCAGTTACACTTGCATAAAATCCTTTAAGTCCCTCCTTACCCTGAGCTCACTTCCTCCTAATCATCCCTCATTCCCATTTAACCCTTTCCTCCCTGTCTACCCTCAACTCCCACTATTATCATCTAATCCCCCTCTGAAGATGTCCCTGGACAAATTGGTTTGCTATCAAACCTCATTTGTCCTGGTACCATTCAATAAACACATCATACCGAATGACGTTTGATGACCTTTACTGGACTTCCATAAACATAACTTTGTTAACCAATATTTATTAATTATAACTGAAATATAGTATAGCTGCTTTTTATCACACCATAAAACATCCATGTAACGTTAATCTGAACAGCGTGACATTGCTGATCCTGACCCAGTAAGCAGTGCCCATATCGCCACTCTCTTACTTTACTTATGAAGCAGCATCCCACCCTCACTTCATTTACCATTTAATGAATTACACATCCAACCAAGCTTATTTTATTTATAAAGCAGCCTCCAACTACTCACTTTCCTTTCCCAACTCATTGAAATTAACATCCAACACCAGAGAGGGATCAGAAGGCAATCTTGTCCCTCTTCTCTGCCCACCAGCCTAACCAGGCTGTTCCCCCTCCTTCATACCAAGACTTCCAACAAAATCTTCCAAACGTACCTAACCATATGCTATAAAAAAAAAAAAAAGGCTGATGCCAAACATCATTCGGTGTACCTCATCCTCTCTGAATCAAAGTAGAACCCTGACATCAATATTTCAAAGCTCTATCATATAAATACCAAAAGCAACAGTTGCTTAAGTAGATAAAATTAAGCCAAATGATCCCTCTCCAATGCCAAAGTAATACCCATACCCTTGTAAAACCTCGGTAAATCAAACATATCCTCACTTATCCTAACCACCCATAGCAGCTTTGTAATTATTCCCCAGTCATTACCTGGCAAATTTACCATAAAAACACTAAAAGCCCAAAGCCATCCAAAACAAAGCAAGCCCAGCTGCTTGCCATCTTGCCTAACTGCAACCTCTTTTTGCCACCCAAAAAATATAAAATGACCAAAACAGCTTTTCTTTCCACACAGAACAATTTAATAATTTGGCCATCATTCCCACTATTACAAGGCAAAACCATCTGACGACCAACATAGCATGTGCTGACCAATGCACCACCCTATTAATGGAATTCAATACATGCAACAATAGCTCTTCTTTCCACACAGATCACCTTAGCTATTCAACCACTGTGCCCACTATTACAAGGCAAAAACATCCAATGACCTACATAGCATTTGCTGAGCAATGCACCACCCTGTTAATGGAATTCACTACACGAATAAAGCCAACATATTAATAAAGGCACTGCCCTCCAGATTGTAACCCAACAGACCTCTATTTACCAAACCAATCCTCAAAACAAAACTTATCTTGTCAGTAGCCATAATCTGCCAGTCTTCATATTATCAAACCTACCCCAACCCTTCAAATACATGACTCACCATCCCAAACTTATAAAATCACATAACCCTGTCAGCTGTGCAACTATACTAATCAGAGATAAATCCACCTTGACTAGGTGAACTACCTTGTTCCAAAGCTTAAACACAATTTAACAACATTTTGCAAAGCCCTGCCATATACCTACCTATCAAAAACCTTACCTGACAATGCCAGGAACTCATACCACTACCATATTGTCCAAATGCAAATGAACCATTTCCCACAACTTCTACTAAACCTTCAAAACAAGGTGACTGAAACTCCAAATAGTAACATCTCTCCTACCAACATTCTTCCATCCTACCAGCCAAAAAGCCAAAAACCACCCCCTCCCCAAAAAAAATATGTAAAACTCAGTAGCCCTGATGAACTCCATGACATTCCTAATCTGCTGTAGTTCCAAAACTTCACCCCTCCAAAATCCCCATCCTGTACTACCTTGGTCTCTGGTAAATCAAACAAACCATAGCCTGCATCCACTAGCAACCCCCAAAACAATGCACTGTTTGAACCTTCGAATTTCTGCTTAAATAAGGAAAAACAGTTCCTCACATATCTCCACACACCTGCATACCTTACAATGCTCTGTCAAACCCCACACCTAGATATCAAATCCTGCCTGCTCCTGCCAAATACAATGGAGAACATTGCTAAACTCCTAAAACAGCACAGACCACCCAGCAACCTATCTGCATAGCCTTGCCACAGGAACACAAACACAGCTACCATGCCCACAACATGCAACACAACCTCACATTGTTATGACTCCACCACACTTGTGAACAACCCCAAAATCATCATAAACAGTCCCAAACCTGCTTCATTCTGCCCCTCACATACCTCTTCCTCACTTGTCCCCACACTACTCCCAAACCACACTGACTCTGACTTGCCTTAATGAGCCCCTAATAATGTAGTATTACCTGCGACCTTATCATGCACCACTCCAGCTGCAGGAACATCCACTCCAGCAGAGTCTGCCACATTACCAATCCACTTCCTTCACATTTCTGTAAGCTCTCACTACAAGAATATCCATACTCATCACTGTAACCAAAATGAAAAGTTTAAGCAAAACTACATATTCACCGGTAGAAAGTCTTAGGAAGTGCAACCTTGAGAGCTTCTCCATTAAGCTGCTTTGTTCTACAAGCACGTGTAACAGCAACATGTACTCCGTAATGACTCACAATGGTTAAACAAAGAGTAAAATACCTCCATAACCTACCTATCCCTCTCAAGTGCACCTCAACTGAAGGAAAGCCCCCTGTCTGATTTCTCCAAAGTCCACATTCCCCAAATTTCCACTTCGAAAAAAGGTCCACCACGCATTTCATCAACAATTTAACTGATATCAATGGTAAAGAGAACTGAACCATTATTTCCTTAAAAGGCCTATTCTGTAAATAAAATTATCACAATTTAACAATCCTATGAGCTTCATACTTAAATTTGTTAGTGAGCCATTAGACAATAATCAGGGTAAAGGAAATTAACCAGTCCGTGTTTCTGCCAATACAGCAGATTATGGAGCCTGGGATGTCATGTGTGTTAAAGAGGAGGCTTTAACTAACAAATTATGAGTATTAAATGAGAAACGTGCCTGTAGCAGTGACACACGCGACCACAGGCAATTCCAAAAATATACAAGAAGAGATACAGCATCAGCACAAACTTCCAAAATGAACTTATATATATATATATATATATATATATATATATATATATATATATATATATTATTTATTTATTTACCTATTCTTTTTTTTTTGTTGGATTTGTACAGAAAGTTATGACAAGCTAAAACAGAGCAATTAGTATTCCCACTCCACAACTTACAAAATAAAATCTGTACTCAGTACGGTAAGCCAAAACCTTGCCATCACCCTGCCCAAGGCCGTTAGCATTGCACAATGCATGCACGACTGACAGGCAGTCTTCGCAGTCAACTTGCAATCCAGGAAAAAGCATCCACATCCTGTTCAGGCCACCATAACTGTGGCAAACTCTGCCACTTACCACTGTGCCACCACTGCCGAGCACTTCAACAATCAACACCCAAAACTGAGTCACCTCCTTCCCCTCAACACCCATGGAACAAGACATCCCAAATGCCATACAGAAGAAGAAAGCCAACACCATGCAATCATGCCAACCACCAAGCCAACCCTCAAGACCATCACTCCACTGACTCAACCCCAGCAACAAAACACAGCACCACAAATGCACAAAAACACACTTCCGCCCACATCAGTCGGCAAAGCTCCCTGCAAGTAACTTCGAGCCACTAAGGGAACAGATAAAAACCATGAATCAAAACATAGGACATTCTGCAAAATTCCCTACCCATGATCATACCACCCAACTTCCACCTGAACAAGGGTCAGTGGTCAAAGGCCAAAGCTCATCAGTGGGAGAATAATTACCAAGCAAGAGAAAAAAAAAAAAGGAACAACTACACCAGAAAGCAAGCAGAGACATTGTTCAAGTTCCTCATGCCAAAACAGATCAAGGAGGCAGGATTCCAGCATGTAAAGTCACACACCACAATGCTGAAAGGATTTTAATAACAACACAGCATGAGAAGCAACTACAGATTCACTGTCAGGGACAGCAATAGTACCAGATTCAGCAGGGGAACAAACACCCCCAACCAAGGTGTTGGCATCTGTGTGTTTATGTGCGAGTGCAAACAATACCAAAAGTAGTGAGGAAATATCACATGACAGCAAGCAAAGACATTGTCCAGGTTCCTCATGTTAAAATCTATAGCAGACCAAGGGGGCAGGATACCAGCATGTAAAGGCAAACAACACTTCCCAAAGACATAACGCAGTCACAGCAAGTAACAGACAGAGAAAGATGGCCTCCACTCGGATGAAAACATCCATCCACAACTCTTTTTTTCATTATTATGATTGTTATTATTATTATTACATCCATGATGAGAAGGTATAGGGCACTCCCATGAACTGACCCATCAGAAATCAAGGAGTTTTCACTCCCAACAAACTGCAATATTTACCGACACCCTTAGTGCAACAAAACCAGATAAGGCCTTATGAAATGGGGGACAAAGTCAAAAAAAAAATTTGGGCAGATTTAAATGTTGTTTTATAAGCTTAGAAAGGTGATAGAGTAACAGAAGGCACCCCCAGCAATGAGTACCCTGCATAGTTTGAAGTCTTAAACTCAAATGTCTATCCTTTATCGACTTCAGTCCTCAGCAAAACACAAATTTTATGAGAAATGTACCAAGATATGAGTTAATCTGAGCATTCTGAAGAAATCTGTACAGTTGAGAGATATGTGTGGCAACTGTCATACCAACTCACTCAGAACCTGCAAAAACCATTCACAGTGAATCTCACACCCAACTGAAAGCAACAAAACACACCACCACTAACGAGGGATAATA
This sequence comes from Protopterus annectens, assembly GCF_019279795.1. NCBI lineage: Eukaryota > Metazoa > Chordata > Ceratodontiformes > Protopteridae > Protopterus > Protopterus annectens. The sequence goes on along the minus strand of NC_056749.1, from coordinate 554,908,017 downwards.
AATAAAAATAAATAAATATGAGATGGAATCATGGCTCACTAACAATGGCTGCTGCAGGAAGAAAATCCTCTCAACTCAAGCTGTAGTCAAGAATGATACTGCTTAAAAGAACCAGGGAGGAACAGAACCATTAAAATTTTACTGATAATCACAGCTCTACATAATGCTGCAGGCATGTAACTTAAATCACTACCCTGATGATCAAAGTGAGAGAGGAGCCAGCTGAAAATCATTGCTAATTTAAGGATTAAATGGCCTAAATAAACCAGGAGGAAAACAGTTGTATTAAAAGTTAAATTGTTCACCTCTGCAGCATTCTTAAACAACATAATGGCCTCCCAGCCCCCAGCCAACCAGTCAAAATCATCCAAACAAGCCAACTATCTACCATCATATGCAGCATGCTAGATTCTACACCTTCTAGCAAATCCAACCTGCACAAAGCTAGAAAACCCCTTCCTCAAGTGATGTGAACATCCTCCAAGAGGGCCTTACTCAAACTAATGATTGATGCTAGAAATAAGTCTTCAAACTGATGTTAAGAAATGCATCATTATTCCCTTTAAGGAAAATGGTGTCCGCACTAATTACCACATTATTAACAATGTACTAAGCACAAAATCAGTCATGAGGGACTTGGGCACCCAGGCTGATAGCAACCTGACTTTTGACTACCACAGTGCCTCCATTGTATGGAAGGCTTTCTACTTGGCCCACCTCATAAGTAAGAGTATTTCACTCAGGAGCAAGGAGGTCATAACATCCCTGTACTCCTCCCTTATCAGACCCATTATTGAGTACAATGTCTCCTTTGACATATACCTTGACAAGGGCATGCACCGGCTGGAGAGACCATAGAGGTTTCTGACCAAGAAAATCCAGGGTTTCAAACACCTATCCTATACAGATAGGCTAAAACCCTGTCCCTCTACTCAGTCTCATACAGACTGCTCAGAGGTGACCTGTGTCTGGCATACACGGCCGTCTAAGACTCAGCCTTGATGGAGTTGCTGCATATCCATAAGTCAAACTCCACTCATGCAATCTGCATGCAAGGCCTCAACCTGGTCTGAGACATTAATAGAACTTGTTGGCGGGATAGATTTGAATCTCAATGACTCCCCCAACTGTGGAATAGACTCCCACTGCATGTCAAGCAGAGTACTTCACTAGACCTCTTTAACAGGAACTTGGATGAATGGATGGGAAACAGAAAATATATCCCTGGGATCCCACCTATGTCCCTGTTGTACAGGGGAAACAGGTGCTGAATTTGTGGGAACATGAGTGAAATTCTTGGCTAGGCTTATAAGGGCCTCTAGGTCAATATCCTATTATCATCCTATGAAGTTATAAACCTAATCCTTCTTCACCTACCCTGAAAAAAAATAGTCCAAGTATTACCCACCTCCTCTCTATGTACTACCATTAACCAAAGGCCTACCTGTCCACCACAGCACAGGTCCTCCTGGACATAAGCTTGTCATATAGCAAGTTCATGCCAAAATGTGATTCCTTATCCAGTTACACTTGCATAAAATTCCTTAAGCCCCTCACTACCCTTACCTCACTTCCTCTGAATCATCCCTCATTCCCATTTAACTCTATCTTCCCCTCCTACCATCTTAACTCCCACTAAACTCTTTCTCTCCCTCCCACTAATATTATCTAACCCTCTTCTGAAAATCTCCCTGGATAAATTGGTTTGTTACCAAACCTTATTTATAGCTGAAGATAAAATTGCCTATAAGCAGTGACAGTGGAAAGAAGAACAGATAGTCTTATTGAAATCACTGGTAAACATGAATAAAGACGTAGACAGTATTGTATAATTAACTGTTTTTATTAATGTATACTGGAGATAATTTATAAAGCATGGTAAGTCAAGCACTAATCTGTATTCAGTGCGTTACTGCAACCTGTCTTTAACTCATGTCATAAGATGTAGGTATTCATAATTTTTTCTTCAGTACAATATTACAAACAAATGCATATAGGGCATAGATATGTTCTTTATGTTTTGTGCAACAGACGGCAACATCTAAACCCCACCATAACTTGATAGTAATACACTCTCCTGTCAAGTATGCATAACCAAATCCTATAAAGCTACATCCAAAGACTGCATAAGCACTTCCCATACATTCAGTTTTATTGCAATAAAGATTTATAAAAATAAAAATGTTTTAAAGTAAGAAACTGATGTGTGAATTTATTGTGTACATTTTCTCTCTCTCCCCCTTTTTACTTTTTAATTTTTAATTATGCATTCCTTTCTCTTTTATTATTTTATTGCTCTCACATTTATGTTGATTTTTTTTCAGATCCAAAATCCCGTAGAGCAGCCCAGACACATACCTTGCAGTTTATCTTCTGCCTGCTTGGGGATGTGCTTGCAGGGGTGGGGCAGTGGCAACAGTCCTGCAGGCATCCTGCACTTGGCAAGCTTCACTGAGCAGGGGCTTTAGGATGTGCTGAAACAGGTCATAGACAGATGGATTCTGCCAGTTGAAAACTTTTTTGAGTGTGCTCAAGCCTTGCTATCCCAGATGGTGCCAACCTCTGCATCAATACTGACCACTACTCCATTAACATAGGGGTCCTAGACCTTACCAACATCTGGCAGTGGAAATGTTTGTGGCTCTGTGGACAGGAACTCCTGCTGGCACCTCCTCATCCCTTCTTCCCTTATTTCTCCTACACCATCTTATATAAAATATATTTGAAAAAACAGAGGGTCTATGTCCGCCAAAAACATTCTGCTTATTCTCTCCCTTCTCCTACAGCACAGTCCTCCTTATCAGTTCCTGCTGTGCCTCCTCCTTTATTGTGCCACTACTTTTTCAATCTTTCCTGTCTCCTTTTCTGTTCTTTAAAGTAAACAACAGGGTGTTCACACAGGGATCCCCTACATAAAACTTTTTAAACAACTTTATTTTTTTTTAATATTAGTAATAAAACTGAGCAGTCGAAAGCTTGACTTAGTTCTTTCAAGTGTAACTGTGCATAGCGGACTTTGTCTGCAATATCCAAATACAAAATTATGTATTTATTTATGTATTTATTTATTTATTCATATTTGTTGACCGGGAATGTCCGACTGGATGTAGGTCCATTTTCAGCAGAAGTCCGGGGAGAAAAACCCCACAGTTAAAATAAACAGACTGTAGATACATTGGATTACATAGCGATTAACAATTTACATAGCAATTACTTACAACATATTTACAAATGAAGAACATAGTACATCAGTAGACAACTAGAATTTTTATCTGTGAAGTATACAAATGAAGTAATAAGAAGCTCAGTGCTTTCACTTAGTATTACTTATGTTTAGGTACTTTATCGTTTTTACATAAGTCGGAATGATTTTCAAAAAAACATCACTTTTTTGTATTCAGTACAACTGCCTGGGCTTAGTTTATTTGTATATGCATGTATCAACACTCCTTGCTGATAACAGCTATGTAGCTGAGAAGCCCTGGACTATGAATACCACCTTCACTTTCCTTAGAATACATGTATGGCCACCTTTTCCCAGTCATACAGCTAACTACAACATTTAAAATGCTTTCCTTTTCTAACAAAATGACTATACATCAAAACTCCTTCAAGAACTATCATCTGTTCTACTATATCTTCCTTAATCTATACCCTCATTGGTCATCCTATCAAATACACAACTCTCACAGTTTCTCTGCTTGGTCCCAGCATATGCCATAACTTTCATGTGTACATATATAAATAACCCACACTGAGTACCTTCCAGTCAGGACCAGAAGTGAGCATTTGATGTTCTCTGAATCTCAGTGTCCATGCTGTGAACAAGTAATCTAAGGCTTTATTTCCTTGACAATTCAGGATGATCCTCATTGTTATCTGTGAAGATGTTTGTGAAATGTTACTATTATACATGAATATTTTAAATGTTCCTTCACATAAAGAACCCGATACTACCACTTGATGTGAAAATCTCAGTTTAGTGTTTTTTTCTGGGTGATTTTTGCCAGCTATCAAGTCCTAGTCCAACTCCTACCCCTACGGGACTCAAGTCCATTCATTCCCCTAGTCTGATTATCAGCCACTGAGGCCAAAGCTGCCTTGACTGGACCTTCATCAAGCCAGACATGAGGTATTATGTTCGTTCCACATCATTCTTGTCAAGGAAACTGTGCTCTCATCTTGCTGGCTTGAGGGACTGTTCATGTTTTCAGAATGGACCAAAACTGCCTGTGATCCGAGGGAGTCCACAGGACTACCACTCTTTTGTAAGTCTACTTCTACCAGAGTGTAAGCCAAGGGGCACATCTGGATATTATATATAAATATATATATATATATATATATATATATATATATATATATATATATATATATACATACATACATATATAGATACACAGTGGATATAAAAAGTATACATACCCCTGTTAAAATGCCAGGTTTTTGTGATATAAAAAAAATGAGACCACAATAAATCATTTCAAAACTTTTCCCACTTTTAACGTGACCTATAACTTGTACAATTCAATTGAAAAACAAACAAATCTGTTAGGGGAAAACATATAAAAAATAAAAAACATAGAATAAGCTGGTTGCATAAGTGTGCACACCCTTAAAGTAATACTTTGTCAAAGCACATTTTGATTTAATTACAACATTCAGTCTTCTTGGGTACACACCTGGCATCAATTAAAGAGACTTTGATTAACTCCAAATATAGCTCAGCTGTCCTAGTAGGATTTTCCTGACATTTACTCAGTTACCTGCTACAGCAAAAGGCATGGTTTGCAGAGAGTTTACAAAGCATCAAAGGGATCTCATTGTTGAAAGGTATCAGTCAGGAGAAGGGCACAAAAAAATTTGCACAGCATTGGATATAAAATGAAGCACAGTGAAGACAGTCATCAAAAAGTGGGGAAAATATGAGACAACAGTGACGTTGTAAAGAAATGGATGTCACTCCAAAATTGATGAAAAGATGAGATGAAAACTGGTCAGAGAGGCTGCAGAGAAACCTACAGCAACAGGAGCTGAGGGAATTTCTGGCAAGTAATGGTTGTGTACTACATGTGACAACAGTCTCCTCTATTCTCGATATGTCTGGACTATGAGGTAGGGTTGCAAGATGGAAGCCTTTTCTTAGACAGAAAAACATCCAGGCCCACATAAAATTTGCAAAACAATACATTAAGTCTCCCAAATGCATGTGGGAAAATGTGTTATCGTTTGATGAGACCAAGGTTGAACTTTTTGGCCACAATTCCAAGAAGTACGCTTGATGCAAAAACAACACTTCACATTACCAAAAGACCACCATCCCCATGGTGAAGCATGGTAGTGGCAGTATCATGATTTGGGGTTGCTTTTCTTCAGCTGGAACTGGGGCTTTAGTCAACGTGGAGGGAATTATGAACAATTCCAAATACCAGTCACCTCTGGCCCAAAACCCTCAGGTGTCTGCTAAAATGATGAAGAGGAATTTCATCTTTCAAACACAACAATGACCCCAAGCATACATTCAAATCAACAAAAGAATGGCTTCACCAGAAATAACTAAAGTTTTGGAATGGCCCAGCCAAAGCCCAGACATAAATCCAATAGAAAATCTGTGGGGTGACCTGAAGACAGCTGTGCAGAAGAGATGCCCTTGCAATCAGACAGATTTGGAGTACTTTAGCAAGGAACAGTGAGCAAATATTGCCAAGTGAAGAAGTGCCATGCTGATTGACTCCTACCCAAGAAGACTGAATGCTGTAATTAAATCAAAAAGTGCTTCGAGCAAGTATTAGTTTAAGGGTGTGCACACTTATGCAACCAGCTTATTGTACAGTTTTTATTTTTTATATTTTTCACCTAACAGATTTGTTTGTTTTTCAATTGAATTGTACAGGTTATACGTCACATTAAAAGTGGGGAAAAGTTTTGAAATAATTTATTGTGGTTTCATTTTTTAAATCACAAAAACCTGGCTATTTAACAGGGATGTGTACACTTTTTTTATATCCACTGTGTGTGTGTGTGTGTGTGTGTGTGTGTGTGTATATATATATATATATATATATATATATATATATATGGGTCTACTTCATTTGCCCAAACTTCCAATTGCCCGACCCCATTTGACCAAAATTTTATTTGACCGACACTTCATTTGACCAACAAGTATTATTGGCAAGAAAAAGGGATATGCCCCCATCTCCACTGTAGTGCAACCCTGGAGTTGGAATATATAGTTAGGGGGTGTGTGTGGGACACAGCCCCCCACAATGGGGGTGAAGCCCCCCACTTACTTTTGTTTTTCTAAGCAATATTAAAGCAAAACTAAACAATATAATATGAAATTTAGTGGGGGGCTTTGCCCTTCACACCCCCCATTGTGGGGGCTGTGCCCCCCACACCCCTCCTAACTATATATTCCAACACCAGGGTCACACTACAGTGGGGAAGGGGGCATATCCCATTTTCTTGCCAATAATACTTGTCGGTCAAATGAAATTTCGGTCATTTGGTCTCGGGCAAATGAAGTAGACCCATATATATATATATATATATATATATATATATATATATATATATATATATATTTTTTTTTTAATTTATTTAGAGAGAGAGAGATACCCTAACAATTTATCACCACTGGTGGATGATGTAAGCACCTGTGCCACAGTAGGGACTCCTATGCTCTTCTCAGAGGCATGCTCGAAAATATATGTTCCAAAAACTAGCATTACCAGCTTAGTTATAATGAGCTTACATTCTTCATGAGAATGGCACCAGCCTGTCATACAAGCCTCCACTTGCATGAAAGCAGTCATCACCAGGGGAAACCACCAGTGCCCCCCACATCAACCTCCTGCTTTTACAACATCTGTGCTGTTACTTAAGCTCATGTTTTCTGGAGCACAGTCAGGTTTTCCCCCCTCTCTACCACAGTGCCAGTATTTTCAGTTTCTTTTTAATGTAAATATCCATAAATGAAACATGACAATTTCGTGTCAGTTTATTATTATGAAAGAAAAAACAAATAAATAGCCAAGTTCCTGCAAGCATTATGATTGAGTGGTAAAATCTCTGCCTCCAATTTCCAATCTTGGGTCTAATTATGATTTCTGCTTAATGTTTATGTAGGAAGTCGTCAGTAATTAAATTTACTCACTTGGTTAACAGACAGATTGACAGACAGACCAGTGACATCACCTCCTTAAAACAAGAAACAATGGTCTAAAATTCCAGTCTTGCTTATTGTCTTGTTTAAGGCCTTCCAGAGTAAATATAGCATTTATATCACTTTGTAAAAACATTTAAGCATTTCATTTTGTGATAATAACTTGATTTAGAATTAGATTCAGGAAATGAATAGTAATGTCAGTAACAAATAACTGAATACTTTTTACCAGCATAAGGGGTGATTAATCATTAGATAGCGTAACTCTAGTACAACTGTACAGAAAAGGTCGTAGGTGGCGTGTGACTAAATAAAATGTTAGTGAAGCCAAGAGAATATATGCATCCTGAAATTCACTAATTCAGCTGTAAGAAAAAACATCCAATTTCATCAATCAGGAATGAATGCAGGAAAATATGTTGATGAAAAATTCAATACTTCCAAAGACAGAATACTTGGAAATTCAAAACAGAACTGGAAGGGAGTTTGTTCTTATTCTAAAAGCAAATCAACCACCACAGCTGAATGTTCTACATTGGTTTTATTAAAAATGCCTAGAAGGAAGGTATTTAAATAGTTTTATTAAAGAAGTAATACAGAAACTCATATAGTCACTTTTCCTTTTGTGACTCTACTGTGTAGAACTCATCTTCCATCCAGCAGTTTATATGCACACAGCTGTCCCTTCTTGACCTCAGAATCACTGTTAGAAAGAAAATAAAACTTCCGTCTTCATTGTATGAGTATGGATCTTTTTTCTATAGCTCATAAGGCATTTATAGAAATGCATATGTTCATTTTTGTCCGTACCGCAAACTCACCTATACAGCCACTACTTGTATATAATAACTGAACTTATATGTTGGTGAAGTCTGCAATTAATAATAAGCACAGTGACAGCCATCATCTTGCTTACTTTATTCTTTCTTTACTTAATTTTTTGAGCATCTGGTAGCAGAGATGTTGACAGACAGCACTATTTCATATATGGTTAAGGGGGTGGCTAAAAAGATATCTAAACGTATAAGAGTGAATGTTAAATCTCTTCTGCAAAAGTCCAACATTTCTTCTCACTCATCTGTATTTTCTAACACTGACATAGATGTGGATAGTTCTCCCAGATCAAAAAAGACTTTTTTGGGGTTGCAACCACAACACTACAAATGTGGTGGCTGTAAATATCATCTAGTCAGTGGTCAAGGCAACATTGGTTTCCAATTCCAATGAACTTTTACTGAAAATGTAAATATGGAAAGTCTGGCTATACATTTAACCAGACAATCTTTGGATAATAATATCATGTCTTTATTGAATAAAGGAAAGTGCGTTATTCCTACTATTTTTGTTTCATTGTCATATTTGGTGTAAGATGTGATGTCATTTTTTAGAATTCTGAATTAGAAATAATGTCATTTTTCAAAAGATAACATTAATGAATAAGATATTGTTAATAAGTATTCCTTTTTTTTGCCATCTAACTTGTAAACCACCTACTAGCCAATTGTCAAAGTTTTTGAACGGTCTATTCTGAATGACATTTATTCTAATCAAAAGGAGATTTTCAAACAATTGGGACAAAGTCTTACTATTGCAAAATGACTGGCTTTGACACAGTTAGAATCAAACTACAATTTAGTGGTTATTGAGGCAGACAGAGGTGGTAGATTCATCATCCACAGACTATAAAACTGAGGCCTACAAACAGCTGAATGATCTGACTACATATATAATTTTTTTGAAACAGATAATTTCCTCTCTGAGAGGATAGAAGATGAAGTTATTACTGCCTTAAACAAAAGCTGACTTTGAATTTATCTATGAGTCAACATTTTTATTTACTTCCAATTGTACATAAAAATATCAGAGAAATGCCAAGACCACCTATTTTTTCTGGAAGGGGTTCCTTCATGGAGACTCTTTCTGGGTATTTAGAATTCTACTTAAAACCTCTTTTGATACTAGTTAGTGTCTGCGGTGGTGACTCTTATGATTTCTTGTTTCTTATGGATCAGACTCAGTTACTTAACATCATTTTTCTTTATACATTAGATGTAGGATGTTTATATGCTTCTATCCACTATGGGAGGAAGATACAAGCTGTTTTCTATTGGCTAACCACTGGTGAGTTATATTCCAATAAATGTATTTAGTTTTCCCTACAAGTTCTGCAGCTGATATTGGAAATGAATTTATTCATTTTGATTGTAAGCGGTTTCTTCAGATATGGGGTTACAGCAATATCATTTGCCTTCATTTATACAGATCATTGTATTTTTTTAGCAATGATCTATCTACAATGAATTCAGTAATGTTTATCTACCACATTTAACTATGTTTAGAATATCCCTGGATGATTGTTGGGTTTTGTGGGAAGGTGACATCCAGACTTTTTCTGCCTTTATTGCATATTTAAATAGCAATAGTTTTAGTTCACACTTCACAGCTAGGTATAATCTGTTCAGCACAGATTTTTTTGGATGTCTCTATTATTAAATTATTAGATGGTACTTTAAAAAACAGTTTGTACAGTAAACTATTTTCCAGGAATGCAATGCTACACACTACAAGTTGCTATCCTACCCATGTAATCAAGAATATTCATACATCCCAGTTTTTTACAGTAGGATATATCTGTAGTCAGCAAAGTGAGTAGGAGTTGCAAGAAATTTTGATCTTAGGGATACAATATAAATCTTGTTCAGAAAAACAATTATACAAGTGTCTGAAAAAAGTAATTCTTACTTGCCGATGGTTAAAATAAGACAGCTGGGCTTCAGTCAGGTTATTATCTACATTTGTTAAAAATTATAAAAGTAACAGTTATAATGTAAGGAGCATTGTTAATAAATATTGGCCAGTTCTGAAAGCTGACACATTTTTGGCATATTATTTCCTACAAATGTTTCTTTGCATAAACTATCTTTCTTACTTTAATAACCTCTAAAGGTCTAAAAATGGACACACTGTACTTAGCCACAAAACCCAAGGGGTGTCTCCCTTGTGGCAACTGTATTACTTTTCAGAAATTGTCAAGACCAACTACTTTTACAGGTAAAAATAGCCATAGAATGTTTTACATCACACGACATATTACATGCAGCACAGTGTGGGTTAATTAACTTGGATTTGCAACTGCAAAGCTTTCTGTAATAGGGAAACCTTAGGTCATTTGAAGCAAAGAATGTCTTCACATATAAGTGATCATAAATATTGTAGACAATGCAGTGCATTAGTTCAACATAAGTTACAATGTATCACTGCTATATTTAAGTTGATAGGCCTTATTTATTTTAATATGCAGATAAATTACATATTTTGCATTCTAAGCAGAAGCCTTGGAGTATCAACCTTGGTACCAACCAGGGTGTTGTTCTAAATGAGTTATTATACACAAAAACAATATTTCTACCTTTTTGTGTGTTAACAGGATTTTAAAATAGTTTATATCTTGTAAGCATATCACTGATGCACTAGAGACTGCCATCCTTTGTTGTAAAGAGTGACTTGGTTATACTATACCTTTCTGATTATTTTTTCAAATATGAAGTGGTTTTGCATACCAATGTGTATTTATATTTGGATGTGAAAATGGCGATTATTGGTAAATTAAATTTTTATGTAAGATAAAGATTGTTCTGATTTAAATAAAAAACATTGTATATTATACATTTATTCTACATTGCCCACTGCTCCTTTAAATAGGGACTGGTTTGTTAAGATGTCAGTACTAAATGAACTCCATTTAGTTGGAAAGACACCTGGTTTGCTTGCTGTTATTTTGGTCTTCACAATAAATATTCTTGGTGCTCTTGGTTCTTACATTGTGTGTATGTATCTATATATAAATATATGCACACACAAACACACACCTATATACACACATATATCTATAATCCATATCTGTGTGTGTGTGTATATATACACACACACACACACACAGTTTCATATATATATATATATATATATATATATATATATTTATATAACATTTTCTCACATTAGTAAGAATTTAATAAAGGATTCAATGCTCATCTGATATCTGCTTCCTGACAGACTATGTACCATTAAACAAAGACAATCACCTGTTCATATATGCCATCTTCAATACTTAAAGTGAGGTCATTGGCCAAGTTACACACAGAAAACTAATTGTGCGATTTGATACAATAGTAAGGTTTCTCCAACTAACTGCCTATGACCCCCTTTGACTATTGCACATCTAGGAGATCTATATTATTAGTTTGTTACTGTCAAGCATATGGATCATGTGGTATATCTCCATCCAACCTGTCAATCACATGTGGAATGTTTGAAGTCTGCATGTATTTTTATAACTAAATGAGATGATCTTCCCTCTAAGTTCTATTATTCAATAACATATTATGAGCATAAACAGCTATACAATATAAGGGCCAGAGAGTAAATGTGATACAAATCAGTGCTGCAAACAGCCTCAAACAGCAAGTCCTGATTGCATAATATGAAGTCAAGATACAGTCAAATTTCATATAACAGGATTATTTATTGAGCTTTTGGATTGATTCTACGTTATCCTACTAGCACAAAGTGTTGACTACGTGTCAGACATTATTAATAAATAACCAATTGGAAACTATGAAGTCGCCTACTTTCTTAACAATGGGTATCCCCCAACCCAGTTTGTCATCTCAGTGGTCCTGTAAGCATGTGGTATGCAGTCATGAAGATCTGCATTAGTCATGTTATATCATCATCATCATCACCTAGTGTCTTCAACAGCTGAAGATTAGCCTTCAACCAGGTTTTTGACATCAGTTTCCGTGATAGATGCTGACCAAATGAGATTTTTAGGAACTGCATTATGGATGGAAGGATATATCAGTTGTGTAAGAGCATTCCTGAAGTGTGTTTCTTCAATTTTTACCAATTTCCCGAGCAATGATCATCTCCCTCTGTCATTTCTTAGGCCAGATTCTACATTATCCTACTAATGCAGCAAATGACTTGCCAGGATCTTTTGGAGACCATTTGACAAACTATTGCATAACCTCACCATATTCATCCCATTCTCAGTATGTCACTTTCACAACTACTGTTATTGTTAGCATCTTATCCTTCTGTTATCTTTGAACTAAATTATTATCAAAATTCTCCATGAATATTACTTTAAAGTAATTTAAAGTCACTTCTAGTGTTTAGCAGCAAGTAATCTGTCTCTCTAGTCAGGGCCCTTGGCTGCTGTCATAGCACTGGAAGAGATGTAGATGATCCATCTGGGTTCATTATACAAAACTTCATTTAGAACACAGTCTTTCAGAAGGAAGATGTGAGCACATCTCAGACAGAGGACTCTAAAATCACTACTTGTTTAGTTCTCATAGATCTTAGAAAATTATATCCCATTTGTCAAATATAACTCACCACCATGTGGACATCAGTCAACATCTTTGCCTCTTTCTTTACACGAGTGTCCATAACATGTGAACTCATGCTTGAGGAAGTGACTGTAATGTGTATGTCATTAAGCTTCAGTCTAAGATGGCCTGATAACAAATTAATACCGGAATGAGTTTATGTATGATCACAGCATTGGTTGTAACTTACACAGAATTCAATTAGCAACTCATCACTTAGCTTGAGATTTGGAAGAACACTTCTCCAGGCATTGCTGTCATTCCTTAGGTGAGTAATGGAGTATCTCCCCAATACCTAGTCAGTTATGAGATACTTATCTCAAGCACCATAACCACCCTATTGAATAATGTTGATTGTTTGGTGAATTTGTGCAAACAATTCTCAAATTTCCTCTCTCTGATTTACAACTACATTGAAACAACACTCTTGTCCACTGAAAAGATCAAACTGCAAGACCCTCAGCAAAGGACTTATTAGCACTCCCATACCTGCCCGGTACTTCTCATTGACAACTAATGAACAGAAGAGAAATGACTACTGATAAGCCTTACAGTTCAAGCAGCAGAGATTTGTGAGTCTAAGCACATCAAGTTGATAATTTGCCACCTCTTGCACCATTTCAGGATTTTTTCCCGCATCAGTGAGGTGACGTTCGACATCTCATATGCCAGTTATGATCATAATGGTCTAGCAGATCTGACTCTATCATTCTTCCCTTTCCTGTCACTATACACGTTCTTCAACTAACCCTCCTCTTTGCTTTAGCCCAAAACATAACTCCATGTAGATATACTGAGTTTAGTCTGAGAAGGCTACCATTGAGCCTCAGCCCCAAGGAGAACACACTATCAGTCACCACACTTGCAGCAATGGGTCTCAGTGACCTTTGCTTATATGGTCTCCTCCTATACTTTTTAAACATGGCACAAGATATCTCAGTACTTTGTTACACAGTGAATTGAGTCCTACTGGACGTTTAAGGCTGCAGTATGTGAGCAAAGAAACCCAGAAGAATCAAGTCTGAATCAAGTATAATTCCATACACGTAACAACAAAATGCAAAACTCACTGCTACACTTTATAAGCATTTTCTGTAGCTGGGCAAACACCCCACACTCTTGATATGACTCAAAGTATCCTCTACTTATATATATAAACTCATTGTTTGCTGTACCTCAAAGTAGAGGAAATTCACCAAGACAAAGCAATTTCAGACTTAGTGTATGGACCCCACACACACACACCCAAAAGTACTTAATGTCTCAGAGTGTCATGACTTATTTTTTGTCATAAGTATGCAAAGGGACCCTAATAAATTACATTTAGTAGGAAATCTGTTTCATGACCTGCTTTCAAAAGAGAAAATACACACAAAAGGTGATATACATTTTGAAAATATCATAAATTCTTATTGGGCATAAAACCTGGCTTACTGAAAACTATGTACGTTGAATACTGTTTCAATGTTTAAATCCTGTTCCCTCAATATATGTGACTTGAAAACAAAATGGTTTTCTTGACTTCAGGGAAAAATTAGTGAAAGGTGCTGGTCTTAATCATTATTCAAAGTTTGAACTTTGAAGGTCATCTGACTAATACAATTGATAGGAATCGTCCACAAAAGATTCAGTGACATAATGACATATGGTGGCATTCAAATAAATCATAAGTACAACAACGTTCAACAAAAGGGCTGTTTTATATTATGCATGTCTTACATATTATCCTACATATTTATTCTGATCCTGCACTGAGCTGCCTGCCCATTTGGGGGGGGGGGGGTATCATTAGGATTCCAAATTGTGAGCAACTTACATTTTGGCCCATGTGTATATTTTCAGCGAAATTGCTAATCATCTCATAGGACTGTGAAGTAACCAGATAAAGGTGACCTTGTCTTTCATTACTTCATGTTTATAGACATGTTGAAACTGACATCCACTCTCACTTTCAATTAGTTTAAATCATTCTGTATTATAAGCAGCAGAGACTAATCAGCTTCATTAATAAAACACAGACTTCACACCATCAGGGTGATGGAGGGTCACTGCTAATTTGCATACTGAAGCAAACAGGAGAAATTGTTTCTAAATGGGAAACACCACAGATTACATTTTTCTCTCTCTAATTTATGCATGTAACTTTCTTACAGATGTTTCTCAATATATATGCAAACTTAACAGTCTAATAAAAAATCCAAACTCGAATAAAATTCTAAAACAAAAAGAGTTGGCACTGTATATGTGTGTTCGTGTGAGGAGAAGAGTCCTTTGGCATTTCATTACAGATGTCAACAGGTATGTTTTGTCAAGGTGAAATACAAAAAATATAATCTAGTTGTTTCAATCATTAGGTGTGTTGCACTGAGTAGTCAGTCATTTTCCCTTAAATTTCCATAAGGATGTTTACACAATGATGCAGTGGTTTGTGACAAGCATTGTCAGTTATCAATAAAGTAACTTTTTAAGGCTAATATTTCTTTCTTCATGGGCATCCTTTTATCTTTGTTTAGCATTTGTCTTTTTTAAGGCAGTACATAATCATGCTGCTTATTTGTTAAAGCAGTCTGTTGTCATCCCCAGTGTTATTGCACTAGTCAGCTGGCATGCATTGTTATAGCACAGGTCAAATATTACTTTTGTCCTGTGTCAAACTGCCATAGTTGTGAACTACATGAAGGGAAAAATGGACAACCATCGTAATTAAGATTATTATGAAGTCCTTTTGTTCTATACTGAGGAATTGTGGTATACATTCCAAAGGCAAATTTCATAACTTCAAAAAAATTGACTTGGAATTGTCAAATTGATTGCAGTCTTGCTGAGTTGTATCTAACTTGACATTTGAAGAATCTGGGACTCTGATATTGGATTGCACTAGTATATGCTATCAATGGTGCTCTATCATGAGTTCAAAACACTATGATGAGAGTCCCAAACTGTTGACAACTTTAATTTATTTAATTCAGTTTCATAACCAGGGTAGAGAACTGAACCATGTAAATGTTTTCCTGACTCAGCCTGGGAACACCATTATTTAAGTGACATGTATAAAGTTTCACAGTAAGCAAATCGAGGCTGAGGGAATCTTACCCGGGACCACAGGAAGAATCTCATTAGTACATCTTAGTTCTAATCCTCTGGGTTTATTGCCAGGTAAATGAGATATTAACAGGAAAAAATATATATAGTGAAACTTGCTGTTATACTTTAAAACCATTTTTGTAAGTGTGGAAGCCATCTTACCTCTTCACCTTACTACTTCTGTCTTTGAGATCACTGTGCCTCAGAAAAGTGTGGATTTTCAGAGGCACAGAACTTCTGATCTTGGTAGATATTTCCACCTAATCTCACTTAAATTTAAAAATTCAGAGGAGTGCAATTACCATACTTCAAAATGATCCAAAAATCAACTATGATGACTAAATCTGCTCTCGGTGATATACAGTGCTGCTCAATGCCACGTTATACTGCCTTGTATAAGTGCATGAAAAGCTTATTCAAAGATGGGAATTTCAAGGATAAGAAAAGGAGGGAGGAGTATGACAGCAGTTAATATTTATTTATTTCATATTTATTGACCGGGATAGTTCCACTGAGCTAGTGTCCTCTTTCAGCAGAGGTGCAGGGAGAAAAAGCTCCACTTTATATCTAATCAACAAAAATTACAATGTTGAAATAACATGCGATAGGATACATACAATAAAAAAAAATTAAGCAAATGTCCACTGCATTTCAGTTAGGAGAAATAAAAAAAGACATTTAGACTAAGTAGTAAGAAATGAGCAAGTAGTAACAATAAAGCTGGCAAAAATGCATTTGGATTGTCCTTAGTGGTCAGCAGTGTGGTTCAAAGCAGTTTCATTTTTTAGCTACAGTATGTGTAAACAGTTAAAATGGAAGCTAAATTGCAGGTAGCCTACTGGTAGCATGTGTCATGAGAAAAGACAGTATTGTAAGCATATTGTAGGGGTTCTTAGTAAGTCCTTCTAATACACTGCTTGAGTGTACTTGTCAGTGTATGTTTTTCTTGAGGTTTTAATTACTCATGTGTCTTCATCTAAGCATTATTTCCTCTTAGTGACTGTAAAGTAAGTAGCCGTAGTGCAGCGGTAGTGTTGTTGTCTCACAGCAAGAGGTTCTCCTGTTCAATTCTCGGCTGGAGTGCCTTCTGTGTGGAGTCTGCATGTCCTCCCCGCAGTCGAGTGGCGTTCGAAAGACATGCGTGAATGAGTGTGCCTTCGCTGAAGGTTGGGCATCGGGCTGGCAATTCGGCACCATAAAAATCTACTGCCGATCATTAGCGGACCGGAGTTCCGCTGTGGCGACCCCTAACCGGGAAAAGCCGAAAAGATAAACAAAAGTGACTGTAAATTAAGTGTCTATAGTGGAACTGCAGTAGCAGAAAGAATGGAAAATGTGCTTTAAAGTGCATTTTACTCTTTCTCAGAGTTAATGCAGTCTTGAAGTTAAAATTAAGGAAACATGGTAGAATGCAGAAGGGCTCGGTGACTGTAAAAATAACCAAATAAATGCATACATAGAAGCATAAACTTTTTTGTTTGTTTGTGTCATTGGTGCTGATATACGTATTTATACACACACACGGGCACATACATACATACATGCACATACACATACACACACACACACACACAAATAGTTGAGTCCTCGAGCTAAAATGCCAAGCATTTTATATGCAAACAATTTTTTGTGAAGGAATTATATAAAAAGCCTATTGTGGTACTTTTGCATATTACTGTGAAGGAGGGTTTTATGGTTTATAGGTCTCACCATTTATTTTTCTGGTCTAATTCAATGCAACTTACTTGAGAAAAAGTAGCTTACTTATGCAGCCTGTTACAGAATACTATCAGTTTGTCACAAATATATGCAATTAAAATGGTAAGGGAGCAGGAAGGAGGTATGTATATATGTAAGTATGTATGTGTCTACAAGGTGAACTAAATATTTAGGGGCAGCAATCTGCTAAGAATGGAAGAGACCGGAATTTCATGCCATCTGTTTTTTTTTTTTTTTTTATATTTTGAGATTTCTCTCATTTTCATTCTTGACAACATAACTATGTTTTATACTTGTTTACATAATTATTAGTCTGAACTGTTTATTTATAGCCCAACAAATAAAGTAATTTAACAGCTACCTAACATATGCATTCCAAGAAGTCACACAGTAGCAAGAATACACTTCATTTCTACTCATTACTGCAGGAGTGCCACAAAGTTCCATACTTGGACACTCCTGTTTAACATATTTATAAATGATCTAGACACTGCTTCCAAGCATGCTACTCTTGTACAATATGCTGATGACTCTACATTCATCTGCAAAGCCTCAGAGCTACAAAAACTTCAAGAAATTACTGAAGACTCCTTTACATCCACATAATCCTGGCTAGACAACTCAAGACTCCAACTTAACTCTCCCAAAAATGAAAATAAAACTCTTCACCCCTAAGATATTCTCCCAAAGCAAAAACTCTTGTCAAAATCATTTAATTAAATAACACCCTGATTGAACAGGTCCCTAACACCAAACTCTTAGAAATCACCTTTGATGACAACTTGACATTTGACCTACACTTCCAAACTGTTATTTAAAAAAAAAACAACACCAAAAGCTCGGCCTCCTGTATAGACAAAATCCCTACCTAAAAGACAGAAGCAAAGCCTACCTCCTAACTACCCCTACTTTATGCCTCCCCACGTTTTACTAACCTATAAATGTCCACACAAACAAAACTGAAAAAATGTTACTGTAAAATAGCTTGCTTTGCTGCAAACCACCCCTCCAGAACTGATTACTCTTCTGCCATTAAACAAATAAATTGGACTGAACTCCCACATCATCTCCACTACAGCCAGCTTTTACTTGCTCATGCTCTATTACACTACACTGATAAGTGTCTGCCATTAAAAGTATGCTTCAGCATTACCATCCTTCCAATACTCTTTGCTCTAAAGACAAACTTCTCCTCTCTACCACTAAAGCCAAAATGCATCAAGAACTTCATTATACTCAAATGACCATTTCTGATGACTTACTAATGTGCAGTAAATCCATCAGTAATAGTTAAAGAATGCCTTGTATGCCAGACACAGGTCACTTCTTAGCAGTCTGTAGTATATAATGTATCATGACAGTGTATTGAGTTGGTCCATGTAAAACATGTTGTTTAGGCCTAATATCCTTTTCGTAAGCTATCTCTTGTGGGCATTGCAGTTGTTGCATATGTCTGGACAGATACATGGCAAAGGAAACATTATATTCAATGACTGACTTAATGAGGGAAGAAAAAATGGTAAAAATCTAAAAAATGTATAGTTATGTCCCAGCATGTCTTGAACTACAGCTTGTGTTCTGAACATTTACATTTCTCTTGAAAACTTCACTTTACTACTATTCTATTTCTGAATTCAAAGTCTGTCTGTTCTCATAGTTCTCATATTCTTCTCAAAAATGCTGCCTTTTTTCAATATTTTGATATTTTGAATTCCTTTCACCAGCTTAAGTGTTTGCATCAGTTATACATCTCATCCCCTTTCTTACATTTGCATCAGATTTTCCTTACACATTCACCCGTTTTTGTTTCCTGTATAACCAATGTCATTTTGCTTTCTAATGCTTTTAAAGCAAAATATTTCTACTGCAGTCTTACGTACTATCTTGATAGCAGTGAAGTAGTTTACTATATTCTAAATGCCCTTATTATTTTTACCACTTTCAATACAAATCTCCTGCTGGATTGGTATAGTTATGCCAATGTGCTTTCCCAGTTTTATTGCTGCAGTCTCACCCTGATTTCCTTCCTCTTACTGTTATTATCCTACTATGTTATTTTGCACATATTTCCAGTGGACTGCAAGGCATCCTCATAGCCCATTCTGATGTAATGATGTTTCACAGATGTCCTCTGTAATCTCTCATTATATAGATAAAGGAGTGGATCGATCTGAGATTTTAAACATGGAGTACCTGACATGTAACTCTACACAGGGCTTAGGCAACTTGCAAATGAATCTTCCATGTACAGCTATGTCATATTCCTTCTTGAACTCAAAGTAATATCTGCCCTAAGATCCTTCACAATCTCTTATTTATGACACTGCTGACAACGTCAAAGAAATGTTTTAGAGAAGTTCTGTCATTAGCATACTGCTGTAAATACACGCTCTCTTAAATATTCCTTTTCAGTGTTCTTTAAGTGTTCAAAATACACCACAGATCTATTTTTATTTCTTTTCAGCTCAGTAGCCATTGACATAAAAAGGACTCCTCTCTAAAGGTTCTGCCACTCTTGACTTTAAGTCAAAAGAAATAGTCTTTCTTATATTCTTTCATAATATTCTACTGCCTAATTCCACTGATTATCAAAGTTGTTGCCAGTTCTGCAATTAAGAATTCTAGTGTGTATACATATATATATATATATATATATATATATATGTGTGTGTGTGTGTGTGTGTATATACATATACATACACACACACACATATATATATATCTATATATATATGTATAATACATATATATATATATATATATATATATATATATATATATATGGATCGACTTCAGTAAAGCAAAGTTTTACAAATGCGAACCACAAATGCCAAGACCATATGTTCAAACTTGTAAAAGTTCAAACACTGAAGAAAAAAGTAAAAAAAAAACAAAAAACAAAAATAAACATCTGTAGCAAGGGGGCTACACACCCCCTTACTTAAATATACCAACTCCGAGATCGCACTACATTCCAGAAAAGGGAAATCTACCTGTTCCGCACTGTACGGAGATCTCCATTCAGTCCAATTGAACTTTTATTAGTTCGAACATATGGTCTTGGAACTTGTAAAAGTTTGATCTACCGAAGGGGACCCATATATATATATATATATATATATATATATATATATATATACACACACACACATATATATATATATATATATATATATATATATATATAAAATATTTTCTTAAAATATTTTCTTACCTACTATTGAAATGCACTGTCAGTGTTTTAACAGATAGCACTCTTACATTTCATGTGTGAAGATTATAAAATTGTAGGCTGACTTTCCACATTGACTGCTTGAATTAATTCTTATAATACTTGCATGGGCGTCACATCAGAAAGAGTGCTAAGCTCCTGTGTTTACCATCTGCTGAATGAGACGTTAAACTGAGGTGCCATCTACCTGAGATGGCAGTAGCTTCAAGAGCATTTATTGAAAGGACTAGGGATATTTTATTGACCAAACCAATTTTTTACATCTTATTTCATTCCAAACAAATTTTCTAATTTAATAAATACATTAATATATGAATGCATATATAACCCAGATGCACCGTCTCCTATGTACCCCAACCACTCAATGAAAGCTCACACACACAAAAGAAAATTACACATTTACATCATTCTGCACCTATAAATGTGTATATAATACATACTTTTTTTATCTACATACAAACACACACACACACACACACACACACACACACACACACACACACACACACACATATATATATGTATATATATATATTTCTCCAGTGTAACACTTATTTAAAGCCTTCTCTGTTGCTCTATCCTCTTCAGATAACTTGTAAACTTTTCATTACTTGCTTGTCTATCACATTTCTCAGGCTTTGTGGTAACTCTTCACAGTATGCTTTTATATTACATTTTCCTCATTTAATGTTTCTAACTCTTGTATAGCTTTCATGCAAAACTAAATTGAACTCTTATATCCAAATAGTATGTGCGGATGCTACCTTTACCTAATATCTTAAAACGTTTCACGTTATTTTACTTTTTCTTCCCATATTTCTTTTCTGTCTTACTGGAATTTTCTTATGGGACATTTTGCACATAATATTCAATTTCGATGATTCCACTTTCCTTCCTCTCATTCGTTCTATTATCTCATCTGATTGTTTCCAGCGAGGTCCTAATATCATTGCACTTCAAATTTCCCCATACGTTTTACTTTCTTCACTTCTAAATCTGCCATAACAAATATGTCTTTATACCCAAGTAGCAAATCCTCAAAAATGTGTTTGTAAACATCAATCTTAAAAGAAAAGAAAAAAGGGGGATGAGTCAATTATCCTGCTAGTCCTCCTTTCAGTTTCCTTTGTGCACATCACTTCTTCTTTATATGCTTCAATCTAGAAACTCAATAATACATAAAAGAAACATTATTACAGTCCTCAACATCTCTGATAATGGGTGCAACTGTGGCAGATTGCTTAAACTCACCTGTCAAAACAACCTTCTCTACTCTTCCATCATCCCTTCTCATCCACCATAACTGATTCCTAACAGTTTTCTTTAATTCCTATTACATATGATATATTTTAGGAAAGGTAAGGAAAGGAAATGTTTCTATTTGATTAAAGTTCAATATTTCTGAAAATAATTTGTAAAATGTCTGCATCTACTGATTTCAATATTTAGTGCGTTACAACAGAAGTAACATGATCTGCATAATTCCAACTAAGTAAACATGGCATTTCTTTTTTATCATGGCACTACATGCACTACAACCTGTTTATTTAAATTTCCACACTACTACATAAATAAGCCTAAATGATTACTGGCCAGTTACTCTTACATCAACTGTTTTGAGCAGTTGATCAAGAACCATGTCTCATCAGGCCTAGCTGCAATATTAGATACATTACAGTTTGCTTATAGATCTAACCGCTGCAGGGCTGATGCAATAACTATGGCACTTCGTGAATCCTTGGTACATCTAGAGAACAAAAGGTGCTATGTCACAATGCTGTTCATCAATTTTAGGTCTGCCTTGAACACTGCCACCCCCTAGAATCTGATATCGAAGCTGATCCAGCTGGGCAACAACACACCCCTATGTAACTAGATACTGGACTTTCTCATCAACAGACCCCAAAAAATATGTGTGAGAAATAACAATTCAATCAGCATTACAATGAACATGGGTGTCCCTCATGGCTGCGTCCTGAGGCCTCTGCTGTTCACCTTCTTGATGCACAACTGCATGCCCAAGCAGTAATCCAACAAAATCAAGTTTGTGGATGATACCACTGTTATAAGTCTTGTCAGAAATGGTGAGGAAACAGCCTACAGGGATGAAGTGGAGCATCTGATAGGCTGGTGCAACAGCAACAGTATGGCCTTAAATGTAAGGAAGACCAAAAAATTAATAGTGAACTTCAGGAGGACTAAGGGGATACACCAACCTTTGGAAATTAAGGGGATGTCAGTGGAAAGAGTCAAAATCATCAAGTTCCTGGGGGTGCACATCTCTATCCAGGTTAACTCATATTAGCTACACAGTGAAGAAGGCACAACAGTGTTTGCACTTTCTGCTGAAACTGAGGAAATAAAAGCTGTCTCAGTCCATCCTCAAAGCCTTCTACAGGGGTCCATCAAGAGCATCTTCTCAAATAACATCATAGTTTGGTATGGTAACTGAAAGCATCTGACCACAAGGATCTCCTGAGGGTAGTGAGGACAATAGAAAAAAATCATTCGTTTCTCGCTCCCATCCATGGATGATCTGCATGAGACCCGGTGTGCGGAAAGGACTAGGAAGATAATCAATGATCCAACTCACCCTGCTCATGGCATGTACTTCTGTTTTGCCTCGGGCAGGTGATATTGCAGCTTACACTGCATCTAGATTAAACAGGAGCTTCTTCTCTCAATCTATAAGGCTGCTGAACTGAATGCCAGACATGATAGCAAATAGTCAGATCAATATGCCACTTGCTGTGAAGTATCATCTATAGTAATTACTCTGGCAAATTGTTTCAATAACTGGTACAGTTAGCCTGATTTCTTATGCTATTACTTCCTGAATGTGCAATAGTCAGAAGTGAGTCACCACTTCATACATGTGCAATATGAATATCAGAATAAAACATACAACTGCTGAAGTGCAATATCAAAGCAATCATAATGTGAAGTCATAGTCTTTGCAATACCTAGTAGTATAATATTGCCTGTCTTCTTGTCCAATTGTGGTAATTTATTGTGTTAATATTTTAATTATTACTGTATATGCATTAGTCTTATTGTCACTTAGACTATGCGCTCATTGTTATGTCATACACGGGGAGCAATGCAATCTAATTTCATCCAGCTTGTACTGCTGTGTACATCTTATAAAGTTTAATTTGAATTGACTTTGACAGAAACTGGGCTATTAATGGCTATGAATACCCAAGCATTACCCCATTTCTCATTACAACCTTTCCCTAAAAACATTAACACAAGATACTATATATGTTTGTTCATACACCCACTTTACAAACTACAACAACCTATTACCAAAACCATACTGTTATATTTCAATAATATCTTAGATTACACATTAAATGCCTTACTCACATCTCCCATAATTAACTAACATTATCCCTTTTTTTAACATATGTCACAGTTCCACTTATTAGTAATAGCATATGCTTTAAAATTATTTCATTCATTAACCCTATAATTCACTATTCCACACATCCCATATCACCCAATCCTTTACTGCAAAGTCTTTAAGAATTTATATTCTGCATTATAAAACAAAAAAATTATCACAAACCTTCTTAGATAGTATAATTTTGCATTCAAAATAAATGCAAGTATACTAACACAAATGCCATTTCTTTTGCTACTTTCCAACGATCTAAAAACGTTTCTAATAAAATTACTACTCTGTTTTACTACTGGTCTTTATAAAATCCAAATATAATCCAGTCCTTTCCAGTTGCTCCATTTTTTTCCTTTCATAATGCCTTTTTAAGTACTCCAATGTTATCTCAGAATTTCTGTCTCATATTTTTTTCAGTCACCCTACAACTAATATTTTTTTCCTTTCTTTTTTACAAGTTCATCAGAAAATTCCTTACTTTTACTACTACTTCACCCAATTTATTATATTCTCACTTTTTATATTTTAATAAATTCATACATTTCTTCTCTGGCTCCAAGTATATACATAAATTTTGATTCAGGAATTCTTTCTTAATTCTTACTATAAATCTTTTTTTTTTCTTTCATTTTATCTAGTTCTCTATTCTTTCCTCATTTTCTTTATACATTTTTCTCTCCTGCAATACTCTAAATCTTTGTTTATTACTATACTTTGCAATTCTTTCTTCAGTCTTTACATCACCTATTTTTCTTTTCTTACCATCTGATCCTAAGACAAATGCTCCCATGTTACCTTTTTCATACCTTCCATTCACCAACGCTCTATGAGTCCAGAACCACCTTAAATCTAAGAGATTCATCCATATAATCAAAATAGCATTTCAACTACTCCGCAATCATCCCTTCCAAGATCCTTACCTTTTTTTCCTATTTTTCCTCATTGTTAATGCCCAAACCTATTAAAACCATTCACTTTCCTGTATTCTGCTGCCTGTGCTTCAAAAACCAATTATAGTTACAACATTGTCTTTTGTATATGTACCTTCCTTCTGTTGTACCAATACAAATTCTTTTACAGAACCTCCCTTAGTTTAGGGCTTTACCTTTAGTTGAAGCTTGCTCAGCACCTAATCTGAAGAAAGATATAAACATGTGTTTTGCTGATAAAACAAAGAATCAGATAAAAATCCACAAAGGGGAGAATCCTAGAATTAGATAAAATTCCACAACTGGGTGAAAACCAAGCATCAGATAAAAATCTGAAGAACACTTTTGTCATACAACCACATACTAGCATACATGGCTTCAACACACTATAGTTTCTCACTCTTATCTTATACTTGCATTTTATCAGAATCACCATACCTGAGCATTACTCCGCATACAGTGACCAAAATACTTACCCTCCCCATGTACTTTTCAATTTTCACTTTCCACTCTTAGTACACGGCAAACATCTTAAAGTGAAATGACATTAACCTCTGGCCTCTTTAGTCAGCAAAAAACTGTAAAACTCCTTGCTTCACTTTTAATTACCTCTAGTTAAATATGCAGACTTAAACCATGCAGTCAATTTCTGGCACTTGTTAACCTCAAACAACTGAAGTTTGCAATTCAACCACGAGGATTTACCTTTTCATTCAGGAAAAGGTTTCACTACCACACAAACTGCAGCTTAATTTTCAAATGCCACATCACAAAAATATTCTTTATCTAATTTTATACTTGCACAGCCGGCTCTCCTACCCATTTCAGGTATTGCACCAAAAAGTCATGACTCTCTGGTACTTTTGAAGTAAATGAAAACCTCATCACATGTTTTCTTGTCTCTATGTTCTCCATCTTTTACATCGTCTGCTATAAAGGTGTAGCATCAGCTATATAAGCCAGTTGTCTGGCTCCCCTTCATAAACACATCACACCGAATGACATTTGACGATCTTTATTAAACTTCCATAACATAGCTTTGTTCACCAACTTTATTATTTACAACAAACATAATATCATTGATTCTAAATACAGCATAAACATCCTTGTAATACTAATCAAGGCAGCATACCTACTCACCCTGCCCCAGTAAGCAGCGTCCATACCTCTGCTCGCTTACTTTACTAATAAAAGTGCAATTCTTGTAAAGCTAAACAGGGCAGCGTACCTACTCACCCTGCTCAGTAAGCAGGGTCCATACCTCTGCTCATTTACTTTACTTATGAAGCAGCGTCCCATCTCACTTCATACACCATTCATTGAATTACCTTCCACCAAATAAGCAGCATCCTTACCTCAGCTTACTCATCTATTCAGCAAGCTTCCCCCAGCTGCTCATATTCTTTTCCCAGTTCCTTGAAATGAACATCCATACAGCAGAGGGGGAACAGAAAAGGGCAAGCCTGTCCCTGTTCTTCACCTACCCCAACTAATAAACCCCAATCCCCCCAGCAAACAAAGGGAGGGTGGGAGGTAGCAGGTTCATGCCAAAATGTGATTACTTACCCAACTACACTTGCCAAAACCTCTTAAGCCCCTCCCTACCCTTATCTCATTTCCTCCCAATCCTCCCTGCCTCCCCTTAACCCTTTCACTACACCAACTCACCTAACACTCACTAATATCTATCTAACCCCTCATGAAGATGTTCCGGGACAACTTGGTTTGTTGCCAAACTTCATTTGTCCCAGTCCCCTTCAATAAACACATCACACCAAATGACATCTGACAACCTTTATTAAACTTCCATAATATAGCTTTGTTCGCCAACTTTATTATTTACAAAAACATAATATAATTGATTCTAAACACAGCATAAACATCCTTGTAATGTTAATCAGGGCAGTATACCTACTCACTCTGCCCCAGTAAGCAGCGTCCATACCCTTGCTCACTTACTTTACTTATAAAGTGCCATCCTTGTAATACTAATCAGGGCAGCATACCTACTCACCCTGCTCAGTAAGCAGCATCCATACCTCTGCTCGTTTACTTTACTTATGAAGCAGCGTCCCATCTCACTTCATACACCATTCATTGAATTACCTTCCACCAAATAAGCAGTCCTTACCTCAGCTTACTCATCTATTCAGCAAGCTTCCCCCAGCTGCTCATTTTCTTTTCCCAATTCTTTGAAATAAACATCCATACAGCAGAGGGGGAACAGAAAAGGGCAAGCCTGTCCCTCTTCTCTGCCAAACAGCCTGATCAGGCTGTTCCCCCTCCCTTGTACCCAAAATTGTTCAACCAGCTACCTCCCCTGATGGGAAGGGTCAAGCTAAACATCATTCAGCGTACCCATCATCTGTAAAGCCCTTAGTATCCTGCATACCATCCCTAAAGCACACACTAATGAAACAAACAAAGTGAAATTACCCATGACTCCACTGTACTAACGGGACATCCAATCCAAGAGAATACATTCCTTTAAACCACACTGTACCAACAGGACATCCAATCCAAGAGAATACATTCCTTTAAACCACTTCCTTCCAGCAACTAATCATGGCTCAACCAGAACAGCTTGACAACCTATAGCCATGACCCTGTCAGCTGTAGCATATTGTCCCTGGCCTTTCCCCTCAAAGGTTCACTTCCCCTATGTTACCCCTACCTGTAGTAAGGAATCAAAACCTGACCTACAGCTGCCATATCCCGCAACCAATCTTCCCTTAAATCTACTAGCTCTCTTGTAAGCAACGCACCTAGAAAAAAGGATTAAACTTTGCTGGCTTGCAAAAGCCATAAGGCTTTAGCCTAATAAGTTCCTGTGCTTCTATGAATGTTGTGACTCTACTCATCCCGTGGGATCCCTAGACTCCCCATAAACTGCCCCGACAGTTTTTTCTCCCTGTGCCCCCTACCAACATCTTCATTATTTGCCCCCTATACCAACACAATAATCAGCTCTCACTAATTGAACACAGAGCTCTAACATGCCTTAATAAGGTGATTACTCAGAACTTTAATGTGCCCCATTTCATTGACAAAAACATCCATTCTATCAAAGAATCACCATTCAGATCCCCTTTTCAAGCCACCGCATGATGCCTCTGGCACTTCAGCAATCTGCAAGGAAAAGAAAAAACAATAAATTCCACATGCACACATACCAATAATTACTTAACATGGAGGCACTGACAAGGACACCTGCCACCCCCCCATCAAATGTTTGCCAAACTCTTCACCAAAACATGGGACCAGTCCCACCCCCCCCCTTTTTTTTTACTCATATCCCGTTGGACAAGATTGATAAGTGCTACCTGCAGAAATAAGATCCGAACTTGTCTAACCTGCAATTGCCCCAGAGCCAGTAGCCTAATAACTTCCTATGATATTAAGAGTGTTGTGACTCCACTCCCGCTACCTGAACCCCATCCGCAGTGACGTGCCTTGGATGAGCACTAAATAAAATACATTACCTGTAACCTCATCAAGCACACTGCAGGCACATTTCAAACATTGATCTAACATACTGCAACAGTTAATAGAACAGATTGCACAACCAATTAACCCTGAGATCACAAATGCAAATGCCTGTCACTCTCTGGCTAGCAGTGTAAATTACCACAACTCAACAACTTTAAAATCCCCTTACTTCTGTCTGGAACTGTTGCCCAGTCATGCTCCCCCTGTGTTACTTCCTTGCTTGCCACTGCTTCCCTCATTTGTGAACTCACTGTATAGCGCCACAACTGGTACTCATCACACCACCATCTACAAAGAAAATGACAAAAGTAACTCCTTTAAGATGTACCGAGAAGGCTCCACCTTATACCCACCTATTCCAAATTATCACAGCAACATTCCAAAACCCCCACCTGGAAGAAAGAAAAACTTATAAATCTAAATACATAACACACATTTCAAGCCATCTTCAAAACAACCTATCCTGCCAACCCAGGAAGGAGTGTACCACCACCACACACATTTATGACAAAGCAGCCATAACTGAAGGTATGCTTCCAATGAACCTATCAAACACCCACTATAAATTTAACTACCAATCGAGTATGTTACAACTAAACTCCACACCTAAAGGGACCTATCAATATCCACAACCAGAGTAACCTTGTGATTCTATACCCCATCATTTAGCACCCTGTATAAGCCAAGCTAATGTATATTGTAAAACCATCTGCCTAGCTCCTAACGCGACTAATGTCGAACAAATGGTCAAAATGCAGCAAACCTAATAGCTTACTAGCAGCTTACAAAATACAATTAGGTATTATTTTAAATATTCTTCTTACAAATTTAAAAGGTTGATAGTACAGGTTTGCTTAACCTAGATCTTCGGAATGGTATGAAATCTGCAACTCAAATGATTGTCAATCTTTGACGTAAAACAGGCAATGATTTGCTAGTAAGCCACAGTAAATTTCCCAGCAAGAGACTCCCCACTGACATCACCTCTCCTGAGCCACCTTTACAGCAGTGACAAATGTAGTTTCAAATGTTGTGGTGTCTTTTTTCTAAATGGTGATTATGCATCCAGTTAAAGCTATAAGTAAAGTGAGGAGAGGGAGAAGTCCTCAAAGTCCTTGCTCAAATGCCTGTCCTTGCCTTCACACTCCTGTTTTTATATTTATATTTAAAATAGACTTAAGTAGGGTCCAGTTTCTCTCAGCCTTTTAATGCAATAATAAAGCCCAAAGAGACAAATTAAAATGAGTTCACCCAAACAAACATCAGTCAAACTATTCCTGCTTAATATGCACATGCCCACCCCCTGCACCCTAGCCATGCAGAACTGAATACATTGCTAAAGATCACCATTTAAGGGCTTACAGTGCTTTCACCTACATATAGCCTGCCCCTATGCCCATCAGCCATTCTACCCACATTGTTGATGAAGTAAGATGCCTGTACTTCGTTAGCGATTTTATGTCAGTTCACCCTTTTGACTATATTCCTATAACAAGCACCCCTGCGCATGTGCAGACTAACCGCCACCACAGTAAACCCCCTAGTATCAGCCTAAAGCCCGCGAAAAGAAATTCATGGTTCTCTCAAGTTCCCTGTCAAAAAACTAATGACCACCATAACCAAAAATGAGTTCACCCAAACAAATATCAGTCAAACTATTCCTGCTTAATATGCACATGCCCACCCCCTGCACCCTAGCCATGCAGAACTGAATACATTGCTAAAGATCACCATTTAAGGGCTTACAGTGCTTTCACCTACATATAGCCTGCCCCTATGCCCATCAGCCATTCTACCCACATTGTTGATGAAGTAAGATGCCTGTACTTCGTTAGCGATTTTATGTCAGTTCACCCTTTTGACTATATTCCTAAAACAAGCACCCCTGCGCATGTGCAGACTAACCGCCACCACAGTAAACCCCCTAGTATCAGCCTAAAGCCCGCGAAAAGAAATTCATGGTTCTCTCAAGTTCCCTGTCAAAAAACTAATGACCACCATAACCACCAATGAACTGCAATTCCTCTGCTGACCAAACCAAAATTCTCCAACCCAACTAGGGACAGTCTTTTCTTCTCTTTCTTTAATAGTAGCAGCATTTCCAAAATCCAAATGTACCTACGGGTCAAATTTCCATTCTGAATGAGTAACAGATGACATCAATTTAGATAATCAGTCAAAAAGCTTCCATGCAGTTTCCAACCAGCTAGATTCTTAAAAAAGGAATGCAACAGTGCATTTCAAATTTATAACCAAGAAAACAACCTGACCAAGCCTGATACGACAGAGAAGAACAAGGATACAGAAATTAACCATTTAAATCCTATTCCCCAATCAAAAGTGGACCATCACTTTAACCACCTTGAAGATGAAGGCTTCCAGCAAACAAAAAAGTTTTTATTTATATATATATATATATATATATATATATATATATATATATATATATATATAGGAGAGTTCCCTTTCTTCATGCCATCTTAGTGGACTTTGGGTTTTGGGTTTACCTACAGATGGCTTGGATAAACACTTTTTTTTTGACAAAACATTCTGTAGCACATTAATGATTTCTCGGGGAGCTTGCCCACAAATTGTACAGATCTCATGCAACCTATACAGCATACCGACTTACAAACTATGTGCTGCATCAGTCATTCCTCCACATCCCCCAGAACCTGTGAAAACCATCCACTGCAATGTGAAACCATCAGCCTCACTACCAGAAGACCGCAAATGGCAACATCCATCAGCAAACAAATCACCTCCCCAAAACAACACAGACCCCCAAACTGCGACACCTCTGCACAGCTCAACCCCTCTGCAAATCCACACGAAGACTACATAATCTTTTGCAATTGTGAACACTGAACTCCACCTGCACAAAATACAAGTAATCAACCCAAACACCATATAATTTCAACAGCAACCAAACGCTAGGAATTCAAAAATCACTCTTGCACTAGCTGATTGAATGCAAGAGTAGATCTGAAGCACTCGCCATACAAAACAATTTCTTCCTTCCCTCCATCAGCACCAAGCCCCAAGCATTAGCTGCAAACATTGTTAATATAATATTGTTCAAACAATATAACTACACTGTCTCAGCTAGAGACATGCCATGATGCAATGATTTCCCATTAATTACACAAAGTAAGATTTTCACTCTCTCTGTGACTCCCATCCTGAAACCCATAATTCTGATTGTTTCATTTATCTTCTGAACCGAAACCACAGATGGCAAGAAACCTCCATGCTCCACTAGCTCTGTTCCCACATTAGCCATGAAACTTGCCTGGTGTTCCCTGAAGACATATTAAAAAAAAAAAAGACCACTGGAAGTCACACTGAGGCCCTTCCAAGAGATTCCATGAAGGGAATACATTACCACCAGATGTGGTAAGTCTCACATTCCTACCAAAATGCAATTCCTATGGCTTGGAGCTAGTTAAAGCTTAAAGAGCTTTCACATTTGTAATGTAAACAAACACTGTGTCACATAAAATTAAGAAATATTTTAACAATGCCTTTTGTGTAAGACCACAGCTGGGAATAATACTGCTAGACTAAGATATCCAAATACTCAGATCTATCCACCAGGCACCATATTCACAACTGCAAGCTTATTCCATAATACCACTTCCCCTAACGACCAAGGACACAAGTGCACATGCGCCGCAAATCTCAGAGCCCATGGAAACCTCCCAGAGACTACCCGTTTTTCTGAAGACAGAAACAAACAAGTCCCACAGCCTGAGAAAACTCACCACCAACTACAGCTCGGCTGAAAACTGCATATCCTACCAGACCACCAGGATCAAACAACCATCCAAAGAACCCTCCTCAATAAACCATACGTGGCTCATCAGTGAACCATACAATCAACTTGCTATAACAAAAGACAAGGCATTATTACAACTTGGCCTAAATACTCCTAACCAACCACTACTTTGCTCAGAGAAACCACCAAGCAGAAAGAGGGAGGGCGCCATCAACATTACAGATCACACTGAAATACCACCAACATCCAAACGTCCGCAATGCCCTAATATTACATTCCTGTTTTTTTTTGTTTTTTTTTTAACAAACTACCTCACTACCCACTCTACCTCCTGAATTGTACTACGCTTGCTACCTGACCACCACTCCACTGTCAAAATACTCAAACCACCATGCTTCAACACTAACCAACTAGGAAAGCAGAAATAACAAATCAACCTTACCCACCGTGCTCCCTGCACACATTACCAATCCGAGGCCTACCTGATCCCTCAACACCAAACATCATGGACTTAACCTGCACTGTAGCAGGTTCACAAAAAAATGTGATTACTTACCCAGCTACACTTGCCTAAACCTCTTAAGCCCCTCCCTACCCTTATCTCATTTCCTCCCAATCCTCCCTGCCTCTCTTTAACCCTTTCACTACCCCAACTTACCTAACACCCACTAATATCTATCTAACCCCTCATGAAGATGTCCCAGGACAACTTGATTTGTTGCCAAACTTCATTTGTACACGTTATAAGATTTGAACCAGACTAAAGGAATGGTGTTCTCTTATTCACATACTTGCATCGTTTACAATAACAACAGTCATGCACATGTTCACATTTATAGTAGTATTTACATTCCTAAGCACTGCATAGAAACACGCTCAAATAAAGTAGCAAATTAATTAACTCATCTAAAAGTAAGTACTCTCCAGTGCTTACCAAAATTTGCAAAAACAAGTCTTACTAACGCACAATAAAATGTGCTACAATCAGATTAAATGGCTTACAACAAACTGATGAAAAAAGTAGTACAGCAACTTTGTTACACAAACTGTCACATTATTAACATGCTCTTAGAGTTTAATACTCCATAAATAAATAACATTTACCTTTTGTAAAGCAACTGTCCTGGCATCCTTAAAATTTCGCAAAAGCAAATTCTTAATGTCAAAGGAAAAATGAAAGATCAATGCAGCCAAGGATCAGTTAAGGTTCCTTTATTCTTGTACAAGGAGACAAAAATGCAGTTCAGAAGTTTGTCTGACATTATACAGGAAATACTTCATTATTATACTGTTTTGTAAGCCATTGCCCTCTAAGCTGACGTAATAAAATACAACTCTTAGCATTGTTCTAAGACAGGTGTTTACGAAGTTTTTCTGCTGATATAGCAAGTATAAACTTCCCATGTGAAAATTTCCTAAGATATCAACGTGGCCTCGCTAACTGCCGGTCTGTAACAATTCACTCAGATTTCAGTGTTGCAATTAGTGATTCTTTCCTGCTTTGAGCATAAAGCATATTCTGATTTCAGCCTATAATCTTATCTACAGCTGCAGTATGAACAAGGTTATTTGCTTAAGTCTAGTAACACTAGACTGTATTGTTCCTTTTCCTAACGTTAGCAAAATCATCTGTTTCTCAGTGTATGAACAAGGTCATTCACTGAGCTGACCAGAAGCAAAGTCAGAAAGTACATGCAATTATTTTCAAGCCTGTAGCAGAATAAATGTGTTAACCCTTTTAGGCTTCTAATGCAGCAAGCATAATGCTAATACATATATGAATACATATTTTACTATATATGTGAATACATATTTCTCTATTAACACTTTTATTCTCTTCAAAAGCATAAACAGTTAATTTCTTCCCCCAACCTCTTCCACGTGGGATTTGCGGTTAGATAAGTCATATAGTTTAAACTTCTGAAAGCATTTCATTTTCTAGCAATTTATCAACTTCAGTGTTTTGATACAAGGTTTCAGATACTGACATGCCTATCAATTCTTTAATCAGTTTTTTCATGCAGGGTATGCCACAATGCGCACACACTCCCAACAGGAGTATTCCCACACAGACAGCTATTAATATGTTCATTATGAAGGTACCCCACCCCCCCAAACAGATTCTGGAAAAAGTCCGTCAGTGGGTTGGAGCCTGGTTTGGTCATAGTCGACACTTGGTGTATCACCTCAAGGTGGTCGTTAATCTCGTGCTGGTAATCAGGGATATATGCACAACATTCTTTTTTGATTAATGCACACCACCTCTCGCCGCTAGGGTGAAGTCGAGAGCCATACGATTTTGGAGTACTACAGTTCTCATAGCATTCAGTTCATCAGTTATCAATTCAAGAGCAGAAAAAGTTGCATTACTCATTACTTCGAGAGGTTTGGACAGTTTTTGCAGCTCCCAAATCGATTTTGCCGCACCATATGCTAGTAATATGCTTGCCCACGATATGACAGCATCACTCAAGTCCATGTGCGTCAGCTTGGTACCCATGGTATGATGGTCCTTCCAGCCCACCTCGATTCATCCCACTGGATTCTCAGGCTTTCTGACAGGTTTTTTGGCTACATCTCGGGTGTTTCGAATATTTCCCTGAGGCAAAACTGCAGTGTGTCACATGGCCGGAACCAGGTACCCCAAAAAACAACTGCCGGACCAATTCTCAGGTAACCATTTATATGCTTTCTTATTACACATAAAATAACAATCCTCTACCTTAGTAGTTACTTTACTGAGATATGGCTGCCCTGCATGAAACATTTTCCTATCTATTATAGACAGTTGCTTAAAAAGAATAGGATTATGATGTATATCCCTAACAGTCTTTTGCATGGACTCAAGAAATGAGTCATAATTTGAATTACAAACTGTACCCATTTTGTTTGCTTCCCAGGTCTCATTGACCCCTAGGGGACCGCAGTCCTTAATAACCCCCGTATGCTATTGGTATGGCTGTATGAATCCAGCAATTTGAAACATTAAAAGTCTCAGCATACACACGTGTAATCGCCTGATAAAGTTCGGGTGCCAGTCTATGGGTGACTCATCACGTTTATTCAGTTTAGCTGATGTGGCCGAAAAAAGGATAGGCCACAGCAAAAAGATTATTGTCATCAGTACAATCAACAGGATAACCATGCAATACTTCTGGGGTTGTTCTGCATTCCTGTTTGCTCTAGATTTTGTCATGCTTAGTCTTTTTGTGGAACAGCAAGATTTTTATCTAGCTCAAAGTTTTTGCAAAGTTTACAGTGTATCAAATGGATCCAAGAGGATTTTTCATCAATCTTGACTGCCGTGGGTGTCGACAAGAGGACCTGGTATGGTCCCTCCCACTTTGGCGAACTCCAATGTTTACGTTTTGTAGTCTTTACCCAGATTCAGTTTTCTGGGACTACTGTCGCTTCCAACGGTTGATTCGACTCTCTACCTGAAACAGAAAACTGCAAAAAGATGTTTTAGTATAATTTTTAAATCCGTATGTAGTGAATACCTGGTTGACTAACTGTACCACCCCCCCCCTGTTGAGACATGGCATTGCCCATGGCTCAACAATGCTGCATACTTAAATAAATT
Source organism: Protopterus annectens (assembly GCF_019279795.1). NCBI lineage: Eukaryota > Metazoa > Chordata > Ceratodontiformes > Protopteridae > Protopterus > Protopterus annectens. The sequence continues at coordinate 554,872,242 of NC_056749.1, read as the reverse complement.
AGATGGCAATATTGGTTTTCCCTCTTTGGAAATATACAGTCCTTCCTTGAGGAGTGCTCCTCGCCTTTCCCACTTTTGTTTCTCAGCTCGTGTAGTAAGTGTCTGCATTGTTTTTAACATTTCTAAGTCTAAAATCTCAGAAGGTTGTAATTCCTCATTCAAAAGAAATGCTTCTGAGGCTGCTTGCTTTGCAGCTGTGTCAGCTCTAGCATTACCTTTTGAAATCCTATCTTGTTGCTTGGTATGAGCTATGCATTTACAAATAGCTACTTTTTGAGGTAACTGAATTGATTTTAACAAATCTAAAATAAACTGTGCATGATTAATCGGTTTACCAGTAGATAATACTACTGAGGCCGAAGCCTGCACTGCCATTGCGGCAGCAACTACTGCTTGTACACAGTGGGGCAAAGACCGCGCCACTGGGTCCAGTTGCGATGAATAGTAAGCAATGGGGTGTTGCTTGTCCCCATGCTGTTATGTCAACACTGACGTCATATAACCTTGCTTACAATCTACAGTTTGGAAAAAACATTTATGATAGTTTGGTAATCCTAAGGCTAATGAGGATGCTAGCAATTGTTTCAGTTTACAGAAAACTAATTCTGTTTCTGGTGTCCATTATATCAAATCTTGTGCTGCCATAGGCTTCTGAAAGATCAGGTTGTTCAACAGTATAGATTCCAAAGCATAATTTCGGATCCAGCTCCGACAAAAATTAGTCGTACCAAGAAAGGACATCATTTCCTTCTTGGTTGTGGGTTTTGGTGCTTGTAAGATTGCTATTTTCCTGTCTTCATCTAATGTCCTACCCTTTTTGGATATTACATATCCAAGGTATTTAACTTGTTTTCTCCAAAGTTGCAATTTGTTTTTGCTTACTTTGTGTCCATCAACGGCTAAGAATTTCAATAATGTTATAGTGTCTTCCTTACAATCTTGCTGGGTAGGGGCTGCCAGCAGGATATCATCAACATAAAGTAAAATCTGACTACCTTTCGGTGGGGTAAACCCCGCCAAGTTACTTGCCATCTCTTGTGAGAATATCGTTGGACTTTCTCAATATCCCTGTGGTAGTCGTGTATATGTATACCGCTTCCCTTGAAATGTAAATGCAAACCAATACTGGCTGTCAGGGTGTATTGGTATTGCAAAGAACGCATTGCTAATATCTACCACAGAAAAATATTTGTGTTGAGGCTTCAAATCATTTAATAGGGTATGTGGATCTGGCACTGTAGGTGCCCTTGATATTACTGCGTCATTTACAGCTTGCAAATCCTGAACCATACGCCATTCTCCGTTTGCTTTCTTAACTGGAAATAAGGGTGTGTTACATGGTGAATCGGGAGATTCCACCAGTAATCCTTCCTTAAGTAAAGCTGCTATGATAGGTTTAATACCTGCTTCTGCATCTTTTCTTAAGGGGTACTGCCTTTTCTGTAGTCTAAAGGCTGATTTTGGCGTGATGGTAACTGGTCCAGCTGTACGAATAAGTCCTACATCTGATTTCCCTATTGACCAGAGGGTCTCTGGTATGTCTAATAAAGCTTGTTCTTCCTCTTCTAGTAAGAGTGTTTCTCAGCTGCCCTCACTTGACTGCAAGTGTACAGCTGGGTGTGTCTGTGTGCTCCAATTTAATTTCTGTCTATGTACTCCTTGTTCTGACAGTTCTAATTCTGTCTGCTTTTCCCATTTTGTGACTTTTTCTCCTAGGTCTGCCCATTTCACATCTTTGTCTTTAGTTAAACTACATGTGGTAATCGATTTGATTTATAAAGTGCAAAGAACTCCTGGGACAATGAACAGCTAAGTACACTGTTCCCTTTCATGTCCCAGTACAAATTACGCAATACTAATCTGTTCGCACGGTTTTTAAACAATTTTTGCTCATATTCTTTGTCAGGTCCTGGTGTATTACAGTGCAACAGGTGTTGTACATCAATGCAAAGGGAGGGGAAATTACTGATAGCCACATTCACTAACTCTTCAGTTATTGCCCAGGACCGGTCGTAACCAAGTCCTGGCTATACCAATAAAATGTTTTACCCTCCGATTGCACTGCAAAAGTGTTCATTTGTCGTTGTGCTTCCATACCCTGCATGGTTGGAACTACTGCTATGCCAAATAGTTGCATAAGATTTCTGCCCAAAAGGTTCACTGGGCATTTTGCAGAAAAAACAATTTTGCTTTTCCGGGTTAATCCTGAAACAGGATCTGTTATTGCAATATTATGGGAGAGAGGCTCCCGATACAGCTGTCCATTAGCTGCTTTCACCAAAATGTAATCATGTGACTCTGACTTCTCTGGTAGTTTGGAGGGGTGTACCAGGGTTCATGATGCCCCTGAATTGCACAGAAACTTGGCTTCCCTCCCCTCTACCAGGAGTGTAACTTCTGGTGTCGTGTCTGCCAAATAGAGCTCCAAGCTCAACAAGGCTAAGTCTAATATTTAATTTTCTTTACTATCGGTAGCTTCCTGCACTTCCTCTATTTCTCCTACGACATTCTCTGCTCTCTCCATCACATTCTCATTTGTCCTTTCTCCATTATTCCCATCTAGTGATTCTTGACTACCATATAGTCAGTCCTCACCTTCTTCATTCTTATCCTTCATTGCTGCCTTCTTATTTTTCTTGCAATCCTTTGCCATATGTCCCTTTTTACTGCATTTAAAACATTCACCCCTTTTCTTTCTCCCTTCAAAGTCCTCTGATCGCTGATCAGATTGTTTATTTCCCTGGGCATTCTTCTTGCCCTTCTTTCCGGACTGTACTTAATGACCTTCTCCGTCATCTACAGAGAATACTTGGGCTTTCTTTTGCTTTTTGTTATTAAAATGCCTTTTGGCATGCCTAGCATATTCAAGAAGTGACTGTAATCTGCTTGTACGATGGTCTACCATATGCTTCGTAATAAAACTACTTATGGGTGCAATACTGCCTTTTAAAATGCATTCTTTAACTGCTGCTCATATGGGGAATCTTGTGTCTGGTCTTCAGGATCCTGCATTCCACAATGGCTATTAAAACATTCTTTTTTTTTTCCATAATAAATCTTTATTGTTTTAGTATTTTCCATACAAACTTAAACAAAACAAAAAAAAAAAATTATTAATACTTTCTAACTATTCTATCTAGTTCAATCCCAAAAAAACATATATACAATATTTACATGAATGCCTCCAAATATAACATCAAGTTATACAGAAATATATAATAAAAGAATTTAACATAAGTCAGTTATCTCAATCTTTACTTATTAACATCTTTTCCCGTAATGAGTATATATGTCTCAGAATACACTCGATCTTCATATATTATGCCAGTATGACATTAAAAATTTGTTCCCATATCTTTGGGTTATTAATATTTTTATTATGGTCCTTCAAAAGTAATTTGTGAGCTAATATATGTCTTATTGCTAAAGTCCTAAAATTGTTCCATGAAATTTGAGATGGGTTTAACCAGTTTGTAGCTATATAAAGTTTCATTAGTAAGAAAATATTAATAAATATAATGATTTGGGACCTAGGAAGTTGTTTTGGAGGGATATGTAATATCGTGAATTCCCATGAAAGTGTTGAACTTTGATATCCCATCTTTTGGAGTTGCAGTTTTAACGAATTCCAGAGTTTATAGATACATTTACAGCTCCAGAACATATGAAGAAGATCTGCTGTTTGATCTGTACAATATGGACAGATTGGAGAGTTTTTAGAATTAAACTTGTGCAATCTGAGGCGAGTATAGTAGGCATTTCCAAAAATCATAAGTTGAGTATACATTAATTTTTGGAAAGATATTGATTTCATTGTTAGATTAATTGCCTTGATGAACTGCTTATCCTCTGTAAGTGGTAGTTTCTCACTCCAATATTTTGAAATAAGTACTGAATTCTGAAATTTGAAATCCTTTATTAATTTATTAGTGGCTGTTATATATTTGACATCTTGTTGAAGAGATTGCCATAAGTTAAAACATTTTGTTATTTCCTCATCTTTAATTTTAAAGTCATCAAAATAACTTATAGCTAGTTCCTTAATCTGTCTCAAAATAGTTGAATATGACTTGGGCAGATTCATTTCTTGTCTTATTGTATTAATGGATTCTTTTAAGTAAGGATAAATATCAAGTAAGGTAAGATTCATCATAAGAGGAAAAGTTTTAAGATTTATTAGTTTATTATTAATTTTCTAGTTAGGATTTCTATGAAAATGCTGGAACACCATCATGTGCTGGATAAGATTTAGAGATCCGAACAAACTCTGTACTGAGATTATGTATAATTTAATATGCTCCATTATATCATACGATTTAATCATTTCCTTTTTTAAAAAAGGTACTGCTTTGGGGTTAATATTCAAATTCGAGATATGTTTATAGTTCACAATTACCCACATTGGTGTCCATTTATTGCTAGATATATCATAGTTAGCAATTCTCAAGATTCTGTTTGAATTTATTATTAAATAGTATATTTCGAAATTTGGTAGATCTAGTCCCCCTTTATTTTTTGGGGTCATTAATTTGTCATATGATATTCTGGTCTTTTTTGGATCCCAAATAAATTTAGCGGATTCCCTATGAATTTGTTTAAAAAACCCTTTTGAAATGGATACTTGAGCAGATCTAAATATATATAATAATCTGGGTAAAACATTCATTTTAATAATTGCAACTTTTGCTAATACCGGTAACTTTAAATTTTTCCATCTTTTAAAGTCTAATATTATGTGATCCCAGACTAATTTAATGTTAGTGTTATAAAACTCTTTATCATCTGTAGAAAAGGTAATACCCAAGTATTTAATTTTCTCTTCAGATTTAACCTGTCCCACCAATGAAAAAAGTGAAAAGGGTTTCGGAGTCCTTAAGGGAAATATACTTGTTTTTTTAAGGTTAATTTTGTAATTAGATATTACCGCAAAGTTCTCCACCGCTTTCAGTAATTTTTCAGTATCTGATATTGGTGTTGTGCAATAAATATTAAGGTCATCAGCAAACGCCGCCATGGATATTTTTGTTCCATATAATATGGGTGGATTATGATATACATTCTGTTTAATATATAAGCTATTAAAACATTCTATTAATCTGGCATAATACCTATCAACAGTTTCACCTTCTTGTTGGATGCATTGATTAATGCAAGTCCAGTCTGCCCTAGGTTTCCATTTTTCAGAAATTTGGTCTGTTAGACCCTTCACTCTTTTGTCTAACTCTGCGCTATGTGGGAGGGGCTTAAGGGCAGCGTCACGGGGATTCCAGTTGCCACTGATCATGTGCCAGTCTGGATCTACTATTTGTCTGACAACTTTTTCTGAGGATTTTTCTAATTTACCATCAAATTCATATTTATTAACCCATTTCGTGTAGTATTTAATGTTATCGGCACGTCGTGACCGCATGTATTCTGCGTCTTCGGTTAACAACGGATTTTGGGGTTGTTTTGTACATTTATTTTCCATTTTGACCTAACCTTATGAATGTTACGTAACCCTTCCTGTTTTTTAACGTGGTACCACGAAGATTTTATAGTCCCTTCAGACTACCTGCCTACTTATTCTGCTTCCCTAATCTATGACAAGATAGCAATTTTTCTGTCCCTGGATTTACATAAAAAATCCTGACTGAACAAATACAATCAAGTCCCTGATCTAAAACAGAAAAAAGTAGAATCCCCTTACCTGAGCCTCAGCAATTGATCACCCTGGTCCGATTGAAACCTGCTCGTCAGCCGCAGATCAGAAAGTGGCCGGCCTCTGTTTATGCGACAATTCAGTCGGAGGTCTTTTCAAAGAAGAAGAACCATTTCGGTAACTTCTTCCGTACGGATTTCAGCCACCAGGCCTGTCTGATCCAGGTCAACCAAAAGGCTTCTGGTCAAAGAAGGACCAACTTGTCAAAGGAAAAATGAAAGATCAATGCAGCCAAGGTTCAGTTAAGGTTCCTTTATTCTTGTACAAGGAGACAAAAATGCAGTTCAGAAGTTTGTCTGACATTATACAGGAAATACTTCATTATTATACTGTTTTGTAAGCCATTGCCCTCTAAGCTGACGTAATAAAATACAACTCTTAGCATTGTTCTAAGACAGGTGTTTACTAAGTTTTTCTGCTGATATATCAAGTATAAACTTCCCATGTGAAAATTTCCTAAGATATCAACGTGGCCTCGCTAACTGCCGGTCTGTAACAATTCACTCATATTTCAGTGTTGCAATTAGTGATTCTTTCCTGCTTTGAGCATAAAGCATATTCTGATTTCAGCCTATAATCTTATCTACAGCTGCAGTATGAACAAGGTTATTTGCTTAAATCTAGTAACATTTCAGAATACTGTATTGTTCCTTTCCCTAACGTTAGCAAAATCATCTGTTTCTCAGTGTACGAACAAGGTCATTCACTGAGCTGACAAGAAGCAAAGTCAGAAAGTACATGCAATTATTTTCAAGCCTGTAGCAGAATAAATGTGTTAACCCTTTTAGGCTTCTAATGCAGCAAGCATAATGCTAATACATATATGAATACATGTTTTACTATATATGTGAATACATATTTCTCTCACACTTAAAAACTTGCCTTTTCATAACTAAAACATCCAAAAATAACACTAATATCATCAAGGTAGATAAAAGCAAACTAGCTGGTCTGGAAAAAAGTGACTCAGTATGTATTATGGCAAAATTAAAAACACAAAGCTGCACACATCTAGGTCTTGTAAATATAATCAACTTTTTTAAAGGGAGTGAAAAAACTGCAATCCTATTGTTAAACAATCTTAATCTCAATGGCAACATGGAAAACAAAACCTCATCCCTAAAACATCATAGACCTCTAGAGCTACTCCTCCTTTATTTACTATTAAGTCTAACAATGATACAATCATCTCTCCTGATAACTAAACTAAGCTCCTTGGAGTAATCATTGATACTAACCTCAAATTTGATGCACACTTTGACCATACGATTAAGTCAGTCAACAAAAAAATAGGATCCCTCTATAAGGTAAAACCTTTTCTAACCCCTTATGCTAGGTGTGCTATTGCTCGAACCCATCTTATCTCCACTCTCCTATATGCCTTACCTATATTCTCAAATCTCTCTAAAGCTAACCTTCTGTGGGTTAGGAAAGAAGGTATGCAAATGAATGGACTGATTAAGAGCTACACTGGGCACGAAGGAGGGATTGGTTCTGAGGGACACCCTGTCCACATGAAAGATGATGAAAGGTTCCACCACCATAAGGTCCTATAATTCAGATACCCTTCTTGCAGAAGTGATTGCTAGAATGAAAGCTGTTTTCCAGGAAAGAAATTTTAAATCTGCAGTAGCAGCTGGCTCGAAAGGAGGAAGAGTGAGTTTCTCCAAGACAAAGTTAAGATCCCAGGCTGGAGTTGGAGCTCTTCTGGATGGCCTTACATTTTTTGCCCCTCTGAGGAACTGCTTGAGCAGTGGGTGAGAGAAGAGGGGAGGCTCTGTGCTATAATAAGCTGAAATGGCTGAGGCATGAATTTTGGAGGAGGAAAAGGACAGGCCCTTATGAAACATCTCAGTCAAGTATTGTAGAATCTGAGGTAAATTGGGCACTGCTGCGTTCATTCCTTGAGTGTGGTTCCAGTCACAAAATCTTTTCCATTTTGCAGCATAAGATTTTCTAGTACTAGGCCTCTTAGCCTCTAAAATGATATCCATCACATATTTACTGAGGGATGGTAAAGGAGAGATTAGGTAATTAGTCAGGCTGCTAGGTTCAGGGTTTGCAGCTGAGGGTGCAGAATCTGGTTCTCCTGCTGAGACAACAGGGAAGGAGTCTGAGGCAGGTACCATGGAGCCAAGCGTGACACATTGCTCAAGAGTGGGTACCAGTGTTGGCGAGGCCAGTCTGTTGCAATTAAAATTGTCCTTGGCCTGTCCTGTTTGATCTTTAGTAGTACCTTGGGGAGCCGAGGCAGAGGAGGAAAGGCATAAACTGATAGTTTTTTCCAGCTGAAGGATAGGGCATCCACTTTCCAAGCTAGCTTGTGGGGAAAATGTGTCCAGTTGATGGTTCTGGGGGTGGGGGGGTCAAACAGGTCTATATCTGGGCTCCCCCATTTGCTTGTCAACATGTTGAAAATCCTTGGTTCCAGTTTTCACTCATGTGGGTCCATGAAGTTTCTGCTTAGTCCATCTGCCAGTGTATTTAGTTTTCCTGGCAAGAATTGAGCTTGTAGATTCACTTGGTAGCTCAAGGCTGTGTTTCACAATGCCATGGCTAGGTCTGCAGAGGGGGTAAGAATATGTACCCCCCTGCTTGTTTATGTACCACATGACAGTGGTATTGTCCGTCTTTACCATTAGTTGTCCTGGAAGAATGTGGTCCTTGAAGGTTGTCAGAGCATTCTGTACAGCTAACATTTCCTTTTGGTTTATGTGTAGGTGCATTTAACTTGGGTTCCATTTGCCCTCAATGCACTTCCCTGCCAAGTGAGCCCCCCATGCATAGTCTGATGCATCTGTTGTTAAGATTTGGATGGCAGGGGGTAATGTGAATGTTAGTCCCCTGTTTTGGTGGCAGGCCTCTGCCCACCAAAGGAACTCTAGGCATAGGCAAGGTATGATAGGAATCCTTGCTTCTAGATCCTGTGAATGTTGACACCATAGGCTTTTGAGATACCATTGTAGTTTCCTCATATGCAGCCTTACATATGGAATTAGAAGAATGCAGGAGGCCATGAACCCCAAGGCTTGCAGTATTTGCTTTGCATATAGCTGGGTTTTTGTGGCCACTTGTCAGGTTGTCAAATTAATCAATTTCTCTGGCGTGAGGAAAGCCATCTGGGAAGTTGTATTCAAGCTTGCTCCCAGGAATATAATTTGTTGACAGGGTACCAGGAGTGATTTCTTTTCATTTATGGTGAACCCCAGACAAGTCAGTATCCTTTGAACAAAGGCCAGATGATTCAAAAGAAGGTCCTGGCTTTCTGCCTGAATTAGACAATCGTCCAGGTATGGGTATATTTGAATATATCTTTACCTGCAAAATGTAATGACTGGAGCTAGGCACTTTATGAATACCCTGGGCACAGTAGATAAGTCAAAGGGCAGTGCAGAGAACTGATAGTGCATGTAGCCTGCTTTGAAGTGAAGGTATCTTCTGCAAGACTCCCAGATAGGGATGTGTAGGTATGCTTCTTTTAAGTCTAGTGTTGCCAACCATGCATCTTTTCTTAGCACAGGAAGCAGCTGGTGAAGAGTCAGCATTTTGAATTTTGGAATCACCAGAAAGGTGTTTAGAGTAGAAAGGTCCAGGATAGGACATGTATTGCCTTTTCTGGGTACCAGGAAAAGTCTCGAATAGAAACCTTGTTCCTTTTCCTCTTCTGGTACCAACTGAATAGCCCCCATGTTTAAGAGAGAGAGTACTTGATTTTGGGCATCTGCTCATAGGTTCATAGGTTCATACTAGGCTATCTGCCCTGGGGCAATTATAAGCCTAGCCCGATTCTGTATGGCTTACGCCACCCCTTGATTTGAGTATACTGTGCCCTTTTTAAGGTTTAGTTTACTGTGCCTCTGTCTAATAGTGACACGGGAGTAATCCCTGGGACAAACCTACGATCCCCCATCCACTTATCGAGATTCTTCTTGAAGAGATTCAGTGAGGTGCTCTGCCTCACATGAACTGGAATTCTATTCCAGAGCGAAGGGATCCTCTGGGTTATGAACCTGTTCCTCCAACAAGTTCTATTTATCTCTGTGCTGAGGTTCAAGTCCCTCGAGCGTGTGGCTCTAAGGGATTTAGATTTACTGAGGTGGAGCATGTCCATTAATTCTGGATTTGACATAGCTTTGTATGTCAGGCATAGATCGCCTCGAAGTAGGCGGTATGCAACTGAGTAGAGCTGGAGTTTTTTTAACCGAGCAGCATATGGCATCTGTTTGAGACCCTTGATCATCTTGGTGAGATACTTTTGGGGTCTTTCTAATTGCTGAAGGTGTCGGGTAATGTACATCCCAAAAGGGGCATTGTATTCTATGATGGGCCTGATGAGGGATGAATAAAGGGGCACGATTACCTCTCTTGATCTGGATGTGAAACCCTTCATGATGAGGTGGGCTATGTAGAAGGTCTTTCTAACCACTTTGGCAATGTGGTTTTCAAAGGAGAGATTGCTATCAACTTGGGTCCCCAGGTCCCTAATAACTTTCTCTGTACTTAATGGGTTTCTGCCTATGTGGCAATTTGTGGGCACATTGTTTTTGCCAAAGGGTATGACTATACATTTTTTGGCATTTAGCTTTAAACCATGGCGCTGGCACCAGTTATCTGTCTCTGTGAGACCTTTTTGAAAGATGTTTGTGTCAGCTGGAGAGTTGATTATGGCGCCCAGTTTGCAGTCATCTGCGAACTTGGTGAGCCATAGTCCTCCCACATTTGCCTGTACCTCAGAAAAGTATATACCGAACAAGAGTGGTCCCAGGACAGAACCCTGTGGGATGCCACTTGTGACCGGTTTCGAGTCTGACATGGCTCCAGCAACTCTCACTCTGTGGGTTCTGTCCTTGAGCCAGTTTGCGACCCATCTTGTGACATAGGGGTTTATATTTAAGCTGGATAGCTTATCTATGATGCCCGAGTGGGATATTGTGTCAAATGCCTTTGCAAGGTCCAGATAGGCTGTGTGGACTACCTTCCCTTCATCTATGGCTTTGGTGACTGTTTCAAAGAAGTCAACCAGGTTCAAAAGGCAGGATCTGCCCTTGACAAAGCCGAACTGGGTAGGATCTAGTGTCTGTAGGTCCCCAATGTCCTTGTTTATGAGCTCCATGATGATCCTCTCCATAGCCTTGCAGACTAAGCTAGTCAGGCTTATGGGGCGATAGTTTCCAGGGTCCGTAGAAGCTCCACCTTTGTGGAGTGGGACCACTGTTACTGTACGCCATTCTGTGGGAACATATCCTGTAGTGAGGCTGAGATTGTATAGCTGTTTTATTTGAGGGATTAGTTCCTCTTGTAGTTCATGTAGGACGCAACCTGGGACGCCATCTGGTCCCATGGAAGCAGTGTTTTTTGCTTTGGAGGGGGCAGCCTTCACCTGAGCATCTGAGATGTTTGGGAGGCAGCCCTCTGCCGGGATAGATACTTGCTCTTTTGGTGGGGAGGGGGGGAGAAGTTTGCACTGAACCTGTCTGCCAGGATATTGGCGATATCTGTGGGTTCAGTGTATTTTTTGTCGTTTAGAATCAACTCAGAACAAGTCTGGGAGTTGCATCCCAGGTTTCTAACATAACTGAAAAAAGCCTTATGATTGTCTTTGGTGTCCTGTGCAATTTTTCTCTCGAAGCTGGCCTTGGAGGATTTTATGAGGGATCGTAATTTTTTGCTAGTACTGATCAGAGATGCCTTCCCTATTAGGGATTTTGCTCTATCATGTAGTAGCTTCCTCCTTCTGTTGTACAGTTTATTTATGGCAGGGGTCCACCAGACTGGATGCCTGCCTTTGGATGATTGGGTCTTGGTTTTGTTTGGGATAGCATGATCCATGCATTCCTGGAGATGTCCGTAGAATGCATTTATATAGGATGCTGAAGTTTGGGCTGTAGTTTCCACTGGCCCTGGGGCCTTGAAGGATTCCACTTTGGTTTTGAGAAGTGTGAAGTTCGCTTTTGAGAAGTTTTTCACTGTGGTTTTCTGGGCTGGGGGTGGGGTCGGGATGTGGACATCCAGTGAAATTAATTTATGGTCTGATCTTACCAATGAGGGATATACTTCTGGTGTGGAGCATAGAGTCCCCATGTTGGTAATGATCAGTATGTTGTCCCCTCTTGTGGGAGTGGTGACTAGTTGTTCCATAGCATTTGAGTTTATAATTTCCAGGAATCTTTGGGCTAAGGTGCTGGGGCTTGAGTAGTGCTCCCAGTCAATGTTTGGGTAGTTGAAGTCACCCAATATAATGGTGTTCGGAGAGATCTTCATGTTCCCCAATGTTTTCAGGAAAGCCGAATGGGATTCCTGAATTTGAGAGGGTGGTCTGTAGGATGCTATAAACTGAAAAGCAGTCTTTCCCACTGTTAGTTGCACATGGATGGTCTCCAATACTTCGTGCAATGTCACTAACCTGGAGGTGTGGATATCCTTGATAAATATGGAAACTCCCCCTCCTTTTGTGGTTCGGTCCGGGTTTTGGGGCCGAAAAGCATGATACGAGGTATAGCCTGGTAGTGCTGGGGTGCTCTCTGGAGCCTTGAACCAGGTTTCTGTCACTGCACAGATATCGATGTTCTCCATACTGAGGAGAGCTTCGAGTGTGTGCATCTTGAGGTTAAGACTTCTGGCGTTTAGCAGCATTACCCTTAGTTTCTTGTTCCTTGTGCTGTCTATGGGGGTCGGTTTGACTTTTGAGCCTTGCCTAAAAAAGGCACTATGGGGGTGGCAAGAGCCTTTGCCAATATCTGAAAGCCCAGTGGTGACAGGTGCAAGCCATCCATAGTGAAGCAACATGGCTTTACGAGCATGTCATCCCAGGCTGACAGACACTGGATCCCCTTTGAATGACACCAAAATTTTAGCCAATTGTTAAAATCGATCATTTTGTCTTTGTACTGTGGCATCATTCTAGGTGAGGGTAAGATGCTGCTCAAGGTCAGGGTCATACCAGCCTGGGCTACATGATCAGAGAGCTCCTCTATGTCTCTTTTCATGCAGTCCAGGGAGGTACGTCTCAGGTCATTCACACCAGCATGTACAATGACTGAGTCATATTTGTATTTGCTTTAGAGTGACCTGAGTGCTTGCGTTATGTGGCGGATCATAGCACCTGACAGGCAGCTCACCGTGACCTTCTCTTTATTCAGCCTGGTGAGCAGGACGTCAGTGTGCCTGACAATAGAGTCACCTATAACAAGAGTATCAGGTGTGTTATTCAGCCTTAAGGGCTGTGGCTGCTTGGCACACTGACTTTGTGGGTTATGTGTTGTGTGTGTTTTGTTTTGAGGTAGCGTTTGCTTGAATGTCTGCTTTGGAGGTCTCTGTTGCTTAGGTAGATTTTTATTTAGAGCCTCCGAGTATGTTTTTGTGTATTTATGTGTTTGGTTCGCTGATGTGGTGGGACTATGTGATACTGGAATTGTGTTTTGTGAGGTTACCTTCTCCTCCTGACTGGTTACACCAGTTTTGAGATGAGAGAGTTCAGCCTTCAGTTTGGCTAAATAGTTGCATCTCTCACATATATTTGAACCTGTTTGGAGGAGGAGAGGGTTGTCCGTGTACATGAGCCAGTTGTAACATTGCCTCAAAATTCCCATATTCACCAGCTGGACTGGAGAGGAAACCAATGACTGACCTTTGGACATGCTAGAGTAACAGGGAAACTGAATTTAAGATGGACCAATAGAGGACAGGGTAATCGTAGAGAGTATAAGAGTAAGTAGTGCTTATGGTTTAATAGTGCTAACTTGTAGGATTACTTAATTGGACCAGTGAAGGGCCTTAGAATGAGACTAAGGTGTTTAAATTGAGAGATTGAGCAGTTCTAAGGGAAAAAGTGAAGAGCAGACTTTGTGGAGCCAGGAATAGTTTAAACCCAATTAGGCGGCGCTGCCCGTTGTTGCGCTATGCTCAAAAGCAGCAAAACGCAAAAGAGGGTTTTAAGAGAGGAAGATGAAGGAGTTTTGGAATTGACCCAAAATGGCCAATAAAACTACAGTTTCAAGTCAGTAACCACTCCCACAGGGGCAGGCAGGCTGCTCAATGTTTTTCACTGCCACTGATCAACAGAGAGACTTTCCTTTAGCCCAAGCAAAAAATGGCCTCACAGAAACTTACAAACAGTTCAAGAACAGCAAGCCTGTAACTGAACTTTTTAAATCTCAGAAAAGTGGGAAAAAAGCAAGATTTTTTTGTTTTTTTTGTTTTTTCAGAGATAGCAGAGATTAACAAGTATCAACAAGTTATAACAGTGCAGTAAATGACCCCACACAAGAGTGCTAGGCCAAAGACAGATAAAATGCAAGTTTTGAGAAAAAAACGATTTTAAAAATAAGTGCAAACAGGTTTCCTGATTCACACACTTGTGTGAATCAGGAAACCTGTTTGCACTTATTTTAGATAGATTTGGCCACCCGCTTGGTGTTGGTAATGTGTGGAAGTGAAATCTGTATCCTTGGGACACTATATTTAAAACCTATTTGTCCTGGGTAATGAGTTCCCAGTTTTTGGTCAGCAGACCAATCTTTCCGGCTAAAGGAGCATTCAGTTGGAAAGTGCTTGGAAGTTAAAAGCAAGTCATTGAGACAGTTTTCCATGGGGGGGGGGTCTTACTACTCCCAGATTTGGTTGCAGAAACCCCCTACTGCTTAGTCTTGTGTGTCCCTTGGGACTGAAACCTGTGGTTTCTGCTGTGTCTGGATTTGGCTTGAGAAGACCTGGAAGGGTCTGGAAAGGACCGATTTTTAGAGGGCCAGTGCCTACTAAATCTAGGAGGCTGATCTTGTAAGAAATCTTTAACAGTTTGCATAGATTTAGCTTTATCTTCCATCTTTTTAAGAACTTCCTCAGCCTTGTTGCCAAACAGGTGGTCCAGATTTAAGGCAGCATCCAGCAATTTGGCTTTAACATGATCAGGCAAAGATTGCTCCTTAAGCCAAGCATGTCTTCTGAGCACAGACCCAGTAACAGCAGCCATGTAAGAGGCCTCTAATGAATCAAATCCACATTGCAAAGTATGTTTTCCAACCTGTTCAGCAGAATGCATTAAATCCTGTAATTCTTTATTTTCAGCACAGTCAGGAATCAACATCGTTTTCTGTTTAAGCAATCCAATAACATGTTGTTGATACTTTAACATATGAAACTGGCAGTTTAAAGCCCTAAAGGCCAAGGTTGCAGAAGTGTAAACTTTCTTACACCATCTATCCAGCGCCCTGGAGTCTCTATCAGAGGGGGTAGGATTTTTAGCAGTAGAAGCCTTAATGCCCTTGGGTCCCTGTGAAATAGTCTCTGGATCCACAATAGGATTTTTAAAAAGGAACTTGTGTGAATCAGGAAACCTGTAATATTTGTCGGGTTTTCTGGGAGCAGAAGGCAAAGAATCAGGGGCCAAACTAGATTCTGAAAAGGCATCATCAACAATGTCTAGTACAGGAGGTATAGCTAAAGGCCTAGGCTGAGGCAGGAGTAAGAAATCCCTCAGGCAATTTTTTGAAACAGAAAAATCCTCGCTTTCCCAGTGGAAATGTTCCCTTAGAGTATGTAAGGTCTCACCAAAAGAAAAATCCTCTGGAAGGGAAACAGAAGGAATAGAGTCCTCTGCATCAGAATCCTCATAAGTAGATAAGGGCAAATCCAGATCATCAGAAAAATCAGAATCCTTGTCAGAAGCTTCATAAACAACTTCAGTCCTAGGTCTCCTAGAAGGGGGAGGTTGGCTTCCCCGGATTAGAGTTATAAGATCTTCAGCCATTCTTATAATTTGTTTTTTTAGGCGTAGAGGCCTGGGCATTGGTTTTTTAAGCATGGTTCGAGACTTTGGCCTACATGAAGAAGGAGGCGTCAGTTTAATATGCATGTCCGTAGGCCTGAATACACCCTCAGAAGCCAGTGCCTGCACAGCGGCTCCGGACCCATCCAAGGTAGAGACATCCGCAGGTTCCACATTTGAAGCATCTCACAGCATACCAGACCCCAAATGGGTCTCAGTAGAGGTCTGCAAGTCAGATGTAATGGGTATCAAGGGCTGCGAAAGCACCTCACTGAGTACCGGTGAACTGACAACTGGCTTAAGAGAAGCATCGGTGGCAACTTTGGACCTCTGTGGCCTGTCACTGTCTTTATCTTTGCATTTTTTCAGAATCCCGGTAGTTGGATGGCTAACCGACGACATTTCTGGATAATTAAACCGAGAACCGAAATATTTAGAAGCGAAAATATACCGATGACGGATAGTGCGCTGATTAAATAAAGCACAAAACCGACAGCAGGGTACATCGTGGTCAGGGCCTATGCAAGGAATACAGTATGAATGAAAATGTCTGTGAGGTATTTGCTTTCCACAAGTAATGCAATTATTAACTTTTACTGACATCGGTAAGCAGCAAGAAAAAGTTTCCCCAACGGGGTACTTAGCTTTAGTTGAAGACTTCGGTTCTGAAACTCGAAAACGAAAATTTCATGAGTCGGCCAACCAGCACTTGTGAACTCCTTCTGCTTCGTGCACCACACAGCAAGAAAGACTGATGTAATGGCGTCGGCTGCATGTTTTATACCCCTGACGACCTGATGTCAAGGAAGAAGGGACAGCAACCGACGCAGGACCCAAGACTTTGCAAATCAGGCCGACTGAGGGCTACTGCAAGCAGATAACCCAAATGTAATGACTGCAACAGTGAAACATGAAGAACATCATAAGTAATTTAGTAATTCATTCTTTCAATATGGATCTGTTTTGTGAAAACAATTCCTTAAAACATATGTATCTTTTTCAGTGTACTGCCATACAATTTTATGAATACGGAGGAGACAGAGTACATTATCTCTGCTTTTTCACTGTTACTGTTTTCCCAGTCTTCTCTTTTAAGTCTACACATCTCAGGACACTTTGTCTTGGTCTCTGAAGCGGAAGTGCTGTGTCCATTTGGCATGACTGGTCAAATGGCACTCATTTCTGTTTAGCTTATTTTTGTTTTAGCAATCACAATCACAGTTATATTTATTAGTATTTTAGTTGCATGATAAGGACTGCTATGAACAAGAAAAAATAAGAATAAAATGGAAAATAGAAGTTTAAATAAATGCAAGGACTAAATCGAATTAAAAAAGACTTGTTATAAAATATGCTCTTCGGCTTCACCATACAGGTTAGTTATACTCTCCACACAAGACACCCACTATGTCTACTATGGATTTATACCTACAAGAGAAGTCCAAGGGAGCATTAACAAATTAATAGTTTTGTTTGTCTTTTCGGCTTTTCCCAGTTAGGGGTCACCACAGTGGAACTCCGGTCCGCTAATGACTGGCAGTAGATTTTTATGGTGCCGAGTTGCCAGCCCGACGCACAGCCTTCAGCGAAGGCATGCCCATTCACGCATGTCTTTCAGAGGCCACTCGACCACGGGGAGGACATGCAGACTCCACACAGAAGGCACTGCAGCTGAGAATCGAAGAGGAGAACCTCTTGCTGTGAGGCAACAATGCTACTGCTGTACCACTGCGGCTTACTAATAGTGTATACCTGTAATCAAACTGACCAAATACATATCAAGATGTTGGGACTTAATGTTGAGAAAGTATTCAACCAGCAAGTGTTTGTGCTACAGTTTTTATTTGCCACATTGCTGGCCTTTGGACTTCCATGACGTATGCAGAAGTAATATGCACTTTTGTACTTTCTGTGATACTCCCTCCAACCAAATGAACATCCGGCAATCTCTTTAGACATGATTGTGACCCATTATTCATCTAGAGATGAAAGCCCACTAGCGTGTTCTTTCTCATGGTAGGTGAGGCTTGCATGTACAGAACAGTGTCATTTTCTACTGGTGCGATGGGGTGATGTGATCGTGCCCTAAACAACTGTCTCTAGTAGTTTGCGAGTTATAATAGAGGTGTACAGGAACACACTCATGCTATCACACATGTAAAGTCTCCTGGCTAGGAAGTCCACCAGTGAAAGCATATGCATGCTGAGTGATGTCTGACAGTGTCACCAATGCAGCCAGCCAAACTGCAACTCTCAGACCAGGAGGACTAAGCTGGCATTAGCCACATATACCCATCCATCCCCTGTCAGGTTTCCTCAGCGCTGGTCGCACTAGTCGAAACAAGTTAACTGAGATGCATTCAGGTCTTCGTATATTTATGTTCTGGGACTGAATCAGAGTTTGTGTGGTTTATGCAAAAATACTTAAGGTTCATTCATGATTTCTCGTTATATGTTATAATCGAAAAGTAGTGACAAAAGGTAGTATGTTTTTCCTTGTTTGCTCCTAATATGCAGTCTGCTCTGCAGCTAATAAATCAAAAAGAACCAACAGACAGACACTACTGATTTAACCTCTGTGGGTAAGGTTTAACATAGTTCTTATTAGACGTGCAGAAGTTGTCTGATTTTTCTCATCTTGCTTACTCCTCTGTATTACTTAACAATTCTAAAATATAAAATGCTGCCAAATCTGGGGCTTTGACAATTTACTAACTACTTTTCTTCATCAGAAGTTAAAATTCAGCTCTTAGTTTAGTGCAAAATGCTCTTCTTACATAGCTGACAATTCTTTAAGGGCATCAGCTCTGAAATATCACAAAGAAAAACATTCTGATAGCATTCACTGACGTATTGATTGCTGGTCCCTTCTAAACCTAATGATGGCTAACTGGTCTAAAGTATGTCAATTCCTGTTTTCCTGCACTTAATAAAAGTAGAACACCTTTAATTTGAGGAAAATTCTGACTAACCAGTCTTCTACCTTAATGTAGTTAAGTATGCAAATCAAGCGTATAAACACAGAATGTTTCTTTCTCCTACTAAGTAAGGCCTCTTGCATATTATTTATATTTGTTTGTTTACTGGGGTAGTACATTAATCTCAATGGTTCATTTGCAGACACAGTCTATGAGAACAGAATCACATAAGAAATGAACAAAGCATATTTACAGATGTAAGGATATGATAAAAAAATACATATTTACAAATGGAAGAATATGTTATATCCTTTACTTCAAGAAGCAGTTTATGATGTAAATATGCTTTTTTCTCAAGAAAAATGGAATTGTGCTTAGCAGAGCTTTTTGGATAAAATATAGCCATAGTGATGAGGGTAAAATTACCAACATAAAAATTTCAACAAAACACAAATTAAAGGTTATGCTGTTAAATGCTAGGAGTCTAAACATGAAAAATCAGTCATTGCAAGCATTACTAACCCTGGAAAATGCTGACATCTGTGTAGTCACAGAAACCTGGTTCAAAGCTGAGGAGAGCACCCCAGCCTTATCTGGTTACTCATCCTATCATACATTCAGACCACAAACTGTGGCAGTAAAGCCAAAGGAGGTGGAGTTTCAATATAAGTTAAAGACACACCCCTCCAGGCTGGTCAAACAGTATGACGCACAGGAGACACTCCAGGTGCAGTTAACCATTGACAAGACCCCTAGTCAAATCATAGCTAGCTACCAGCCCCTAAATTTGACTCAAGATGCCCAATCCACCTATTTGGACCTGTTCAAATCCATCAAAAGTCAAACTTTTACCCTGAACCTGGGTGACTTTAAATTCCCAAACATAGACTGAAAGAACTACTCACGCCAGAACACAAATGCCCAGAGATTCCTAGATTTTGTCAATGCAAATGCCTTGGAAAAGCTAGTCGTTACCCCCACAAGGGGTGATAATATCTTGGACTTGGTATTAACCAACATAAGTAACCACTGCAGCATCCCTATAGTATCACCCTCTCTGGTAAAATCCAACCACAAGGCAGTCACTTTTGAAGTCACCATCTCCCCAACCCTCCTTTAAATAGGATCAGACATAAAATCTTCTTCAAAGTTGATTACAGCCTTCTGAGGAATGATATAAACAGCTTCACAGCCCCCTTCCCCTCTGTAGAAACTGGCAGCAATATCCATTTATATAGATGCATGGAATCAGGAATACCCGACAGGACTAAATTATCCTCTGCAAGGAAGATTAAACCTGTGTGGTGGACATCTGCAATATTTAAACTCTATAACAAAGGAAAAAATTGCTGTCCAAGACCAAGAAGAAGCAGATGCCCAATTTGATGCAATGTCTCCTTAGCCTGAACAAGCAAATAAAAGAGCACTAGTGAAATCCTCCAAAGCAAACTTTGAGTCCAAATTGGCCACATCTACTAGAAACCATCATAATGCCTTCTTCACATATCTCTGCAATCTCAATGGAAACACCCAGATCTGTTCAGAACTGGTTGTCAAGGGCACCACATATACAAATGCTGTAGATACAGCAAACTTGCTGGCCAACAGATTCAGCAAAACCTTTACCCCTCTGCCCCCCATCAGTAAATCAGGCCATCCCCAGTACCTGACCCCTTCCCCTTATATCTTAGGAACAGGTCATCACTGCTCTCTCAAAGACAAAAACTACAGCCTTCATGGGACCAGATAATATCCCAGGCTGCATCCTACATGAGCACATCAGGTACTCTATTCAACCAAAATTTGAGTACTGGCTTCATCCCAGCTGAGTGTAGGATAGTCACTGTCATCCCTTTACACAAAGTTGGAGCATCCACCGATCTGGGAAATTATAGACCCATTAGCCTAACTAGCCTGATCTGCAAGGACGTGGAATGGATTATCATGTACCTCATTAACAAAGACATTGGCAGCCTGCAAAGACTTGATCGCACACAGTTTGTCTTCATCAAGGGGAGGTCATGTCTGCTAAATTTGGTCGACGACTTTGAGACAGTCACCAAAGCCATGGATGAGGGGAAGACGGTACACACTGCCTACCTTGACATGGCCAAAGCCTTTGACACTATTCCCCACTTGGACATAATAGATAAACTCTCTCAACTAGGCATCAATCCATATGTTACCAGATGGGTAACAAACTGGCTCACTGATAGAAGCCATGTAGTCATAATAAGGGAAGCCACCTCAAGCAGTAGACTTGTAACAATTGGCGTACCCCAGGGTTCAGCCTTGGGGCCTCTGTTATTTGGGATATACGTTTCTGTGGTGTAGGCTAAAACCAATGTGCTATGGCTGACCAACTTTGCAGATGACTGCAAGCTGGGCTCTGTCATCAATTCTCCTAGTGATGTGAACATCCTCCAAGAGGGTCTCACTTAGACAAATGACTGGTGCCAGAAACATGGCCTCAAGCTGAATACCAAAACATTCATCATCATCCCATTTGGGGAGAGTGACCTCCCCACAAATTATCACATTAATAACAACGTCCTAAGAACTCAATCAGTCGTGAGGGATTTGGGTATCCAGGTTGGTAGCAACCTGACTTTTGACCAAAATGTTGCTTCCATGGTATGGAAAGCCTTCTACTTGGTCCACCTCATAATTTAGGGTATCTCATCCAGGGACACGGAGGTAATAATACCCCGGTATTCTTCCCTTATAAGGCCCATTATTGAGTACAACACACCTTTCAGCATGTACCTCGCAAAGCAAATGCAGCAGCTGAAGAGACCTCAGAGGTTCCACACTAGGAGAATCCAGGGCCTCAAACATCTACCATACACAGATAGGCTAAAAGCCCTATCCCTCTACTCAGTTTCATACAGACTCCTTAGAGGTGACCTCTGTCTGGCATGCAAGGCAATCATGGACCCCACTTATATGGGACTGCTGCATATCCGCAAGTTAAGCTCCACTCCAGTAAACTGCACATGTGGCCTCAAAAAGACTTGTTGGTGGGACAGCTTTGTGCCCCAGAGACTCCCTCATCTATGGAATAGACTCCATCTTCACATCAAGCAGTGTACCTCTTTACCCCTTTTTAAGCACAACCTGGATAACTGGATGTGAAACGGAACATATACCCCTGGAATTCCACCCATGTCCCTGCTGGACAGGGGCATTGGGTGCTAATTTGTCTAAACATTTACTAAACTCTTGGCTAAACTTATAAAGGGCTCAGAGCTAATAGCCTAGTAACCTCCTATGATCCTATGAATGAAATGACTTTTGCTTTAGGGATAGCAGCATGTCAGTATATAGAGAGGAATGAAGACATTAGAAGAGGTGAGTGGGAATACTTGCAGGAAAGCTTAACTTGGGAAGAGGACAGAGAAATGGTAAGAGAGGCCTAACTAGGGAAGAGGAGTAGAAAAGAGAGGAAGTGTGAGCGATGCAAAGAAGAGAGTTGAGAAGAGACAGGTAGGGTTGAATGACAGGCAGTAAGTGAGGGGGTGTCAAATATGAGATATGGAAGTATAAAACAGGGATTAATGGATGTGGGAGAACAACAGAGTTCATGTAATGTGACTTGTGTCAGGGCTACTGCACCTTGTTTGAGTGTACTGATGTTCCTTGAGCTGTTGTCTGAAGTCTGAGTACTTTGGGATGTCTTAAACTGAAAGAAAGTATTACAGATCTATATTCTTATTTCAAAAATTTACAACTGATAAATTATCAATGTCTTTCAAGTCTTGATTACTCATGTGTCTGGAAGACTCTCCTAGATTCTTGAATACATTTTACTCAAGTTACATGCCAGTACTCTCAGGACAGTTGCAACTCATCACAGCATTCTGCTCCGAACATAATTTATTTTAGATTCAGGAGGTGGGAGTCTGTTTCAAATTACACTGCCATGCAAAGAAAGGTTGTATTTGTAGTGCTGTATATGAGAGAATTCCCTGTTATTTTTATTTATTTTTATTTCCAGTTTGAGTACCAGGGAAGTCCACTGGGCCGAATTGACCCATTTTCAGTGGAGGCCCAGGGAGAAAGCTCCAAGATGCATTATACAGTTTAGATACAAGTGATACTTAGTATAAAAGATAACATTATATAGAACAGTTACAAATAAGCACATTCAATATCTTGCATAGATAACAAATTTATTAAGCTTGAAGTTAGGGATTATACAGTTTCATTTGAGGAAAACAGTTATGTATTAGGTGTGGAAACAGTTTACATACAA
This sequence comes from Protopterus annectens, assembly GCF_019279795.1. Classification (NCBI taxonomy): domain Eukaryota; kingdom Metazoa; phylum Chordata; order Ceratodontiformes; family Protopteridae; genus Protopterus; species Protopterus annectens. The sequence goes on along the minus strand of NC_056749.1, from coordinate 554,849,605 downwards.
ACCTTTAAGAAAATATGGATACACTTTACATACACACATTTACAGTAGAATGCTATTTACAATATTTATAAGGTTAAGTTGTGTGAAAGTAGCTGTAGGAGTTGTTGCAAGCTTAGATAGGCTCATAGGAAGATAACTATGAGAGTTATAGAGAGCTTGGGAACCAGAGAGAGAATCCCCTTTGATTAGATAGGGTGAAGGCAGGTACATTTCCATTTAGTGGACAGGTGTTTGAATAGTTGGGTTTTGAAGTTTTCTGAGTATGGTATGGTTCTTAGAGAGGAGGGAAAGGAATTCCTTTTTTTGCCTAGAGAGTAAGAGAGGAGAAGTTGGCCAGCAGGACGTTTAGGTTTATGGATAGCAATTAAGTTCTGATTTTCAGATCTGAGAGCTCTCTTGGGTGTATAAGGGGGAAGGATATTAATTAGAGCAGGACATTTTGTTGGGTGAAATACAAGTCTATGTGCTGTAGTGAGTTGGAGGTAGTCTTGGTAGTTTGGGAGTTCAAGCCAATTCAGAGATTGTAGGGTAAGGCAATGATGGGTGGTATATTTAGATTTAATGGCAAATTTAGAGATTTTGTTGTAGCAGTTTTCTAGTTTAGAGGTGATGGAGGAGGACAGGCTTGTTAGGAGAGGGGCTCCGTATAATAAGGAAGGAAGAAGATAAGTCGAGGCCAGAGTTTGCCTGGTAGAGTTGGAGACAAAGCGACTGTTCCTATACAGCATACCTAGCTTTTGGTGGGTTTTCTTAATGTTTTGTTGAATGTGGATATCAAACTTGAGGTGTTCATCAACAGTAATGCCAAGTAGTTTGGCGGAGGGGACCACTTCTATAGGTGAGTTGGTTTGACTATGGACTTTGAATTTTTGATTTATTTGCATTGAGATAGATGTGGTTTTGGCACATCCAGTTTACAGTAGTTGAGAAGGCAGTTTGGGTTTTAGTCAGTAATTCAGAGAGGTGTGAGGCAGAGCAGACTATGGCTGAATTGTGTATTGAATGATTTTAGCATCAGGAATAGCAGTGTGAAAGTTACTGATGAAGATGTTAAAAGCATTGGCCAAAGGATGGATCCCTGTGGTATGCCAGTTGGGGTACGTAGGAAGGAAGAGATGGAGTTCTTCCATTTGACTGCCTGTGATCTGTCTGATAGATAACTGGAGAACCAGGATAAAGTGTTAGGTGAGAGATTAAGGTTTGAGAGATGACAGAGAAGGTGCTTGTGGGAAACAGTGTGAAAAGCTTTAGACAGATAGAGTAACAAAGTAGAAACTAAGTGTCCTGAATCTCGGGCTTGATTGACAGTCTCTAGGAAAGAGAGTAGAGCAGTTATTGTGCTATGTCCTGGGTGGGAATGAGAAGATTGTTTTGGGTCAGGAAAGGCATAAGTTGGAGGTGGATGCATTTTTCTAGGATTTTGGAGATAGGCGAGAGCAAAGCAATGGGGCAAAAGTTTGAGATGCTGGTATTTTTGCCTCCTTTATGAAGAGGAAGAATATAAGCTGAGCGCTAGAGTTTGGGGACATATGATTCCTTTATGGATTGGTTAATAATGATGCTGATTGGGAGAGCAATACCATCAGCAGCACATTTTAGGAAGGAATATTGTCAGGTGCCTTAGAGCAAAGTTTAAGTTTGGACAAAAGTTTTTTTATAAAGTTAGTGGAGATGAGTTTGAGCTCAAACAGATGGGGTGAGTTAGAAGGGGGAGAGTGAGGAGCAGCTGGGTTATTATTGGGAAATGTCTTGGTTAGAAATAGTTTCTATGAAAAATTAGTTAAATTCAGAGCATAGTTCGAGGTCAGATTTAGTTGGGTCAGGACAGAGATTATTCTTGGAGCCTGGTGTGAGTTTATTGAGTTTCAGAATTGCTTGGGGTTTTTATTGTTATTGGACTGGAGTTTGATATAGTAGGATTTTTTTGTCCTTAGTGATTAGTTGTTTTGCAAGATTATGGAACTGTTTACATTGGAGAAAGTTATTGGGCAGTTTATTGTTTTAGTGAAGCTTCCACAGTTTGTCTCTTTGGTGCATAATCTGTTTTGTCTGTTTGGATAGCCAAGGAACTGTTTTAGCTTTCATCCTTTTGTTGCTTAGTGGGGCTAGGGAGTTTAGTGTGTCAAGGAAGACAGAATTGAAGAAGTCTATAGCCCTGTCAAGAGGAAGGATGTTTAGAATTTGCTAGTTCATTTGTTTGAAAGTATTTGAGAAAGTAGTGGGATTAAAGCTACTGAAGTTACAAGTTTGAATGTATTGATGCTGGTGTAGGGAGGCGCTAGTTGCGCAATGCATTAAGGCTAGGAGGTGGTCGCTAATGGTAACAGGAATTGTGCCAGAGTTGGTTATTTTAATTGGATCTGAGACTAGGATCCAATCTATAGTGGATCTGGGGGGGGGGGGGGTCATTTTGTTTGGTCAGGTGATGGAGAGGATTATTTAAGTGAAGTTATAGAGATTAATGGATAGGAAGTGAGAGGGGCAATTGACTTTATTCCAGTCAATATTCACATTTCCAAGGATGTAAGTTTCATAGTTCAGAGATTCCTTATGAGGTGACACTATCATGAGAGTTCAAACAACTGTCTGTGCATCACATTTTAATAACACAAAGTTTGACTAATCTTTTTCTTACCACATACAGTTATAGCAGGGGGTGTCCGATACTACTGCAGTTACAATCAATAATTGGGAAAAGGTTACATTTGTTGAGCAATTCACTAGCATAAGATGCAGTTTTAACAGCTCTTACTTATGTCTAAAACCATGTTAAGGACACCAAAGTGCTGCTAAAATCATGTCTCGTAACTGGGAATAACACTGAACATTGTTAACCATCAAATAAGACCAGCAGAAAGTAATACAGCTTTTAAAAGCTGTTAAAAGTTCATTCTTCCACACACACAAACAGATAGGAGAGCAAAAAAAGTATCCAACAGCTTTTAAAACCATTAGTTGTACTGAGAAGCACTTTTTTCTCCCTATCTATGCCTCTGAACTGTATACAATTATATCTCATATTTTTACCTTGTCCCTCAAAAAAAATTTTGTTTTTTTGGTAGGTTGCTACAGTTATTAGTAATAGGCATTTTATTTACATACTAGTTACTGTATCATAAATGCAAGTTGATGTAAAATACGTTGCTCTGTTAACTTTTTAAATCAAATTAAAGCAATATTTTAAAACTGATCCTGAGTTTGATCATTTGTTCCCTTAATATTTTTCGATTTGTCAAGAATTCTTAACCATATCAGTTGAGAAGTATGTTATCTGTTCAAAAGTGCTAAATATTTCACCAGATTTCAAAGTTCACGATCCTATGCTTTTTCTGTAACTGCTAGAGCATTGGGGAAGATAAAGCTTCATGTTCTATAAAGAACTACGACTGTGTCAATGATCATATCTTTTTATTATGTGTTCACAACATGGATGCCAAGATTCACCTCTCAAGCTTTACTAAAATGCTTTGTTAAAAAGACTAGAGGTAATTATCAGTATAGTCCTGCAGGATGGACTAGCCAGGAAGGTTTGAACAATGGCAAAACCTGCCATTTCTGTAGTATGAGGTAAGTGAATGTTTCCTGGCATCCCTGTCTTGAAAAAATAATAAGCTGGTTATGGTCTGGAACCCAACAGTAATCTTTGTATTATATGCTTTATTAGCAAAACATAACTTATTTAAATATTTAGGCTCAGCTCTTGAAGACTGAGCTAGCTAGCTATTATTTAATACTGCCAATCAGATTCTGGGCATGCATGATGCTGTAAGCTGTATTAAAAAAAGGCGAATGATTGCTGGGTGTCATGTAAAAGAGCCTGACATCTCACTGCAGTTACGCATGTAATAAGCTTCTGTTAATGAGGTCCAGATGAGCCATGCTGTGGCACAGCAGATTAAGTGTGTACGCAGACAGCATGCAGATCAAGTCAGGTTAGAGCTATCTCTGCTATGATCTTGTTTTACTAGTTGGTACACTGAAGTAACCGGCAGCAACTCGAATCACAACATCTTTGTTTCTGATGTTGCATGATTTTAATGTGAAAAAGAAAAGACTGCTGAAGTGTGGAAAGTACAGGCTCTGATGGCAGTGTAAGTTCAATGGTAAAATGGGGAAATGGAGATAATCTGTGGACTTTCACAAAATCAGAGATGTAACTAGCTTAACTAGTACCTAGTGCAGCACACCAGTATGATTCCTGTCTCTGATGTGTGGGGGATATGGTCTAAAAAATTCCTTTTTGTTTTGTATTTGATGTTATGTTGTTTCTGCTCAGTGAATTAGCTTGTAATACTTAAAGAACATGAATGCATGCCCTCAAAATTTTATACACCCATACAATCATTTATTTAATATTTGATTGCTTGATTTATATTTGTTGACGGGGAAGTCTGAATAGGTAAAGTACCCCTTTGCAGAGAAGGCAAAGGTAAAAATGCTTAAAAATATACAAGGTATTACACACATGTTCAAAGCAACAAACATTTGGCAAGGAAGTGCTTGACTAAATAGTAAACTAAAGAAATGATCTACAAAACATTTGAAACCAAACTCATGGTTATACTATATTAAACTGAATTCATAAAATGAAACTGAATCATTTAAGCAACAACCAATGACGTTGGTGTGGTATATTAAGATCTACCCATGGTTGGTGTGGTTTAATCAGGAGGGTGAAGCCCAAGTGATTAAATAAAGCCAACCATGGGTAAATCTTAATATACCACACCACAGAGTGGGTTGTTGCTATTATACAATGACATTATTTAAGAAAAAAATACTTAATTTTCTTAAATAATGTCTTTGTATAACAGCACTGTGCTGTCCTTCTGTGGCTGGTACATATCCTGAGGTACCTTTCACAATTACCACCAGAATCAGTTTTCAATCATGTTTTGCAAAATAATGATTTTGACAATATAAATGTTTCTAACCAGGTAATTAAACACACTTTTTGTGACTTTAATGAGTTCAATTACACATATTTAGTGGTTCATAAAACATTTTTGAATTATTTACTAAAGGTTTTCATTTTGTTCTTAGTAAACCTATAGGGCTTGTGGATACCTTGGTTGACCTAAAAATGTTTTTTTACGTAGAATCAATGTTAGTATTTGGTTGAAAAACAACAATATTAATACAGGTTTAGGGGATGTTAGTTTGACGAAAAAAAGTACTGCTAACCCACCTCTACACCCCACTTTAATAATTTTTGAGGAACTTGTTGAAGCTGATTTCGGGAAATACATAAATATTAAGGGGAAGACTACTAGCATTTCTGAAAAGGAAATAACTTTAATTAATACATTAGTGGACTCTGGGTACAAGGTAAAGAAGCCTGATAAGGTGGGAGTGTTGTTATTATGGACGACATTGAGTATGAGTTGCTCATGTTTGATATTCTGAAAGATCGTCCGATATATGAAGTAGTGTCAAGAGATGAGATCAATATTGCCTTTTCTAAAACTGATTATTATATCAAAGACCATTTCTTTCAAGGTAGTATTAACACAAAATTACCTGACTACTTGTTAGTGACTAACCCCCATATACCAGGAAAACAGCTAAGCAGTTGAAAGTTTAAGTACCTCTTCCAAAAGTGCTGGTGCACATAGAACAAAATATCTTACTGAAAGAGGTAACACACATGACTTAAACAAAATAAACGATCTTTAATAAATAATATTAGAGCCTTTGTGCCCACAAAGGCACTTCATCAGACAATTAGTATGAAACATCACAGTTAAAACACCTCTCCCTCCATTACTGCAATTTAAATCCAGCCAATCACCATTTCATATTCATTAATTATGTCACCTCATTAAAAACAAATCTATAAAGTTTTACTTTCATTCCTATACCTAACGCAACCTACATACATATATTAATATATATATATATATATATGTTTTACATTTAAAAGACAAGAAATTCTCATAGAAATATATGTAAAAATAACTCCACTGAAGAGAAAGATTCATGGGTATCTGATTGTAGTTCTGGAATTATGGGAGCAGAGCAAATGAGAGTTTAACCTGCATACTGAATTTGGGTTTTATTTTTACAGATTGTGATGAGATAATTTATAAATAAATAGAAATCAGTCATATTATGGATCTCTGTGTGACATCAATTAATAGAGTAGCCATTGTTACATTTAACACACAGGCGTCTACTGTTAAATTAGCTATTAAACAAAAAGATGTTTAATATAGAAATGACCAGTAATGTCAGTTTATGATGGGAAACACTGCTCAATGCTTTACAGAGTGTAGTTTTCCTTCATTTCTGCTATGTATGATGTTAAGGAATCATAAAAAATCTCTCTGTACTATGGTTAAACAGAAGCTGTGCTGAGTTTGTACAAGCGGATGATTGTTTTAAAGGTATTCCGGTAACTCTAAGTGGACATACTTTTCATGGACAGCTAGAGAAGTATAACAGTTGTCCTATAGTGTGATAATTTAGTAGATTTTCCATTATGCGATAGGTTGGACAAAGGGCTTTTTCTCACATCTGGTAGGATTCAAGGTCTAGACTGATCTGTTTTGATATGGATAATGGTTAGGCCAATGCATCAAGTGCAGTTTTAATTTACTCTGCAGGAAGGCTGTCAGCTGCTAAAGTGGTTGATTTTAGTTTGTGGAGATGTTTTTAGACAGCTGTGGTAGGGATGATTGTGTAAAAGAACCGGCAGTGCGTGGCAGCTGACTAGAATAATGAGGATATGGTGCATGGAGAGAGATTGTGGATAAATGTGGTGGCTGCATGCATAAAGTGTATTAGATTTGTAAAGTTTGCTTTTGTCATAGATGTTAGGAAAGTTGACTGCATAGTTTTGTCTCTGCAAAGCAGGCTAATAATAGTTGTTCAAAAATGCATAACATTGTTAGATTGACATTGCTGCAAGTTTATGCTGAAGTTTTTTTTTTTTGTCCAAGTCAGTTAGGGAGTTTAGTTTGGTTGTGCAATTTGTGGTACTATTCATAGTCTGAGTCTTGGAGTTTAGCATGGTATGTAATTTGTGATACTGTTCGTAGTGTTAGTCTTGGAGTTTAGCATGGTTATATAATTTGTGATATCGTTCGTAGTGTTAGTTTTGGAGTTAAACATGGTTATGTAATTTGTGATACTGTTCGTAGTGTTAGTCTTGGAGTTTAGCATGGTTATATAATTTGTGATACTGTTCATAGTTTGAGTCTTGGAGTTTAGCGTGGTTATGTAATTTGTGATACTGTTCATAGTTTGAGTCTTGGAGTTTAGCATGGTTATGTAATTTGTGATACTGTGCGTAGCGTTAGTCTTGGAGTTTAGCATGGTTATATAATTTGTGATACTGTTCATAGTTTGAGTCTTGGAGTTTAGCGTGGTTATGTAATTTGTGATACTGTTCATAGTTTGAGTCTTGGAGTTTAGCATGGTTATGTAATTTGTGATACTGTTATGTAATTTGTGATACTGTCCGTAGCGTTAATCTTGGAGTTTAGCATGGTTATATAATTTGTGATACTGTTCATAGTGTTAGTCTTGGAGTTTAGCATGGTTATATAATTTGTGATAATGTTCATAGTGTTAATCTTGGAGTTTAGCATGGTTATATAATTTGTGATACCGTTCGATGTGTTAGTTTTTGAGTTAAGCGTGGTTATGTAATTTGTGATACTGTTCGTAGTGTTAGTCTTGGAGTTTAGCATGGTTATATAATTTGTGATACTGTTCATAGTGTTAGTCTTGGAGTTTAGCATGGTTATATAACTTGTGATACTGTTCATAGTGTTAGTCTTGGAGTTTAGCATGGTTATTTAATTTGTGATACTGTTCACAGTGTTAGTCTTGGAGTTTAACATGGTTATATAATTTGGGATACTGTTCGTAGTGTTAGTCTTGGAGTTTAGCATGGTTATGTAATTTGTGTTACTGTTCATAGTTTGAGTCTTGGAGTTTAGCGTGGTTATGTCATTTATGGTACTGTTCATAGTTTGAGTGTTGGAGTTTAGCATGGTTATGTAATTTGTGATACTGTTCATAGTTTGAGTCTTGGAGTTTAGCATGGTTATGTAATTTGTGATACTGTTCATAGTTTGAGTCTTGGAGTTTAGCATGGTTATGTAATTTGTGATAGTGTTAGTCTTGGAGTTTAGCTTGGTTATGTAATTTGTGATACTGTTTGTAGCGTTAGTCTTGGAGTTTAGCATGGTTATGTAATTTGTGATACTGCTCATAGTTTGAGTTTTGGAGTTAAGCATGGTTATATAATTTGTGATACTGTTCGTAGTGTTAGTCTTGGAGTTTAGCATGGTTATGTAATTTGTGATACTGTTCATAGTTTGAGTCTTGGAGTTTAGCATAGTTATGTAATTTGTGATACTGTTCATAGTGTTAGTCTTGGAGTTTAGCATGGTTATATAATTTGTGATACTGTTCATAGTTTGAGTTTTGGAGTTAAGCATGGTTATATAATTTGTGATACTGTTCGTAGTGTTAGTCTTGGAGTTTAGCATGGTTATATAACTTGTGATACTGTTCATAGTTTGAGTCCTGGAGTTTAGTATGGTTATATAATTTATGGTACTGTTTGTAGTGTTAGTCTTGGAGTTTAGTATGGTTATGTAATTTATGGTACTGTTTGTAGTGTTAGTCTTGGAGTTTAGTATGGTTATGTAATTTATGGTACTGTTCATAGTGTTAGTCTTGGAGTTTAGCATGGTTATGTAATTTATGGTACTGTTTGTAGTGTTAGTCTTGGAGTTTAGTATGGTTATGTAATTTATGGTACTGTTTGTAGTGTTAGTCTTGGAGTTTAGTATGGTTATGTAATTTATGGTACTGTTCATAGTGTTAGTCTTGGAGTTTAGCATGGTTATGTAATTTATGGTACTGTTTGTAGTGTTAGTCTTGGAGTTTAGTATGGTTATGTAATTTATGGTACTGTTTGTAGTGTTAGTCTTGGAGTTTAGTATGGTTATGTAATTTATGGTACTGTTCATAGTGTTAGTCTTGGAGTTTAGCATGGTTATGTAATTTATGGTACTGTTTGTAGTGTTAGTCCTGGAGTTTAGTATGGTTATGTAATTTATGGTACTGTTCATAGTGTTAGTCTTGGAGTTTAGTATGGTTATGTAATTTGTGATACTGTTCATAGTTTGAGTCTTGGAGTTTAGCATGGTTATATAATTTGTGATACTGTTCATAGTTTGAGTCTTGGAGTTTAGCATGGTTATATAATTTATGGTACTGTTCATAGTTTGAGTCTTGGAGTTTAGCATGGTTATGTAATTTATGGTACTGTTTGTAGTGTTAGTCTTGGAGTTTAGTATGGTTATGTAATTTATGGTACTTTGTAGTGTTAGTCCTGGAGTTTAGTATGGTTATGTAATTTATGGTACTGTTCATAGTGTTAGTCTTGGAGTTTAGTATGGTTATGTAATTTGTGATACTGTTCATAGTTTGAGTCTTGGAGTTTAGCATGGTTATATAATTTGTGATACTGTTCATAGTTTGAGTCTTGGAGTTTAGCATGGTTATATAATTTATGGTACTGTTCATAGTTTGAGTCTTGGAGTTTAGCATGGTTATGTAATTTATGGTACTGTTTGTAGTGTTAGTCTTGGAGTTTAGCGTGGTTATGTAATTTATGGTACTGTTTGTAGTGTTAGTCTTGGAGTTTAGCGTGGTTATGTAATTTATGGTACTGTTTATAGTTAAAGCCCTGTTTGATCTCCATGCTTGTGATGCTTTATCTCTTTGCTTCATTAATTGTTTTGTGTGTAGAATAAGACATGGAACAGGGATTAACTCAATTCTCTTTCTTCTCATCAGTATTGTTGATCAAATATATTGATAAATGTTTCATTGAGTTTTGTTATTTCATCAAACTAAAGTATTTTTAGTTCATACCTATTGAACTTCTTTCTTTATTTTTATTATAACATCTTTCCTACCAATGCAATAGTTTACCTTACGTGCTTTGAGATGTTTCCCTTATTTCTGTCCCTTCTTCCTCCTCTTAACTTCCTTCACAACTACAGTCTAATAATGCCCTTTTAGCATGGGTGAGTAGTGCTGTTATTATGGAGACTTTACATTAAACTGCATGTGCAAAATATCACTGAGAAAAACATGACAGAGATGGGACGTGTGCTAGACAGAGCTCTGTACAAGTTCTGTCAGAAGCCTTAGCTCATGTAAAGACAAGAGTACCAGGCTGCGCATAAGGGAAGGCAAAAACTGAGCTGTTCTAAGGGCACAGTTGAGTTGCATTCGCTGTCCTGCTCTGTCAGCTCAGCTGAACTACATATGGCAGTGTGCTGGGAGGCATTATGGGATATGGTTGTCTCTCTGATGAGCTTGGGGTCATACATGGTGCTAGGGTCACCATGAAGAACACCTAACAAGTTTAAAGGAGAGCTGGGGCCTTGTGGGGACTGGCAAGAAGAAGAACAAACTGAGGGTTAAGTGATGCCAGGAAGTTTGGGGTAGAAAAAAATTTAATACAAGGAACATTATAAGCAAATGTGACTTTTGAGCACAGTGCCCTAAAACTATGAAAGCAAAAATTTGAATCATCAAATCATAGTTTAAGCTTAATAAAGATGTTTATTGTCACTTAATGTCATATTTCCAGCATTCTATGCCACATATCCTAGGAAGAAGGTGGTAAGACCTGCTGTTACTAAACATATCCCTTTCTTGTTTACAATTATCCTCCTTCAGACATACACCTTACTGGTTAACTTCTAACTGTATTATGCAAACAATTTAAAAACCTATGGCAGGTTATGGGGAAAGCGCAATGGTGCAGCGGTAGCATCGTCGCCTCACAGAAATAGGTTCTCCAGTTCGATTCTTGGCTAGGGTGCCTTCTGTGTGGAGTCTGCATGTCCTCCCTGCATTCGTGTGGGTTTCCTCCGGGTGCTCTGGTATTCTCCCACTTTACAAAGACATGCAGCTGGAGAATTTCTCCCTGGGCCTTCACTGAAAATTGGCTTTGTTCCAGGTCAGACTTTCCCGGTTAACAAATGATAAATAAATAAAAGAAATATACACCTTATCACCACCAGCTCCAGCAGACTCACTACTCAATGAGAGTTTACCTTAGGATAGAACAATGACATAAAACAAGCAGCATTTTACATGTAGTGACACCTCAAGACACATTATTATACACACAACCCATGTTCTAATCAATCAATCAGTTAATGTAACATGCAGGTACAGAAATGATTCAACAAATAGCCTCCTTAGTAATCAAATTTACATTGTCAAAATGTTAACTAACTACCCTTTAAGGCACACTTTCATCTGTTTACAAACCCCAAAATCAGTTGTCATCGACCCACCATGCTAATCATCTTAATATATAACTCCCATGCTTTTAACTGCCAGCATGCAGTGATAACTAAACACAACATTGCAAATTTTTAGACTGTCTTAGCTTAGACTGTAACATAGTCTCCAATTTTTTCTAAACATTACATTCATTTTACAAAACAAATCTTACTAAAATTTGTATGTGAAACAAAGACTTCCAAACCCCTCAGGATATTACCACTATTTCAAGGTAAAAGTACTGCATGTTGATCAATAGTCTGCCCTACTTTCAATCCTGAACATCTTTAGTTTTCTATCTAGCATACTAATGAAGCAATGCAAGTACATCAAGAGGAATTCCAAATCTGTTTATAAATAAAATAGGTAGTCACCCACATTTAATAATCAAAAACCTTTCTTGGAACTTCTAATTATTTTTGAGAGGAGTAAACCAATTACCCTGCTCATCTTGTATGGTAAATGGTTTTCGTGTTACAGACCCTACTGTTAGCACCATTGCATTTACGGGTCGCTTTACAATTAAAGACATAAAAGTAGCTAACATTATCTGGCACACTGTGTAGTTCCCCACATCAGTCAACATTAAGAACCCCCAAAAAATGTCTTTTTGCAGTTGAATTTGAAAAATAAAATTTCCTTTTCTCTGAACTGTGGTATGCTAATTGCTGATACTACAAATGTAACAAGCAGCTTTCTACAGTTAAATTACCACAGAATAAATGATTCAGCCATTTTGGCAAATGCATTAGGAAACAATCATTTCCTGAGTCTTATAATCCAGTTGTCCAACTCCTGCATAGGTCTATGTCTACTATGTAACATTCTCTTTCAGACTTGCACAACTGCTATGGTTAAACTAAACCACTATCTCATGGTGGGACTTTCCCAGATCTCTTACTCCCTAAATGCTCATCTCATAGTCATTCTTAGTACTGCCAATGCTATCCAGTGTTCTAGAAACTGCTGTGTTATAGTAGATAAACAAATTGTCACCTTGTCTGTCGTAGTACTCAATATGGCCTTACTGAAGCACTGCCAACTTGCTGTTAATACCGTCATTTATAGAAGACTGGATAATGTATACTCATTGCAATATTTTCTGTAGGTCACACCAAGGTCTTTACTGCTTTTTCTTACTGACTCCTTTTGCTTATCTTTTCTTATTTCCTTTAACTAAGACAGTACTGTGATGGATGAGCAGCTATGCCAACATGCATTCTTTTGGAGTGCAATTAGATAAAATGATTTTACCCCATTGCTGTTCTCCAGATGTCTACATCTTCATTAATATGACCATTGTTATTTATCCAATTACTCAACTTCCTTATTACAAAAAATTTACATGAAAAATCTCTTCTCATTGTAGACAGTGTAGACTTTTAAATAAGTATTCGCTGCTTACCCTCAGCAAGTCTCAGTAAATAATAGATTTTATAACTGTTTCCAGTTGATTTTAATAAAAGAAACATCACACAAATGACACATGAGAAAGTTTAAGTTCCTTGGCACCATACCTCAGTCAAAGAACACTTCCCAGAAACATGTACACTACCTTTTTCCAGCAGAAACAATTGTTTCAAATGCTTAAGTCTTAGGCATGACACTATATTTTCTTTCACCACAAATGTAGTGAAAACTAGTAACAAAATATAATCCTTTATCTCAGACTGCTGTAAAATATAATCCTTTATCTCAGACTGCTGTAAAATATAATCCTTTATCTCAGACTGCTGTGTGACCTCTTTTCTCATAAAGCAAGAAAGACTTGCTTTAGGGAAAGGGGCCTTCAAGCTTGCTCTAGAATTTACCATCAAATATCAGTTGCTAACTCAAGTGAAAATTCAAATCAAGAATGCTAGCCTTCCTGAAATCATGCCATTTTATGTTAGAGAATGGAAGAACTGTACTTCTTCAGCAAGACTGGAGAACTAACCTTCTGAAGCAGGGTGTTGGTATGCAGATAATACCAAATAAGAAAGCAATTCCACTTCTTTGCAGCAGTAATTTATGCTTGGCCAGAAAAAAAAGTAAATGGCCACCATTTTTATGCTGTACTGTTTAGCAAGAAACATTGGAGGTGTATCCACTCAAACAGCTATCTTTATCTGGTGTGTGTGTGTGTGTGTGTGTGTGTGTGTGTGTGCGCGCGCGCATATATTTATTTATATATCTGTGAGTCTGTCCATAAAAATCACATGCAGTGTAGCGTGTTTGGCTGTTATCTGAACATAAGTTAAAACTAAGACATAATATTTAACTGTTTCATACAACATATATGAGTAATATACAAAAAATGGCTTCAGTGCCTTTGTTAGTGTGTAGGCATAAAGTGGGGAGACATCAACAAAAGGAATATGATACACACCAGCAAATTATGAGCTATATGCCATCATTAGAGCTGCTATACAATCATCACCATTCATATAGAAGCCTTGTTTTTTTGCCGAATGGTTTTCTATTAACAAACGCTACTTAGGACCCAGGGGGAATGGAAAGACAAAGTGCGTATATAGAAACACTCACTGTTGACATAATTAGAGGATAATACAGTGGAGTCCTTTAATCCATGTGGTACAGTGTATACTACATTATGTACTATATGTACTGTGACTTACATTACGGATCACATTTTTGTCTATGGATATTTTGCAGCGTTCTGTGATCACTGCTCTGCCTGGCATTTTATTCCAGCATTTTGTGATCACTGTTCTGTCCGATAATGCATTAAAGCATTCTGTGGTCACCATTTTATGATCACTTTTCTGTCTGCTACAGTGCAGCATTCTGTGGTCACTGTTCTGCCTGGTGATGCAGCACAATGTTCTATGATCACTCTTCTATGTAGTTATACAGTTCAGCATTTTGTAATCACTGTTCTGCTTGGAAATACATTACAGCATTTTGTGACTGCTGTTCGCAGAGCGGCATTCCTCTGGTCTGTCTGTTAATTCATTGCAGCATTCTGTGGTTACTTTTCTGTTTCTTGATCCAGTGCAGTGCACCACACAAAGCCAGGAGTACCTCACAAACTGTTCTAATTTATATATTGTGTCATATATGTTCTTCCATAGAGATGCAAAATGTAAAACATTCATGCAGCATGCATATAGAACTCCTATCTTGCCATTTCATTATAAACACTTGACTGAGGGATGAATACTGTCTTTTACGAATTACTGTCTGAGAGAATGAAGCTCTACATAATCACCAAAGAGATGTGCACTATGTGCAATATGTACAAGCACCAATGTAAAACTCAATACTATTAATGCAGGAGCTTGCAAATTGATTCTTATCCAGTTGATATAAGGATGCCAAAGTGAAGCATTCCTAGTAGTTTATATACATTCCTCTTCCAACTTCTGTTCCCATGGTAAATGTGCATGTATGGCAAATCTTACAACATAGTGAGCACATGAAAGTCATATACCCTGACCCAAACACTGATTGGAAAGGAAAGACTAAATACCAAATAAATAAAAATCATTCCATAGCCACTATCATTCAATTTGGCTTAGCAAAAAGTAATACTACCATCATAGATATTGTAATTAACAATACTCTTGCATATGCCAATTAATATAGTTTTCTTTTTGCTTAAATATCTTTTTCTGAATTTATAACAATATACATTTATGAATCCAAAAGGAGAACCTCCATGAAAACAAAAATAAGCCAATAAAACTTAAAAACAGTTCATGCTGTTTGAGCAGCAAATAGCAAACAAATTCCTTCAACAGTACATATGAAACAGAAATGGTCTTCTGAATAGACCAGCTGTTGTTACATTCCCATGCAAATGGAATATGTTATAAATCCACCAGCGATGAAAGGAAATACACAAACAAATGATCCAAAGTCCATTAATACAAAACTTTATTATTAACACCACCAAAAAATAAAATAAAGTAAAATATGAGAGCAGGTTTAGAGCTTTCATCCTAACAAAACATTTGGACTTCTTAAGAACCTGCCATATTTAAGCTCTCATCAATTTTTATACCCTATGGTTAATAAGACTTAATTAATCATTTCATGATCTGTTGCTTCTTAAAGGTATGTTAAACAATGTGCATAAACTGCATAAGTGAATTAATGTAAAAATAAAAGTAAAAATACAATAATATATGTAAACATGTATATAAGTGACCAAATAATATTTTGTGAAGAATCCTCTTCATCACTGTATAATAAGAACTCTTAAAAGCACTTTAAAGACAATGCACTGCAACAAGATTTATAAATAAAACTCTTGGTGTTACCAGAGGGTCACCCATCCACAAACTAACCAGGCATGACCCTGCTTAGCTTCCAAAGTCAGCCCTTTCAGAATGGTGTGATTACAAATGCACTGTTTGAAAAAGTATTCTTAAATTAAACATTCATGTTAAAAATCTGAAACTTTTACAATGATCATATGAATCTAAAAAAAAATAAAACTATTATTTTTTTATGAAAATTTCATCATTACTGGAAAAAATTAATCATTTCATAAATACATTTTTACAAGTGTTTGAACCATATTCAGTAAGGCACTTAATATAACATTCCATACAATTCTCATAAATCCAATGCTTTTATTTTTAACACAGGCATAATAGAAGTATGTTCATTTAATCCTAGTAAAATGGTGGCATTACATCTTAACTGCCATTCCAATTCTTTCCTATCCAGATCCATTTCCCAGACTTTTAATAGTTTTTATTATACAGCGACAAAAAATATGCTTCACAAAATATTTGGTCACTTATATACATGTTTATATACATTGTTGTATTTTTACATTAATTCACTTATGCAGTTTATGCACATTGTTTAACGTACCTTTAAGAAACAACAGACCATTAAATGATTAATTCAGTCCTATTAACCATCGGATATAAAAAGTGATGAGAGCTAAAAGATGGCAGGTTCTGAAGAAGTCCAAAGTTTTGTTGGAACAAAAGCGCTAAACTTGCTCTTATGTTTTACTTTATTTTATTCTTTGGTGGTGTTAATAATAAAGTTCTGTATTAATGGACTTTGGATCATTCGCTGGTGGATTTCCTTTTGTTGCTGGTTGATTTATAGCATATTCCATTTGCATGGGAATGTAACAACAGCTGGTGTCTTTTCGTGGTTACTACACTGGACTTGATTTAAGATTCAGTCTTGGATTACAGTGAGTCAATTCAGAAGACAATTTTTGCTTTCATATGTCCTGTTGAAGCAATTTGCTATTTGCTGCTCAAACACCGTGAACTGTTTTTAACAATATATATTTAATTAAATATGAAATAAAAAAATCCTTATATATTTAAAAATAATTGAATTATAATAAACCATTTACAATACATACAAAGTACATCAGTAAATAAGGATACAGACTGGATTCTGGAATAGAAAATAATAAAATTATTAAATTCTCCTAAAATTAATTGAAAATTAAACAAATGTCAGGATACAGGACAGAGAAATCACTATTTATTGATTCATACAAGTATACCATTTTCTAGATAACAGTCTATTAATGGCCTTGTGGATCTTCTCTGTATCTTGACAGTTGACTCTCTGACAATTACTGTCTGTAGAAATTACAAGAATTATTCAAAATGTAAAGGAGTAATTTTCTTCCATCTTTTACTTATGGTTGTCCTCACCACTTGCAAGATTATCCATAGGCAATATTTGTTCTCTTTTTATTTTCTAGGCAATTTGGTGGGATACTATATTAAATGACTTCTTTATTCCGAGAAAAACTGTATCCCTTAGGACATAGAGTTACTGGATTCCAATAATATGACAAAGAAAGGCACATGTAAAACATATGTAAGCATTCAGATTTGCAGTCTCCAGCAAACACTTGTCTTAGCTTTATAAAATCTTGCTAACCCTATCAAGAGTTAAAAAGGCTCTATGTAGGACTTTCCAAGTAAAAAGCTGCCAAATGGAATTAAGAAGGTACTTCCCACTGAGTTTAGAATGTGTGTTCTATTCTTACTGGAAATTAATGATGTCTCTTCTATTGATATAAATTTCCAGAAGTTATCTAAGTTATCATCATATGGATTAAGAATTCTATAGATATTAGCAAATAAGTTTTGATGATTAAAATTATAGTATAAAAAATTCATAAATCTAAGTTATTTATTTGAGTCACTTTTTGCAGATAGTTTATATAAGGGGAACACATTTATTCTAAATTTGTCTTTTGATGCTTTGTAACACTGTAGAGTTTTATACTGTAAATTATAATCACATGATAATGTTTCTGATTATTTGATTGTTGCTCTATATATGCAATTCTACCTGGTTAATACATTCTTGTCTTTAAATATTTCATTTTTGAAGTAAAGAGTTTTTGAAAAACCCTTTTGATGTTACAAAAGAGTTTAATATATCGAAACATTTTTTAATATCTGGTTTCCTTTAAAACAGTTTTTTAAAAGATTTTTTAGATAAAATTCATATATTTTATTGTTTGGGAGAGTCTATATTAAACTAAATATAACTGCATAAGTATAACCACATGAAGTTGTTTATAATTTCTGTGACTGGTTTGATGCTATATTTTCATTATTAAAGAGGAATATATGCAAAGACTTCTAATGCAATGAGTAAGAGGGATATATCCAATGATTAATTTTGAAATTGACACTTTTACCTAGGCTTCTATATTTTGGAAATTAATACTACAGAGATTCCAAAGGTCTGATGTGATGACCCAGCACTATACTAAGGTTTATTGGGATTCCAGAGGAAGTTTAAAAGGAACTTTTTCATTTTTTTCTTAGGTTATCTTTATTGAAAGGAACTGCTAGAGCTTGCAAAACTTAAAAACTATTTAACTAAAACAGTGTTTTTATACCCAACGTCATTCTTCAGAGGATATAATTATTTTATTCCAGATGGAAGTCAGACTTAAGACATGCATTTTTTTCACAACTGAAATTTCTAGTTTCTTCAAATGATTTTGTGATTCTAATACCCAAGTAAGACAATGTCTAGTGCATGTTTCTAATAAAATTCCATTAAAATGGCATTGTTTTCCTTTTTTTATTTATAATCATGTATTTTGATTTTATTATTTCAAAGTCCTAAAAGATATTCAAATATTTTAATGATCCAAGACATTTCTCTGAAAGAATTATCAGAGTTTGACAATGTTGTCTTATATCATCATCATAAAGCATAATTTTAGACTTACAGCTTTCACTCAACTCTCTTCCTGTCATTTTTAGATTATTTCAGAATGAGATTGCTAGCACCACAATTGCTAGTGCAAAAAGAATGGGGGGCACAGTGCAACTATGTTTTGCTCCTTTATTTTGTTTCTGAAGAAAAGCAGCCTATATTTCTTGTTATCTTTGCATATATTTGCTAGAAGAGATATGAATTCCTTGGGAAACCCCAAAAGATCCATTGTTTTCAATAAACATTTCTATATATAAACATGAGAGAAGCAATTCTTTTTTTATTAGTATTTAAGAGATCTAATATTCTTTTTTATTTTATCTTGTATTTGCCTGTTAAATATGAAGCCCAATGTATTAGCTTGAATTATGTTATATAAAAATTATTTTAAATTATCTAGCAATATAAACATGAGCAAACCTTTCAAATGTCCAGATTCATATTTTTGGTTTGTTCCTCAGATAATGTATGTTTTTTTTCTGACAAATCAGTGAGGAATGAATTCATTAAATAATAACACACGTTTGAGTTTCCGAGTTCCTATCTTTCAGAAATTGTGCAGTAAGGTAAAACCTTTTATTCTAGCAACTTAGTTTATAACAACAATATTTAAAAGTACTATTATTTTGGGGCATTTTTCCACCTTCTCATTATTTTTGCTTTTGTCCAAATTTCTTTTGAGGTATGGACATAAATATTTTGCTATACAAATTTAATAAGGAAATACGCCAATATGTAGATCATGAGGTGTGGCAGTTGGGGGTAGTTTAAATAATTTTGGGAGCAATCCATGTATTTCTTAGATTTATTAGTTTCTAATTGCTTTATTTTGTCTGAAATTTCCTTTAGTTTTCTTTTTCATGGGAAATTTTATTCATTTTCTCTGTGTCTATTAAATAATTTATTTCTAAGTTGGTAGTGTCATTTTGCAATGTTTTCCCATTTACAGAAATATAAGAATGTCTAAAGGTTTCTTAAATGTCTCCAGTGTCAGTATGTATTCTATTATGAGTAGGATGTTTGGGACTATATCTGACTACATCGACCCCAAACCACTGAACTTCACTTCTGTGAATGTTCACATCAAAAAAAAGATTTCACCAGGGAAAAAAAGTGCTTGGCCAACACCACAATGGAATACACACCACAGTATGTCTGTCAAATCCATCCAAGTGGGGGGTTGCTCCCTCCACACTCCCTAACTATTATATATATATATATATATATATATATATATATATATATATATATATATATATATATATATATATATATATACCAACTCTGAGACAACACTACAGTGAGGAAAAGGGCAAAGTTGTGCTGTTGGCCAACTTTTTTGTGAATAATAAGTGTATGAAAGAATATGCAGTTCTTTTTGCTAAACACACTAATAACCATATGGGGAAAAAGCATTACTTGTAAGGTGGCTTTCTATGACTCAGTCTGTGCATATGTTGGGAAGGGATTTATTCTGCATAGAGTGAGATGAAATAAGGAAACATGGAATGTGCAATTTAAAAAAAGTTCGAAAATAATAATTGACATAACGGACAATTTCCTATGCACACCTCTACACATGCTGAGTACTAAAATCCACAACTATATAATTTTTATAAATTTCAGCATAGATTACATAAGTGTAGTATAAGCAAGATTAACTAATTAAATGCTAGATATCCTGGAAACACCATGTATTTACAAAGCAAGTATACTGTAAACTCATATTCTGCAGCATCTAAAGCAAGCAGATACTGCTGTAAAGTATATACTATATAATAAAGTTACTAATATACTTTAAAGTTAAATCAAAACTTATCTTGTATGATGTATTGCAGTTCATTTTCAGCACACATTTCTATTTGTAGATAAATGAAATATGAGACATAAAGGAATATAAAACATGCAAAATAAAATACAAAAGAAAATTGAAAGAAGCATCAAATTAATTTTTTTTTTGCATATGTGGTCTTAAGACTGGAAATGATTAAAGCAGACAATAATGTTCTGAAAACATTCTCATTTCAAATCTGAAAATAGTTAACTGAAAAGTAATTATAGTGACATTTGAATTATGTTCTTGTTATACTGAATTTAAATATCAATCAGTCTTCCTTGTTTTGCAAGTTCTTATCTGATTTTGATGAACGATGTGCAGATTTTTCAGTTCTTAGTTCTTTCTTCTTAGAATAAGACCATACGGGGATTTCAGAGATCATTTAGAAGTAGGAGTAGCCCAGTCTGAGTCTTCAGTGGTCAGGAATATGTTGATGCTGGTCTTTATAAAGGATGTGGCTTCTTCATTGTTATTAAAGATTCTTCCTTCATTTTGGTAATGAGTTTTTATACTTGCTGAGTAAATAATCAGTGCCGTAATGTTATTTTGCTATAGTAATTTAAAAAGTGGCCAGTATTTTTCTTTTTTCAATTATTTTAGTAGAATAGCCATTATCAAATCTGATGGTGTGCTGCTAATTTTAAAGGGGGGGGGGTGCCTTGCTCAATCAGTTTTCTGTGCTACTTATTTGTCTAGAAATGATAAAAAGTTTAACACAATCGATCTTTGCATAGAGCAAGAATTAGTAAAGGACATATTGAAAAATATGATCTTTCAATGGCATGGGTTAATCCTTCCTGCAGTTTAAAAAGAAAAACTAAGGAATTTAGGAAGATAGGAAAGCATTAATATCATATTCCTCTTTTTTTCTCAGGTAAACCAAAGAGTTTGATTTTAATCCTTTAGTCTCTCTATTCTCTAGGCCATCTAATTTACTTTGTAGTGAAGTATTTTAAGTAAACAATCTGTTTGCATTTGTTCTTTAAATCTGGCATCCACATCTGTTAGAGCCATCTCTATGTCAGAGATTTTTGTTTATAGCTCTTGCATCATTTCTTTTAAGATACTTGTTTGATTGAAGGTATTTTCTTTTATACTGTCAAAAGTTTTCTGAAATCTGATCATCTTCAGAGATAATTCTTGCAAAGAGGTCTACGTTTAGCCATCAAAAGGAACTTTCATCGAATGGCTAAATATCAAACTCTATTTTTTGAATGCTCAATCATTGAATGTTCATTTCAGCAAATGTGTGAGATGGGGAAAGCAACTAGTTGGCCAACACTTCCCCACCTGCCCTTTTCCCCACTGTAGTGTAGTGTCAGAGTTGGTATATATAGTTATGGTGGGTGTTGGGGTGAAGCCCCCCACCTGGGTGTATTTGAAATACTGTGGTGAGTTAGACGGGGAAGTGTCAGCCAAACAGTTACTTTCCCCATCTCACATGTTCTATGAAATCAATGTTTGATTAATAGGGTTTGTTGTTTAGCCGTTTGATGAAAGTTTCATTTGATGGCTAAAAATAGATCTCCTTGCAAAGATGCCAAAACTAGCTGTAAATCTTTTTTCAAGGAAGAGTGTGAATATGAATATTTACAAGTACTCCTTTCACTTAGTCTTGTCAATAATTTCTCCTAGGTAAGTTTCATAGGAAAATACTGGAAAATCTTAATTGCTTTTTTTCATTCATTAGTTTGTCCATAATAAATCTGATCAAAAGAATATGTAATGTTATGTTAATATTTTCCATTGAAGAAACCAGAGAGCTCTGAATGAATACTAAATTCAGTTGGCCATTTTGACTCACCCTATTATAAATATTTTTCTCTACACAAAGTGACCACTGTCTAATACTTTATACATGGTTACTCAAAACACCAAACTTACATATTCATTCAATTTAGGTATATTCCAAAATCCATAAAAAGTACCTGCTGACAGAACACTGAAATCTATACTCAAGTTTTGTATTCATGAATCAAATTCATATTCCTGCTCTATCCTGCCTGTGCAACTTATTAACTCCCATAGTAGTAACATTTGTCCAGTAAGAAAAAGAAGCCTTAATGTTCTTTGGCTCATTGTATCCACTATAGCTTACACAATTGTATAGAGCATGGAAAGAAGGAAAAAATGATCTAGTAAATTAAACTGAATAATACAGATACCAGAATTTCAACAGCACATGTAGGTTAGTCACACATTTAGCTAAGTCATTATTAGTAATACATAAACAGCTATTCAAATTAATACTACCAAAATCATTCAGGAAAACTATAAGCATATTTTTCTAACAATTCACATACTTTTAATACTGACAATTAGCTAGATGCCCATACTGGGTCTGGGGTTTGCTATCAAAGAAAACATCTGTCAAATGGCTTTTAATCATATACTAATAATTGAAACTGCTTTTCGTCATATAAGCTTTTCATCATAAACCAAATCAATAAACAGTAATACTCGGCTAACATCAGGATCATCCAATGATGCTGTCAATTAAATCTAAATGCAAGTAAGGTTCAGAAATATGACTTGTAAAGGGCACACTGTTTAAAATAAAGTACATAATGCCTTTTACATTCCCTGGTGAAAAATAATGCTCTATCGATCCTCTTGTCCTAGGCTGATACATGCTTGATCTCTTTAGAATGACAACAATTGCTTATTGAATTGTTACAACCAATTATCTTGTCTTGGTATCCCGTAAATACCCACCACTCATCCAGACCCTACTCTATTAGCTACACCGTATCTAGCATGCATAGTAATGTCTTCATTTCAACCTAACTCTTGGGCTAAAGTCTTGAAATGCCCACTGACCATAAAGGGACATGGAGCAGCTATAACAGAGAGCCTTCACCTTTCATCCTGAAGATAGCTGCCAAAATTGCAACACATATGCCATTCATAATTAAAAGTGTCATCCAAAAGCTGTGAAAGATTGCTTATTCCTGAGAGCATAAAAAGATCATATCAACAACTACTCACTTATGTTTTTACTGAGCCCACTTTCAAAACTATTTTAAAAGCCTGTTCTTCTATAAATTGCCTCCTACTCTTGCAGTGATAATCTATTAAATGGATTATGACCTAAACATAAGACAGAGATAATATGAATCTGCTTTTTGAATATAGCCCCACTGCATGCCTGGATTGATCAAAATAAACCTAACATATTATCCCTTACTGAATCATGGCTACACCCCAATGTAAAAGACTCAAAAATAATACCTCTAAACTTTGCAATAACCAGACGACATAGATCTAAAAGTAAAGGGGGCAGGATAGCCCTTCCATAACACACTGCACACAATATTACACCCTACACCAGTAATATACCCACATTTTCTAATGCTGAGGTACTAATCTCTTTTTTGAACCTCAACACAACAAAAATAATTTGCATAACAGTTATATATATGCCACCAGGTTACTATATACCAGTGTTGGAAGATATATTATCCTGGGCATCTGAAACAATAAATCATGAAACAATAATTTTAGGAGACTTCAATATAGATTGGCAGACCATTGCTTTCATCTCCCCCATAAACACTATCAATCCGTATGTTTTTTTTCACAGCTTATCAATAGTCCAAAAGGATATAGGAAAGATCTTGCCTACCAGTCCACCCCAGAATAGATCCTAGTATCCCACCCCACCAATTATTCCTCTTCAGGTATACTGTCTATTTCCCTGAGTCATCATCTGCCAGCTTATGCCAATAGAACAAACTACTAACAACTTAAAACATACACTGGAAAATAGGTTAGGCATTCAACTAATTTTTGTCACCATAAACTCTACAATCTCCTACATAAAATAAATTGGACACCATTAAACTACTACCTTTTAATGATGCCGTACTATACTTTAATAACACCTTCCTTCACATACTTAATACCCAAGCCCCCATTCATATAAAAAGAATCAAAAAGAACTCAACCCCATGGCTCTCTAAGGAATGTAAACACCTGATGAAGCAAAGGGACCTAGCCTGTAAACCTTTGAAACTAAACAAAAATGAACAAAATCATGTCAACTTCAAAACACTATGTAACAAAGTGACAAAGCTAATAAACAAAGATAAGAAATCATACTATTCTCAGCTTCAACTCCAGCATAAAATCAACTCCCAAAAATTTTAGGGCTCCATATCTACTCTACTTAACCCTGGGACAACTAGAGATTGCACCCCATCACCTGATACCCCTCCATCACAAATAGCTGAAAACTTTAACAAACACTTCATAAAATCAATAGCAGACATACTAACATCCCTAACACTGAACCCCCTATCCTTCAACCGATTTAGGTACCAATTCTTTACCATCTACTACCTCTAAATCTATCATTAATAGACCCCTTACTCAACAAAATGTCATAGAAACCCCATTCTCATTTCAACCCATACCCAGAAACACTATAAAGAAACTGTTACAACAACTAAAACCCTACTCCACCTCAGCTGATAATCTTCCGCCACACAACCTCAAACTGGCTGCCAACTCAAATGCCTATTCAATCAGTATCCTTATAGAGAGGTCGTTATCTGAATCAGAAGTACCAGCTACATGGAAACAGTCTCACATCACCCCATCCACAAAGGAGGCAACTGTATTAAACTAACCAGTTTCCGTCCTATGTCCATCATGTTACCCATATCCAAAATTCTCAGGAGAGGCATACATCAGCAGATGGTGCAATACCTATTGCAAAACAACCTTTTAACCCAAACCCAGCATTGTATCTGACCCAGCCACAGCACATCTGGAGCCATATTATCCTTTACAGACAGCATGAGCAAGGCCAGGGATGCTATACAGCCCCAGTATTCTTTGACCTCTTTAAGGCATTTGACATGGCCTGTCACCCCTTAGTATGAACACATTGTCTAACCTAGGCTTCTCACATAACACACTAAAATGGCTTCAGAGCTACCGTGAGGATTGTAAACAAGCATTGAAATGGTCCAATGAACTCTCACCCTTTCTACACAACTCCATTGGAGTTCCTCAAGGCACCATCCTCAGACCTCTACTCCAACATTTTCACTAACAACCTTCACACTTCCTCCCACTCTGGAGCACACATTCAATATGCTGATGATTCCACCATAATCTGTACAGCTCAGTCACTACCAGAACTGCTTTTAAAAACTTAACAGTCCTTTACTGCAGTTAAATCCTTGCTAAAAAAATGCCCAACTGTTGCTTAATCCAAAGAAGACTAAATTAGTACTCTTCCACCCCTAAAACACATCTGCTGTCACCGGTAATTTCCATATCTTTGCATCTGACAGCACTGTCATAGAAACAGTGTAGGAAAACAAACTTCTATTAGTAATCATTGACAATAAACTTTATTTTGACCACCATATACAGCAAAACATAAAGAAAACCCATCAAAAACTGGGATTCTTATGTAGAAACAAACATTTCTTAACTACAGCCGCCAAAGTTTCCCTAGCAAAAACCTTTTTACTTCCCTCCATTCTTTATGGTGCCCCTGTCCTAACTAATTTACAATATTCTACCCTAAGCAAGATGGAACAGTGCTACAACAAACTAGCTAAGTTTACCACAAACTCTATCACACACATCACTGTAAAGCACTACTAGAACAAAACTGACTTAATCTTCCCAACCAACTTGCTTTTATTCAGCTATCCACTTTGCATAACCTTATTTTCAAGCCTATTGCCTGCCTTGTGCTAGACAACTTAGTCACACCTTATACACCAAATAGATCTCTGCAATTAGAAGACAAAAGTCTCTTGGCTACCTCAAAACCCACAAAAAACAGGTCACTTTCTGCATTCATATTCTGTCTCTAAACTATGGAACTCACTGCCTATTGCTACCAGATCTATGCCTGGCCTAATCTGCTTTAAAACATCTTTAAAAAATGCATGGCTGTGCTCCTGTATACATCCAGCCTAATGCTCAGCTCTTCCTCTTCTTCCATGCTAGATTCATTTTCTTCTTCCTCTGTCACATCTCACTCCTTCACAGTCTATAAGATGCTAAGTATGCACTAACTCCTTCTCTGTTTCTATACCATATCCTTAAGCTACTGTTCAGTCTGTAATGCCTCTATTTTTCTTAACTATCTCACTATCTTTCTGCATCACTAACTCTTCTGCTATTCTTTTGATAACTAAAATGAACATTTTGTTTTTCATGTACTATAACAACTAATGTCATATTGCCTTTGTACACTTTATCTGCTCATAGGCTACATATATGATGTTAGAATGACTAAAATTGTCTATAATGATATAACTATATAGAACTGTCCAGATGTGTAGTATATCTTGTAACCTAGTTTACGTTCTATCAACTTGTTTTTGTACAGTATCCCTCATATCACGTGTAATGTTTTTGGACTATGATGTATTTGTATTGTACTATATGTAAAGCTTTTATCTCCGGGCCTCCACTGAAAATGTATTCTGTAGACCCAGTTGGACCACCCCGGTGAATGAATGTCAAATAAATAAAATAAATAAATCATGTATTTGCTTCCTTGAGCACAGACTAGTGAGTTTACATTTTCTTTTTGTAAATGAGTAAATAATCCTCTATCGCATGGCTTACTGTTTGATCAGCTTGTACACTTTGCATCCTCTTATAATTCCAAGGTATTTAATTATGAGTTCCAGAACTATGGAAAAATTATCTTATACTAAGAAAGACTTTGATTTATATACATTACTCCTATATATATGGAAATCAAACTAAAATAGACAAATCATGAGTTCATAAGATTTAACTTCAAAAATGATAAATTTTAAAATAACCCCTTTTCCTTTATCTAATCACATGTCCTTATTTTAAGGATTTCCCGAAAATACAATAAATCACCCTCAAGGAACAGAATGACCTCTTGTATTATTAACTTAAAATAATTGAAATCTTGGTTCCCTTCAGAAATTGATTTATTTCTGAATATAAATTATTCCCAAGAAACATGTAATTCTATGATTTGGGACTCCTTCAAAGCTTACATTTATGGTAAGACTAATCCAGTATAAAAATAAGAAAAAAATAATGTAACAATAAAATTATTGATATTCACAACAAATCACAAGAGTTTAAATTAAAATGTAGTAACTGAGATAAAACAAAAAAAATGCCCTGTTAAAAGGCAAATATTCACAAATAGTAAAATATAAGAACTTTAGCTCTTGAAAAACTGAAACTAGCATCATATAAACACTTACATAATTTAAGAGAACATAATTACAATCTAGGCCATATCAGATAAAAGATATTAAAAATCACAATCTTAATAGAATATATAATGACTTTGGAGATATTTAAGAAACCTTTAGACATTAATATATTTTTGTAAATGGGAAAACATTGCAAAGTGGAATCACCAACTTAGAAATGAATTCCTTAATAGATATGTAAAAATAAATAAAATTTCCCTTGAACATGAAAACTAAAGGAAATTTCAGACAAAATAAAGCAATTATAAACTAATAAATCTGCAGAAATACATGGACTACTCCCAAAATTGTTTAAAAAAATCCCTCTCCCAACTGCTACACCTCTCTCAAGAAGTTCTGACACTTATAAAAGAAACTTGCAAAATTCAGCCATCCTGGAAATACTCACTTATCCCTATTGTTAAAGATGGCAAGGATCCACAACTATGCTCTACTTATAGGTGTATTTCATAATTAAATTTGGATAGTAAAATACTCATGTCCATACCTCACAACATCTTTGCAAAAGAAATCTGGACAAAGCCAAAAATAATGAGAGGATGGACAAATGCCCCAAAACAGTGGCAGTTTTAAACATTGCTCTTATAACTTAGAAACTTGCTAGAATAAAAGGCGTTGTGTTGCCATGTATTTTCTTAAGGATATGAATTCTGAAACTGAAATGTGCATTATTATTTAGGGAATTTTGTCCTCACTGATTTGTCAGAAAACCACACATTTTCTGCATAACAAACCAAAATTGTGAATCTGGATATATGAGAGGTATATTCATGTTTATATTACTAGACAGGTTAAAATACTTTTTGTATGTCATAACTCAAGCTAATATTTTTTTTTTATATTTAACAGAGAAACAAAAGATAACATAAAAAAGAATGTTATCGGATCTCATAAATGCTAATAAACATTAAATGATCCCCTCATGTTCAGATATAGCAATGTTTTTTAAGTTTTTAAATTATAACTATTTATTGAAAACAATGGATCTTTTTGGGTTTCACATGGAATTTATATCTGTCT
Organism: Protopterus annectens; assembly: GCF_019279795.1. Lineage (NCBI taxonomy): Eukaryota > Metazoa > Chordata > Ceratodontiformes > Protopteridae > Protopterus > Protopterus annectens. The sequence continues at coordinate 554,821,006 of NC_056749.1, read as the reverse complement.
TCTACAAAATATATGCAATGATAACAAGACATATGTTAAATTAGAGTTGTCCTCCTCAGAATCAGTTAAAATAAAGGAACAAAACAGAGCTGCACTATGTCCCCATTCTTTTTGCACTAGCAAATGACATCCTGGTAATTTCACTCTTAAATAATCTAAAAATAAGAGGAAGAGAGTTGAAGAAAACCTGTAACTCTAAAATCAGGCTTTATGCTGATGATATAAGGCAGACATTGTCAAACTGTAAAGATTATTTGAGAGAAATTACTTTGATCATTAAAAGACTAACTTTTTTTAGGAATTAATTTTAAAATAATAAAAAAACAAAATGCATGATTATAAAATAAATGAAAAAATAAGAGACAATGCCATTTTAATGCAATTTTAATTGGAAAGTGTACCAAACATGGTCTTACTTAGGTATCAGCATCACAAAGCCATTTGAAGAAACTAGAAACACCAGTTTGGGAAAAGGGCTCTCTATTGATTTGTTGACAGCTTAGGTTGTCAAACGTGTATTCATTGACACCTAAGCGTCAAATGCTTAAAATAGCAAATGGCTACATCATTGAATTCTTTCCTTGGGAAAGAATTTGCGTGGCTGTTCTCAGGGATTTGTCCTTTTCCCAATGTAGAGCAGTCTCGGAGTTGGTATATTTAGTTAGGGGTTGGAGGGTGAAGCCTCCCACTATGTTTGGGTGTGTTTATTTTGTTTGCGGATGACCAAGTGAATTCTTTCCCTAGGAAAGAATTTCAGGATTTGGCCGTTCGCTGTTTTTAGCTTTCGACACTTAGGTGTCGATGATTTTGGATTTGACAACCTAAACTGTTGATGTTATGATATAGATGTGGGAAAAGTGCCTTACTTAACAAGTCTGTTTTCTATGTGGAATAGAATAATTTTAACCTTTGAAAATAGACTTTGGGAATAAAACCACTCTTTCCAGTTAAAGATTCTTTACGTCTTGCAAGCTGTAGCAATTCCTGTCAATATAATACAACTATGAAAAATGAACAGGCTCCATTGAAACTTTCTCTGGCATTCCAATAAACCTTAGAATAATGTTGTGTCATCATATCAGTCTTTTGGAATCTTGGTGGTATTAATTTTCCAACTATAGAAGCCTAGGTAAAAGTGTCAATTTTAAAATTAATTAATGACTGGATATATCCCTCTTACTCATTGAATTAAAAGTCTTTATATATATTTCTCTTTAATAACATTAACACGGTAATCAAATCTGTCACAGAAATTATAAACAACTTGATGTGGTTATAGTTATGCAATTATATTCAGTTTAATATGCACTCTCCCCCACAGTAAAATGTATGCATTTTATCTAAAAAATCTTTCAAAACAACTGTTTTAAAGAAATCCTAGATCTAAAACATGTGTTGATACATTAACCTGTTTTTCTAACATTAAAAAGGGTTTTCAAAAACCTTTTACTTTAAAAATTACATATTGGAAAGACACAAACTTATTAACCAGGCAGACTTGCATAGATGGAGCAAAAATCAGATTAACAGAAACATCCTGTGAATATAATTTACAGTACTAAGTCTGTTTAATTTTACAAAGCATTAGAGGACACACACAAAATAAATGTCTTTCTCTTACACAAACTATCCTCAAAAGTCACCCAAATAAATAACTTACATTTATGAAATTTTATGCTATAATTTTAGTTCTCAGAACTTAATTTCTAATATCTATAGAATTCTTGCCCTACGTAATAATAATAGGAGTTGCATCATTCAATTCTGATAAGAATAAAACACATTCTAAACTCAGTGGAAAATATCTTTTTGATTCCATTTTGGCAACTTTTTTACTTAGAAATTCCTACATAGAGCCCTTCTAATTCCACAGAGTTTAGCAAGATTTTCTTTACAAAGAAGACAGGTGTTTGTGGAGATGTTCTCTAAACTACAAATATGAATGGTTACATGTGTTTTACAAGTGCCTTTCTTTATCAAATTATTGGAATTCAATAACTGATTTCTTTTTCAGGCCCCAGGGACATACAGTTTTTCTCTGAATAAAGAAGTAATTTTATATAATACCTCATCAAATTTCCTAGAAAATAAAGAGCTCAACTATCTTCTCTGGATATTAAAGAGCTCAACTATCTTCTCTGGATAATCTTGCAAGTGGAGAGAAAAAACATTTTCAAAAATTCTTGTCTCAACAGGTAATTGTCAGAATGTCAACTTTCAAGATACAAATGTCATTAACAAAGAAGCTTTGCTCTAAAGTTATTTCATTAATAGACTTTTATGTAGAAAATGATACATTTTTATGAATTACTAAATTGTGATTTGTATCACTTATCCTGACATATGCTTTATTTTAAATTAATTTTAGGAAAATGCAACAATTTTATTATTTTCTATTTTAGAATCCAGTCTGTATTCTTATTTTCTTACATACCCTATAATTATTGTATATGGTTTTGTATCATTCTATTATTTTTTTTTAATTATGTAGTGATTTTCCTATTTTATAGTTAATTAAATGTATAGTGTTATAAATCAATAAAAATATATTTAACCAAAAAGGAAACTATATCAAGTGGCATAAACAAAGAGTATTGTTAATCATGATATCTACTAGGATAGTATTGCTTGTGATGGGGTTTGACCTTGTAGAAACTAAGACCAATTGAAGGATAGTGGCTATGGAAAGATTTTTCTTCATTTGGGGTTTAGTCTTTCCTTTCCAATTGGTATTTAGGTCACCAGGGTGAATAACTTTCATATGCTCACCATGTTGCAAAGATTTGCCATATATGCACATTTACCGTGGGAACAGACGTTGGACGAGGAATGTTTATAGACTGCTAGAAATGTTTTAGTTTGGCAATCCATTTGCAAGCTGCTGCATTGATAATATTGCTCCAGTGTATGAGTCTGGGCTTTACATTGGTGCCGGTGCATATCCCACATAGTGCACACCTCTTTGGTGATTATACAGGGCTTCATGCTCTCAGATACTAATTCTTAAAATATAGTATTCATCCCTCAGTCAAGTGTTTATAACGAAATGGCTATATAGGAGTTCTATATGCATGTTGCATGCATGTTTTGCATTTTACATCTCTATGGAACAACATATATGACAGAATATACAAGTGAGAACAGTTTTTACAGGTACTTCTGGCTTGTGTGCTTTACTGTACTGCTTCAAGAAACTGAGAAGTGACCACAAAATGCTGCACTGAATTAGCAGCCAGATCAGAGATTGCGACTCTTTGTCAGTAGACAGAGTGATGACAGAATTCTGCACTGCATCATCAGACAAAACAGTGGCCACAGAATGCTAAACTGCATCAACAGCCAGAACAGTGATCACAGAATGCTGCAATGCATTGACAGTCAGAGCAGTGATTACAAAATGTTGAACTATGTTACTTGACAGAACAGTGGTAACAGAATGTTGTGCTATGCCACCAGGCAGAGCAGTGATCAAAGATATAAAACTGATCATAGAATGTTGCACTGCATCAGTAGACAGAACAATGATCACAGAATGCTGCACTGCATAATCTGCATCATAGGCTGAGGACTTATGTACGCATATGTTCACCAGCAATTATACCACAATAAGGATTACATGTTTAACCCACCATTACAGAGAATAAAATATTAAGGCAAGTATGTTTTTTCCTGTAAATTAGAGATTGGGGCAGTGCTGAATAAAGCATCCCATGACTAATGATTTAGTTTATGTTCTACTCACTGAAGATTTACTTCTGCCTCCCAAAGTTCACTACTGATGGCATCCAGCTCAAACAAAAAACTTGTGTGTGTGTGTGTGTGTGTGTGTGTGTGTGTGTGTGTGTGTGTGTGTGTGTGTTGCAATGACGTAAGCATACATTCATACAAACACCACTTTACAATTATAATAAAATTATTCCATGATATCAATTACATACAAAATACAAATGCACTAAAAATGTAACATTACTTTTGCTAAACTTTTTTATCTAAAAGTTAATTTGTCTATAAAGCAGAACTGGTTATTAATGGAGATCTTTAGACATGTTCCATTCTCATAAATATGCATTTAATAAAATTATTGGTCAGAAAAGCATCCTTTCTCACCATCTATAGAGTTATATTTTAAGCACCTTTATTGATCAAAAATTCCTGGATCAAATATGTGGTGCCATATTATAATAGGGGACATTTCTGGCAGCTGCCCAAGGCCTCAGCTCCAGTGGAGCCCATGGCCAGGAACTAGAGAATCACACTTTAAAGTACTTTGTTATGTTCATCACCATTAATTGATTTCAGCTAGATTATGGGATGAACACAATAGTCATTAAGAAACTTTTTTTTTTAAATTAAAACTAAATGAAAGTGTGACATTACAGATGCTGGTGTTCACTATGGATCACTTTATGCATTTAATTTATAGGAAAGAAATGTTTGTTTAAAAAATAGTCAATAGCAACAATAATTTAAACTAGGCCATACTGGTGTTTAAATACCCATATACTATAACCAGCAGGTATAGGAATTTCCTCTCCTCCCAGGAGTAGTTTACTTGTACAAATTATTTAGTAATTATTGTTAGGGATTTCTTGGTACTCCAAGTCTTGTGGAGCTGATTGATGCATCGGTATATTCAGCGTATATTCATTCTTCTCCACAAGGAGTAAGAGATAAGTGTCTTATCTGCCCTGCCTCGTAATGCACATAGCTCATTATATACAACTCTAGAGCATAGCCAGGAGATTGTGAATTGTATGATTACTTGCATATCATCGTCAAGAATTTAGCACCACCAGCCATGTTTTGGACAGCATTAATTTAAAATAGTTAAAAAACTGAAAAACAAGCATTCGAAAAATAATGACAAAAAAAGTACTGATATGTTGTCACCGCATGTGTGTGATTTTGTTTAGCCATAGTTTGCTAGACCACAATGACTTGTATTGTTCAAGCTTGCAGTTCACTGCAGCCATTTATCTTTTTCAATTTTCCTCAGTGTAGTGCAACAGTGGAGTTGGTATATACAGGTTAGAGGGTAGCGTGGGCCATATCCAACATATGGATTGCAGGAGAGCCTACAAAAAATATTGTCTGTGTGTGTGTGTGTGTGTGTGTGTGTGCAGATATATATATATACATACACACACACACACACACACACACACACACACACACACACAGACGTATGTTTTTCAAGTGTTATGTGTCTATAGAAAAATGATGAAGCATGATGTATTCTAAAGTGTGACATCAGAATGTAGGGAAACCTTAGCAAAATGTATAGCCACAAACCATGATGAATATGGTAGAGCATTTTTAATTTAAATTCCACCACACTTCATTGTGCGTCATACATACAATTTTGGAAATATTAAATCATGGTTTACATGATGAATGCCTGGCTAAACCCTATGTTGTCATTTCCTTCCTTTCTTTATTTCTTTGTCCCATTTTCTTTCTGTCTTGAAAGTCCCCTTGAATTTGAATTCACCAACCATTCAACAAATTTATGCCACTTATACATCAGAGGTGCTTCCTGAAGTTTCTGGGGTATATCCCCTTCAGCTGAAAAGCAGACTCTGTCCATCCTAATTTTTCCAAAGCATAAGTAGGCCCATTGAGCATCCTAGGGAGTTCACCAGATTGGTGTCTCCCTTCAATCCAATTTTGAAGACCAAACACAAGTCTTCCAGATTTTCAAAAGAATACTAAATATAGAATTAATGTAAGAATATAAATACTGCAACCATGCCCCTTAATAGCATAAGCTAGTACCAGCTGTCTCCTTTACCTCACCAAGTTACATCTCTGTATTCTTTTAACCGAGTTCTGTTCACTCTTATTTCCCTATGACACCCTTGTTAACAAATTCTGGAATGTTTTTTTCTGTAAACTAAAAAGGCTACAAACCAAGCCTGGTGAGTTTCCATTCAAGCCAACCCTGTCTCCCTCTTACTCCCTATGTGGCATTCTTTGACATGAGTTACTTCCAATAAGGTTTACAGAAAATGAACAAATTTCACCATGCTGGCTTCACTAGGCTTTTATAAAGGGGTGCCTTTTCTTATTATCACTGTACTATATTCTTCTTGACATGTTACCCAACTATTCCATCAGCCATAGCTTCTGCCCTTCTGTCCTGATTTTCACGATTCATTCCTTTGAAGATCATTACCCCAATTGCTTGCTTATTTTTGTGTTTTTTGATGTATTCCTGAAATCTACCTTTCCCCCCACAACAAGCCTAGACCCTAGTGAAGAAATGGCATTCTACTGCAAGCTACAAAGGTCTCTGTAAACTGCCTGAGGAAAAAAAAGTGATTGGTTCATACGGTTCACAAGGCATGTGGTCCAGGAGACCATTGAGGAATATATCAAAATTTCCCAATTGCATCAAAGGTCTGCCTGGTTAAGTGGCTTGCACAAGGCCACACAGCAAACAAATAGAGGCTAAAGGTATCAAACACTCTACCACAAAACACCACTCACTATCAGTTCATAGCCTTAATCCTCTAGACTTAATTACCCGACATCCTCTGCACTAACTACTATATAAAACACTGGACTTTTCTGACTTGCGATCTATGAAACTTCATCAGCACCACTGGACCAACAAGGTCCATGTTGATGGTCCTGTCCATTTCCATGACTGTCACCCTCCACTCATTTTCCAGTCATTTTCTTCAAAGGTATAAGTCTGGTACACAGACTCTATTTCCTCGAAGCAGTACTCCCCAATGAAATGACATCTGTATTCTACCTTTCAACCACCTCCCAACCATCTGTATATTCTATTATCTGCTTCTATATCTTTAGTGTTTCTGAAGAGCCATGTGAGGGCTGCTGAGTCAAAAACATTGTAGTCTGACGTAAATCACATTGAATTAATTAAAGTGGTCCAACTTCTGAGTAACTTAATTACAGAACTGGAAAACTGTGGTTTCATAGGGCCACTTATCTGTAAACCCACGCAGTGTACTTTTCTGGAATTAGTGTTCTCCTATTATGTTTTTCAGCCTGTTTGGCAGTTTCCTGTTTCTGTCAGCTGGTAAAATAAATTATATATTGTCAAATGTACAATGACAGCATAAACTATAGCTCTGCTTTATACACAGAAATGGTCAAGATTGTCTTTAGTGTCATTTAGTTATCCCTTATCTTAGATGTCTGCATGGTGGTTACACCAGGACTCAGAAATATTTTTGACTATCGTGGGTGGAAAATTATCTGGATATTGCTCCTTTACTTTCGCCTATTATTCATTATTCCCTAAAAATGCTGTGGTGTTTTTTATTCCCTTAGATTCATGTAAGTGCGGTTTCAAAGCACAAAGGGTTAGAAAGAGAAAACTGCCTAATTAGTAATTATGAAAACACATGGTGATTTCACAGTAAAACAATTACGTCTGTGTTTCTTAAAACCCAACTCAAAACTGCAGCACAAATGACATTCCGAAATTACACATTTCACTTTGAAGAAGAGTACAGTACATCCATCACATACTACTTTTCCTGCAGGACATTTGTGCAGAATAAAGAACTATTCAAAGCTCAAGAGTTGTGTGAGACAGCTAAGATTTCAAAATTGAAAGTTTAACTTTTCTCACCACAGACAGTGTATTTGCACTGTAAGCTAGTAATGATCAATAAGGTTAACATGGTGGCCATCTCAAAAGTACAAAATATGATGTAAAGCTTTTAGCTAAAGGACATGATAATGAGAAAGTGTGTTTTGGAAGCATGTTTTTTTTTTTTTTTTTTTTTGAAGTCTAGAACTGGAACATTGTTCCAAATCTAAGCAATAAGACTAAGCATCCACTATCTAACGTGGACTGAAAAAAGGAAAGATATAAAGCATCAGGTAAATAATCAGAATATGAAATAGCCCAACAGGAAAGATATGTTCCCCTTATGGGAACAGACAGAGGGACACAGGTTCACTCACTTGAACAATGAATGATTAGGAATGACCTGTGGCCAATTGACTGATTATAGAAACAGTCTGAGTAGCATTAAGGTTTGCACTCACAGTGTGTATGGCAATTTAGTAAAGAAGGTTACTGTAGGCTATGAGCTGCTGCTAAGCTTCGTTAGGTTGCCTTGTGTTTGATTCCATCTACACTCGATTACCACGAGGCTATGAGCTGCTGCTAAGCTTCGTTAGGTTGCCTTGTGTTTGATTCCATCTACACTCGATTACCATGAGGCTATGAGCTGCTGCTAAGCTTCGTTAGGTTGCCTTGAGTTGGATTCCATCTACACTCTATTACCATGTGAAACTGAGCAAGTCAGTTAACCAATAATGGTTTCCTGGAGTCCATGAACAATGGATCTATATCTAGATGGCTTACTTTTTAAGAAAACAAATAAAAGTAAACTAACTGATCAAGTCCTGTATTGTAAGACACTACATTCTTGTTTTCTGCTTTCATTAAGACAAAACATGGCATGAAATAATTTGCAGGATAACAGCATTTACAGATAAGTAAAAGGGAAACTTGTACTGCAAAAATGGCACACAGAAAAATCTTCTAGAGGAATTGATCAGATGTCTCTCTTATGTAGAAGGCCCTATCCCATCCCACCATTGTACAAAGAAGAAAGTAAACTTTCCTGTGTTTCTTGTTACCCTTACTAGTTTTTTTGTTTCAGAATACCAGTCGATCAAGGCATGAGTCACAGGTCCTGTTGTGCTACAATAATCCCTTGCACTCATAATCATGCAGGTGTTTAATTCTGATAAGTATAATTTCCAATTTGCAGGTTGTCATGCTCTTTCATCCTTCTCATGTCTTGCCTGCAAAGCAGTAAGAATGTGTAATTATTTCATTTTAAATATTTCTCAGTCACTAAAAAGTGTTTTAAGCAAAAAGGTTGTATCTTTTTGCCACAATTTTCCCTGCAAAAATTAAACACGCACATTAATTTATCTAATTTATTCCTGGGAGTGTTAATTACTCATTAGCTTTGTCAAGCATTACTTTCATGTAAGCTTTTATAACTATGATATGGCCAACACTTTGCTTTTCAGTAGCTTTGAGCATAAGTTTTGCCTAAAGAAGAGCACAGATATGATCTATGCTACAGCCTAATGCAGTAATAAATGTACTGGATAGATAATCTTATTCACAGACAACATTAAAGTGACTTGTATACCAGACATTATATGTTCAGAATATTCGAAGACCATAGTCTGAGAACAAGTTCTGCGTTATATGATATACATACATATATAGTACAGCAGGATGTGGGAGTTGGCATAGATTATAAAAGGACCATTACCATAATTATTGTTGTACTTCTAAACTGCCCACTCAGATCAGTGCACTGCCCCATAAACAAATGTTAAATGAAATAGTACATGCCTTAACCTAAGATATATGTTTATGGCACTGAAGAGATACCATTTAATTTAATCCAGGTATCATGACACATACAAAGTATTCTATGCATGCTGCATGAGAGAGCTGTGATACTGTTTTACATAAAATGAGACAGGCTTATCAATGAAACGCCAGTGAGTGAGACACTTTTGTGCGATCACTAGTATGTGACTGTCTTTTCATTGGATATATTAAATTGCAAGACTGGTGAAACAAAACATAGTTTCAACACATTTCTGTTTTTTATCAGTACAGTGAGTATACCTACATTTTTCTTCAGGATTTCTTTCTGCCGCATGATGCTGCTTGAAGGACTGCTACATCCAAACAAGGGAGTCCCCCTCCCCATAGTTTGCCCTTGTTGCATAACGATTATCAGCCCCTGCCCAAACAATCAGCCTATTCAATCCCCATCACTGTGGCAAGAACTGGTTTGGGAGTGGCTATCATTTAGACAGTCAACAAGGGGGTGGTTTGGATTTTAACCAGAGCCTTATTCCCTGTCCATGCTCATGTCCACAAGGAAAGGCCATGCAATGGACTGATCCCACTAGTCATCTCTAACTTTTGTGAAGGGCACTTGATGTTATCATACCTGTCCACCTATCCTCGTCTGAGTGGTGAATTTCTTGCTCTCCACCAAAAACAAAGTATCTACTCCAGTAAAGCAACACACAAGATGCAAAAAATAATTATTTTAATAGTTAAAAATGAAAAATAAAAATCTAGTTAAGTGCTTTCATATTATAACACCTTTCATTAAGACTTCATCAGAACCTCTTGTTACAATCTACCACTTCCTTTTAAATAAGAATATATATATATATATATATATATATATATATATATATATATATACATTACTTATCCATAAAATGAAAACAGCATCCATTTGTTGTTAAAAATAGTTAAAAAATGGGATAAATTATCAAATTATGTATGTTAAAACTTGTGCAAATAAAAATGTGAAAAAGGGATATCTGTTAGCAAGGCAGGTGATATGATTTATTATACATGTGTTACAACTGAAGAAGAAGCAGATTGTTAAAAAGAGGGTCTGATGAAATCTTTATGAAAGGTGTTGTAACACAAAAGTGCAGAACTGGATTTTTATTTTCATCTTTATTAAAGTGATTATTTCCTACATTTTGGAACATACTTTACTGGTATGAATACTTTGTTTTAGGTTTATCTGTTTATCACAAGTATGAGTAACATGTGGTAGTTCTGTGTTTCATTCTCTCCACTAAGGAATTGCCTACTGCCAGCCTTCATTTCCAGGAGAAATGAGTAAACCACAACCCTTCACTTGTCTCCCACCCTGCATGGCTCCTCCAGTATGTGGGGCTGCTAATAGAATCCAGATCACTCGGGTAGCAATTAAGGCCTTACCCCTGTGTATTAGAGAGTGATGCACAGAACAAGGGAGTTTGTGACAATACAGAATTCAAAACCACTTTCTGGTAATATTAGTAAAAGAAACATTATGGGTGCCATAAGCAAAGCAAAATACACAGTAGAAAGGATGGAAAAACGCAGAAGAAACTTAGCTAGTTTGCAAGTGAAAAGATGAATGCAAAAGCAAAGACAAACAAGGGAGACAAGTACCACTGGAGGTCACTCTATAGTGTAAATATCAATAGGATTTCCATAGGGCATATAAAAAGAATCCCTTGCTCTGTAGGTGCAAAAGTTCAGGAAATATCAGAACATATCCTTAGGATGGCATTAAAAAGTAAAGGTATTACCGAGGCAAGACTTTAGTATTCCAGACTTGAAACAGTTCTGGAATTGCAGCATTTTAAGAACAGTAACATTCTTGATCTTTTGGAATTGGCAAGCCTCAAATACCTAGGTCCTACTTGAAAAATGGAAATATAGACTTGCGGAAGCACAGGCAATTTGATATTGCAAAACCATTTGGTTAAAGTGATCTCCAAGTAGCACAATTCACCATGGCATACAGGTCTTTACAAAATAGCCAATGTTTCTAGTTTTCATCAAGGCAGACTGAAAAAAAAATGAGCCAGTACCCCAAGAAAGTTCTTGCAAACAAACATCAAGTACATAAATACCAATGATGCAAAATGATTGCCATCACAGAAACTACAAACTTGTATGTGTAAAGAAATATATACATCAAGAATCGATAAAATGTCACAGCTGATCATGAATGATGCTCTGCCAAAGTTTAGGCACAGCTTTTTTTATTTCAAAAATATAATTAAATAAAGAAGGTGGAAAAGCAACAACATACATATTACAATAGAACGAAAAAACAAAAAGCAGCCGGAAAAGCAAAGTCTGAAAATGAGAAAATGATAGCCCATTAAGGTTTGTTATGGCTTTATAAGGGAGTATAGAGGAACATATTAAGGAACAGTGAAACCTGAGAAAATCTTGTCAAAATGGAAGTTGAAAAGTGGGCTTGCAAAAAGAAAACATCTTCGCATTTGCAAATGCCAAGTACAGTAATTTATCATATCCAATCAGCAGAACTGACCAAGAAAATGCACAAATTTATTTACATTTGGTAGACCACAAATGTCTAGACATTATAGAAATAAAGCAATGTTACTATAAAGTACAACTGAATGATCATAGATACAATTTTGTAACATAAAATGCCATAATAAAATGTAAGAGTTTGATTAACATTTCTTAGACTAACAATTACAAACCTATTGCTAATGACTGAGAACATAGCAAGGTGAGACATACAAGAATGATTGAATAAACACAAACTTAAAAATGAAACAGACATCAAGACAGGATGAAAAGCAAGCAGTGCTATCTGACATTATACTGCAAGTAAAATGAATATTATAGAAAATTAAGTAGGATACAATGAAATCTGAGCTGATGCTAAGGTTAAGGCAAAACAACAGGAAGTCCTAGTGAATATAACAAAGGATAAACAGAAAAGAAAAATGTATTAACCAAATAACTTAATGAGAAATTTTGAACGCTCAGTTGCATACATTCATAAATGGAAAATAGGCAGATAAATTCAGTTTCAACACAAATGCAAACAAAATTTGATTCAAAATTATATTTTAAACATTTACTGAATGCTTGCTTGTAATGTCTATATCTAAAGAAACAAAATACTGTGTTCCATTGTTACATACTGCAACAAAATGCCCACTATCAATGTAGATGCTTTTAGATCTGAAGAAAGAGACAGTTATACCAACAGATGTTGTTTTAGCTCTCATGGGTAAGTTTTACTGTAATAATGCCAGGCAATGTTGGATTTCTATAAGTATAGCATACTGGATCTGGTCCTCACTAATATAGGAGATTGCAGCACATACCCTAGTGTAATGCCTCCCCTGGTAAGGACAGACCACAATATGGTCTCCTTTGAAGTAAAAATAAAACCTGGACCCCCAGCTAAACCTGGAATATTCATGAACTATTCTAAGGTTAACCTCCTGCTATTAAGTGAGAACCTGGCAAAATGTCAAGTCTCCATAAACCATGAGAACACTTCTGCCTATGCAGAACTGTGAACAGAAACCCTGTACAAGCATGTTAATAGTTGCATAGAGGTTGCTGTACCCATCAGGAAGAAGTACAAAACTCAAAAAACAAGCCACCCTGGTGGAATCACAAAATCAATCATCTGTATAACAGGAATAAGAAAATGATGGCAAAAATTAGGAGGTACAGCCCCCAGTATGGTAAAAACACTCTCATCAAACTAAACAAACAACTCAGAGGACAAATAAAGTCTATCAAATCCAAATTTGAGTTATGTTTGGTCTCCCAGTCCAAGGACAACTACAAAGCATTCTTTAGCTATGTCCACAACCTCAAAGGCAGTACACAATTGTGTGCAGAGCTCATTGTAATTGGAGCCACCTTAACTGAGCCAGAAGACATAGCAAACCTCCTGGCTGATAAATTCAGCTACAACTTTACTCCTTTTTTCCCCTCAAACTTCCCTCAGGAAATATCAAATATAACTCCCCTACTATCACCAAGGAAGATGTCCTTCATGCACTAAATAGCATGAAACATGACCTATCAGGGCGTCTAGAATTACTATTAAACTGTAGCCTCCAAACAGGCTTTGTGCTTCATGAATGGAGAAAGGCAACAGTCATCCCTATGCACAAAGTTGAGCCATCTACAGACCCTGGAAACTATAGACCCATAAGTCTCACTAGTCTTATATATAAAGCCATGGAAAGAATTATCATGGAGATGATCGGTAGAGATATAGTAAACCTCCAGACACTGGACCCAGCCCAGTTTGGATTCTTCAAGGGCAGATCATGCCTACTCAACCTGGTGGACTTCTTTGAGAAGGTCACCAAAGCAATGGATGAGAGCAAAATTGTTAACACTGCCTACCTTGACCTGACCAAGGCATTTGACACAATACCCCACTCGGGCATTGTTGACAAACAAGAGGTTAGGTACAAACCTGTTCATCACCAGGTGGATAGCCAACTAGCTCACAAACAGGACCCAGGATGTTAGAATTTTGGAGTCCACCTCTACAAAGAGGCCAGTCACAATTGGAGTCCGACAGGAATCAGTCTTTGGACTTCTTTTTGGCATTTACTTCTCAAAAGTCAAGGCCAATGTTTGTGGTCTCTGGCTGACTAAATTTGCAGATGATTGCAAATTAGGAGCTCTCATTGAATCTCACACTGACACAAATGAACCCTGACAGAATAGTAGCTTTGTTTGACAAAAAATTAATTTAATCCAAAGTACCCAATCTAAAAGATTTCTTCTGCAGTCTCCTCATAAAGGACATGATCTTGGTAAAGTTTAAAAGCAAATGGTAGGTATCCTAGAACTATTAAATAACCAAGGGACGCAGAAATATTTCTAATTAATCTCCAATTTATGGATATAAGAGAATACAGTTCATAAATGATGAATGTTAGGATTTGAAATACATAGAAGCCAAAATGGTGCTGTTTCTGAGGCATTTCAGTGTGACATTTGGAAAATTTTATCTAAAAAGCTAACAATGTTCTTTGATACAGTAAGAAAAAAAATGGAAAACAGTTGATGTCCATTTAAAATTCACTAAGGCATTTGACACTGTAACCCACAAGAGTTATTGAATAAATTATGCATCTATGGAGAGGCACCACATATATATCAATATCTACTCAAAAGCCCAGAGATTTATAGCAAAAGGAGTTTGTGAGTTTGCTGGGATGGAAGGATTGATGACCACTGGTGTACCACTGATATCCTTACTGTGGCCAGTTGTTTTCTTTGGCTATTAGAGTATCATTGCAGAAGGTCAAAAAGGAAAAGCATATCTTTGCTGGTGACACAAAGAAATATACAGGCCTTGACACACAGATAAAAAGAATAAAATATAGACCCTTAAGTCTACTTTCATGTAGTTGAAAAATAATGGAGGAGGTAATACTGGATAAGTTATTGGCAGAACTGGATAGGTCGAGACTTGAAACCATAGAATAGCATGCATATGTTAAAAATAGATCTATTACCACCTGTAACATGATGTTCTATAACAATATAATAGCTATGAATGAAAAATTGTGCTGTGATGTGATTTATATAGATTTAACTTCCACATTTGACAGGGTCATATACATAACACTGATCAATAAATTAGTACAACAAGATATTGATGTACTGTTGATAAGATGGATAACTGCATGGCTTACAAATAGGTCATGGCAAGTATCACGCACCAACTGGACAGGTGAAATCATTGATTACAGTCAAGGCATCCCACAGGGCTCTGTCGTAGGCCCTTACTTCTTTAGATTATATCTTTCAAACCTTATGTTTTCATCAGAGGTGTTCTACAGTCTATATGCTGATGACCTGAAATTGGGTAAACTGATTACAAGTGTTACAGATAAGGCATGTCTGCAAAATAATTTGACTAAATTGACCATTTGGGCACAGGAGAATAATATGTTGATAAATATATCAAAAACTAAGCATATGAGGTTTGGGAGACATAAACTGAAAGGTGAATATTTAATACAGCACACAGTGATTGAAACTGTAGACTCGTTTAAGGATCTGGGTATATTGGTAGATTCAGTTATGAGTTTTTCTAATCATATCAACCAATTTTCTAACGATAGTTATAGAACCATACATTGTATAAAAAGATTTATAAAGTCTAGGAAATCAAACATAATTAAGTCATTGTTTGTTAGTTACATTAGACCCAAACTTGAGTATGGAATAACAATATGGAAGCCCTATAGGAAAATAAGCATGAATAAATTGGAAAGAGTACAGCAGAAATATACCAAGGGCATCCATGGATGTGAAAATCTAAGTTATTATGAAAGACTAAAATATCTGAACTTGTACAGTGTATCTTACAGATATTTAAGAGGAGATCTTATTCAGGTATATAGGGCATTTAGGGACAACTACCTCTGGAAATGTTTGGAATTATCAAAACATACTACAGAATCGTCAGATAACCTATGTAGAAGATTCTATAAGAGTTAGAAGTGTACTGATTGGTTCTCTGACAGAGTAGCTGATGCCTGAAACAGACTACCAAATTACATTAAAGCAAGTACTAGTTTAGATATTTTTAAGAACAGCCTGGACATTTAATATGAGAACAATTGTTTTGGTATATTGGCAAGCTAGAAGGGCATTAATGCCTGTGCTTGAAACATTTGTATGTATGTATGTATAAAGAAGAACAGAAAGACTGAAGACTGGGGGGATAGTACAGCATGTGAACTTGATGCAAAGTAATGCTTTATGGAAGCTACAACCTGTGAATGGTGTATACAGCTGTAGGAGATACAGTAGCATCAACAAATGTAGATTTTGATCTGGTCTACTAGAACAGATGATTTAAAGGTAAACATGCACTGTGACAAAGTTGCAAAGGCGGCATGGGCAGTCTCTGGGAATGCATAGAAACATGTATTGCTAGTAAAAAATGAAGCAATTACCTTTATAGAGAGGGTCTGTGTGCTCCTAGTCAGAGTACTGTGTGAAGGTCTAAATACCTCAGTCTTGCCAGAAGACTAACGGAGCAAAGGATAACAAAAATGGCATGTGGTATTTCAGACTTTTCCAGAATACATTAAAGAAACACTCTAATGGCCAAGATGCATAACCTTGTAGAAATGACAAGGGGAAGAACATCAAATGCATATACAGAGAAGTGACTAAAGTCTTTCATAAAGTCTGGCTATACTATAAGAAAATATAATGTAAATATATAAAGTTGACGGCAAAAGGGAGAGAACAGGAAGCTTTAACAACAAAATGGTGGTGAATGATTGGAGTTCCTTTCTGGAAGAAGAAGCATCATAGAAACTGAATAAAAAGGGATGGTACATGAAAGATAATTGGTACACTTACTAGAAAAAATAATATGCATTAGGCTATTTACCATGGGTTTCATCACAATGGCATTCTTTGAAACAGGATTAGTCAATTAGGTTTATTTCACTAATGATCTTTTCAAACAGTAGCCATTCCTACCAAAGAGAATCAATGCCAAACCAGGGTCCATAAATGGTCCAAGAATTAATTTATTAAAACAACCTGAAAAAATAAAATGAGTGCTTTCTTCTCATACAGGAGACTTCATCAGAATTTTATTTTTTCAAGTTGTTTTAATAAATAAATTCTTGGACCATTTCTGGACCCTCATTTGGCATTGATTCTCTTTGGTTTGAAGTCTATCTGACTGATGTTGCACCATTTTGTATCATTTCTCAATAGCCAATGCTAACAGTGAGATCCCAGAAAGAAATTTCCACTTACCACTAAAGGAGCATCATTTAGGTATTACTATTTTCAGAGATGAGGTGATGTGTGTCAGTGCAGACAGCTTGACTGATGATTTTTTTTTCATTTGTGTGTTGTGGATGTCAACATTATTATTATTATTATTATTATTATTTTAATAGTCCATTTTAATTCCATGATATATATTCCGATGGCATTTCTAGCTTATACAGGAGGAAGTAGAATGGTCAAATTAGATATGATAAATGGCTATTATCTGTAATTGTAATCTATATTGCTATATTTTCCATAGTTTGCATGCCAGGCTAACAGGCAGAGTTGCCATGGTTTATTGTACCATACTTACTACCTCAGTTGTCATGTAGATTTATTGTATAAAAAATATCCCATTTTTACTGATCCTTTACATTTTCTTCATAATATATTTTTAATCTCTTTCTATAAGTTGCTGCTCATTTCTTCAAAATGAGTGAGGATTACTCTTGCCTGATACTTCCAGTCCTTCACTTCAAATATTCATGTGCATAACTTAGTGTGAATTAGCAAAAGATGAGCATGCAGACAGTCATATTTCTTTGAAAAGCTTTCTTCCTTTTAAATGATTACTATCCTTACAAACTGTACAATTCAAATTAAGAGACGCATGTGGTATACAACTACTGCTATTACAACCACTACTGCATCTCATAACTAGTAGCTTATAAAAACAGAATGTATAGAAAAGCTTTAACTTTAAGGTATTTATCTTCACAGGCTTCTCGGGGGTGGGAGCACCAGGCTTCCTATGTAATAGTAACCTAGTATAGGTGGTCAAGTGATCAAGTGAAATCAATGTATCGAGAAGAGCTTCTTGTTTGTCACGGAAAATTGTGCTTAATTAATTCCTGTAATAATTATACTTTTTAAGTGAGTTTTCTATTATAATTATACAAAATGGTTTGAGATAAAGCCTTGATCAAGGCAACTATAGTACTGTACTACCTGTCTGTTAAAACTAACCTCCTTGTTGCAAATGGTGATCTGTGTAGTAATGACTTCAACGCACAAGACAAGGCCTTTAATCATGAAGAGGGCTATACTAAGTAAACAAAAAAGAAAAAAATAGAATGATGATAGAGGGCAGAGAGCAAATGAAAGGTGAGAAAAGCAGAAAATCATATAAACAATAATACCGGAGGCATTTCTCTGAAATAACACATCATCCATGGGTGTCCCCTCCACACCAAGCCTGATTAAAGGCCTTGCCTTGCAGATAAAAGTCATTACTGCATAGATCACAATTTGCAACCAGGAGGTTTGATTTAACAGACAGGTAGTACACATACCTTGTAACATCCACCTTAGGAATAATTATTGTGTTTTGCAAATGTCCTCTTTTTTTTTTTTTTTTTGCAGGTGCATTTTTTAATTGCATGATCTCATAATTCTAAAGGCCGTTTTTTTTTTTTTTTTTTTTTTTTTTTTTTTGTAAGAAAGAGTATATTCCTTCCCTGTTTATAAAACGTGGAATATTTCATATACTATACTTATGATACTGCCCCCCCAGTTTTCACAGAACAGTAACGCTGTTTTCATTTATGACACAGCCTACTGCAAATGATAGCTCAAAAGTGTTTTTCAAGAAATTTGAATTATGGTCCACTCTATTACAAAACATTTCAATGTGAAGCTTTCAACTATAGAAAGTTTTCTGTCAGTCAAATTTGTTCAAAGTCTATTAGTCAGTGAGAACGAAATAATGTAGTGTCCCCCTACTTTCTAGACACCAACAGTCCTAAAGTAGGTAATTTAACATCAGTAACTTAATGCCTGAGAAAGGACTCCTGTTAGTCTAAAATCTCAAGTAACTAAAAAAAATTTATGTTGGTCCAATAAAAGGTGGCACATCAATTCTGTGATGCATTTTTTTTTTCTGTCAGTCAAAGTCATTCATGTTAATACCTTAATCTTTAACTGTGTTTTGGAAAGGATTTTCTCTAACAACTTCTATATATTTCACCATTCATTGTGTTATCTTACCATTAATTTCTAGTAATAGAATTGTCAGGAGGCCTTCAACATTACAGAGTTCCTTGGATAGAACATAACCAGTTATATTCATAGTTCCAAAGGCTGGGTAAATGTTTTTGAGCCTGTAAGGGCATTGAGAACACAGTGTCTGGATTCAGTGACTATGTAGCTTGGGAATTCTTAAAAGCATCTCACTTTACCTTATCAACAATAGCTCCATAAACAGCAGTATAAAATATAATGTTAAAATGTCTCTATACTTATTGATTTGCAAATGAGTGCCAAATATCATCAGAGAATTATTTAGTTTGAAAAAAAGTCAATATACATTAATTCTCTAATTCGGGTCTATATTATATATCCAAAGTTTCAAAACTTCAAACCTCATATGTTCAACAACATATGAGCGAAGTTTGAAACATCGAAAATATAATAAAAAAATTAGAAAATAATACCTTACCTAAATGCTCTGAGATGGGGGAGCAAACCCACCTGCACCCCCCTACTTAAATATACTAACTCCAAGATCACACTTCAGTGCAGAAAAGGGAAATTTGCCCATTCTGTGCTGTACGGAGCTGTTGCTTTTCACCTTTGAACTTTTTTAAAGTTCAATCATATGATGTCGACCATATGACATTCAAACTTTAAAACATTCAAATAATTAATAGGGACCCCCTCTAATTCATTTATTATGGTAAGCTTGTAAACTATCCATAATTTACTCTGAAGCTGCCATTAACTAATTGAATAAAGACTGAAAATCTTGACTTTAACATTGTAGAGGAAAACTACTTAAAGGGTGGAATTTTCTTGGTTTATTTCCTCAGTATATTCTTGAGTGTCAGCAGATTGCATTTTATGTAAATACAAAATAATGAATTGCGCTCATTCATTGTTCTGACATATGGAACAAATACATTTATCATGGTAATATATAGTAGGAAAAAATCTCTCGGCTCCACCATAGCTGTAAAAATGTTAAAAACAAACTTTAATCTTCAGTAGAAACAACAAAAATAGGAGCACAGTAAAATTCCCTGATAAGCACTTTCGGCTTACTAGCCTTCATCAGATCATATATCTTAGCTGTGCTCACCCTGAATTTAAAGACATAATACACCAACAGAATAAACCAATCAATGTTCTAGACACATAGTCATAACCAATGAAAATTTATTAGTTTGCATACAACATATCTCCTGTGTCTTGTTGTGAGCCAATCATTATTGTATCTCAAGGTATAAAATATATGGTATACTAGTGGCAGAACAATCCAATAGCAACAAAGTTAATGATTTGCATACAGCATAAATAGTCCAGTATTGCAAACGAATGCATATCAGGCACAAATATGACCATTATGTTTATGTAGTAGACTGCAGCATAGAAACTCCACCATTACATGACTGCAAACATTTTCTTGCCAAACAAGCATAAACACTTCCCATAAAAATGCCAACCCAAAGTGTGTAGAAGTACTTCTCATACACTTTCAAACAAACGTCTGCATAAGCATTTCCAAAACATTCTGTTTTAATTCAATAAAGGTTTATAAAATAAAAATGTATTTAAGTAAGAAACTGAATGCTGTGTAAAATGATGTGCGAATTTATTTTGCGTATTTTCTTTATTGTCTACCCCCTTTTTCTCTACATTTCTTATTGTAATAATACATTACGCTGTCCTCTCTTCCATTTACATTCATTTTTTATAGAATTAAAATCTCATGGAGTGAAGCAGCTTAAGGAGCTCTCACTGTCTGCCTCTCTGGAGATGTCCTTGCAGGGTTGAGGTGGTGGTACTGGTCCTGCAAGCACCCTGGCAAGCCTTACTGAATGGGGGCTTAGGGACTTGGTTGAGGACATGCTAGAAGAGGTATTTGATAGGTGGATTCAGTCAGTTGTGGCCTTGCTTCAGTGTGTTGAATACAAATTTTCTCAGCTGGTGCTGATCAACATACCACCACAGGAAACTACCACCTCAAGTTTGGGGTTTTCTTTTGTTCCATCATCTGATAGTAGAAATATTTGAAACCCTGTGGGCTGGGACTTCTGCTGGTGCCTCTTTAGCTCATCTTCCCTTATTCTTTCACCTGTACCTCATACATATGTCCCATCAAAACTATCCTCTTAAATAAAGAAAATGGGGGGTCTATCCCCTGCCAAAAGCATTGTGCCTCTTCTCTCATCTCCTCCAGCACAAGATTCTTGATGCTTTCTTCCTCTGGTCCCCTCTCTATCATCCCTCCCCTTTTAAAATCTTTCTTATCTTCTACTTTCTTTTCCTTAATGAAACCATCACGGCGTCCACATAAAGATACTCCCACATAAAACATAGTAAACCTTTTATTTTTAAAATATTAATAATAAAAGCTAAACAGTCTGTCAGTTGCCTTAGGTCTTTCAAGCATGACTGTGCAAGGTCACATCCATCCAAAATATCTGAATACATACAACCAAAAAGCAGAAATCCAAAAGAAAGAAAAACATGAGCGGAGCTGCGGCTCTAGAAATGTATTAACAAGCTTAAGTGCTATTGTCCGTGGTAATGAGGACTTCATCAGTATAACCAATACTCCCTCCCTGGTTAAATTTATACCTGAATACAGTCACATGACTCATAAATTAATGCCTATTAAGCAAATTAATCATTTAAAAGTATTACATATCTTAAAATGCATGGTTAAAAACATCAACAACAATACAAAACAATGTAACAGAAAATATGCACCAAAAAAGTTAAAGGAATAAGCACATAATGAGGGATGTCAAATATATTATTGTTAAGACAAATACATAAAAAACAAGCAGCATGTATTCTGTTAAAACCCCAAACATATACCAAGGAGCCAGATAACTAAAAAGCCCCCTCAGATAGCCAAGGAAGCTTTTAGTTTGAGAACACTACTTACAGATATTATCTCATTCAGACCAGGAGGGACAGAAGCATTATACTTAATCTGCCACCTCAATTCCATATATTCCAAAAATAGATTGGAAGGACCACTCCTCAATCCCAACACAACATGGTCAATAGCCATGAATTTAAAAAAAAATGTGAAGGGTTATTTTTAATGTGTTTAACTAGTGTATTCCTTTCATCCGCCCTTTGGATATTGACCTGGTGCTGGAAAATCCTATTTTTTAGGACCCGAACAATATTCCCAATGTAAAAACTTTGATGTCTTGGGCACTGTGCCATGTATACAACACCTTTACTATCACAATTGCACCTGGAGATGGGTTTTATAGTTCCAAAACTCTCCAGATATATACCACATCTCTCAATCACAAAGCTACATGGGGAACAATACCCAAATTTCACCATTTTCCCTTACATTTTACTCTTAGTAGGGACCTCAATCAAACTCTTAAAACATGTATCTTTTTTATACAGCATCAAGGGGTTCTCCCCTGCTTTATTTAAATAATACTGCTCTACTCCAAAACACACACCAATATTTTTGAAATTGAAAAATGGTAAAACAAGAGATCTCCAAAATCTGGCTTGCCTGTCTAGTGCAGATCCAGTTTGTCCTAGAAAATTGCCATTGCAACCCTCACTTACTCCAAGTAGTGGTAAAAAATACCCTTGCTTCCTCTTATCAACTTCCTGAAATATATTGTTTAAAAATGGTCCAGGATAAGGCCTCCTAGTTAACATTCCCCTTAACGTAAGGCATTATCTTTGAAACACATGGTCATCACTCACCATTCATGCTATCCTCACACACTGGCCCTTGACCAGAGATCTCTTCTGGTGAAGGAGATGCCAACTCTAGAAGTGCAGCAAAGAGTTGCAGTATATGGGTTTTCTATACAAGGTAGACTGAAACATTCTTTGTGTTTTGTTTTTAATAATATACACATCCAAATAGTTGACCCTGTCCTCCTGGACCTACAAAGTAATCCACAAAAAAGCAGTACTGTTGTTCAAAAATTCATAGAATTCATCCATTCTGACACTGGTATATTTCCAAAGAATTATGATGTAAACTGAAAAACACCCATATATTGTCCAACACTCCTTAAACACTAATTAGAATACCATAGTGGTTCCTCAATGGACCAGTACAATATTGGCAAATATGGGGGCAAACGTGGCCTACATAGCTACCCTGTTCTTCTGGTCGAATAACTGTTTTTCAAAGTAAATAAAATTATTCTCAAATACAACCTCCATCAGGGCCCTGAGGATCAAAATCTTTGAATGCTCCAAGTTTGATCCATAACATAAGAATTCATAGAACATTTTCAACCCCTCCACAAGAGGGATGACTGGAAACAAGGTCCTGCACGTTAATAGTCACAAATATCATTTGAGTACAGATCCTTGGTCACCTTAGACAAAAAGTTCCAAGAATCTTTGAGCACATACATGTCCTCATCCAGAACATCATTGGTGTGAAATCAATGTATTTCGCTAAAGGGAATGTCTTAGAATCTTTTGCATCCACTATAGGTTTTAATGGTGTATCCACAATTCTTTTGTGTATCTTGGGGATGCCAAAAATGGTGGGGACCATTTGCATCCACTACAGGTCTTAATGGTGGATCCACAATTTTTTTGTGCATCTTGGAGATGGCAAAAATGGTGGGGACCCCGGGTTATGCTACCCTGAGGAATGCAAATTTATCTGTGTTGATCTGATCATTAAGCAACAGATCTTCTAACGCCACATCAATTCTCCGACAGGCAATATTCATTTCATTAACAGAAATTTCCTCATAGGTTTCAGTGTATAATACTGCAACATTTTGCTGACATAATCATTGCAACCCATACTAACTAGACCCCCATCTTTATTGGGTTTTATCACCCTAACTTGCTTGATCACCATAATTTCCTTTAACGGTCCCCATTCTTACTGACTTAAATTAGTGGAGTGTTTATGTGGGCCTTTCACAAGCTTCCTAATTTCTCCATCACAGATATGCACAAATAGTTTCACAATGGGATGCAAAGGGGGAATAAATATATTAGGTCTTTTTCATGTTGGGAAATCCACAAAGGTACATTTGAAAAAACATTCATTAATTTGAGCAAATCCTTTCTCATATTTTAAATAAAGCAAAATCATTTATAAATGAATGTTTGCTCAAACTGAATTCTCGCTGGCAGCCTTTTGTATGGCATTATGGTATAGTAGGGAAAAGGAATTTGTCCTTAACTTGCTAATGTGTGATCTTGGAATTAGCGTTTGAATTAGCTAGTGGTCTGCTGATGCTAGGGGGATTGCACCCCCCACTGAAAAAAATGTTCATTTCCAACCATAAATATGATAGCTATCAAGTTTACATTCTGAAATGTTAAGCGGGTCTGTATCACATCGTCATACTTGTATAAGTTCATATGATGTAATATCAAACTCAAAAGTCCAAAACCCAAAAACAGCGAAGCCATGGCACATCCCAGCTTTTGTACTTTAAACATAAAACTCATATTCCATATACTTGCAATGACACTGTAAACTCAATTTATTATTCTCAAATATATATGTCAAACATGTGTTTTGATTACTTTTAGAAGACCAAGAAGTTGTCTGGAAACCTATATAGTTGGGAGTCTTTAGATTTCTTCCTTAATTAACATTTTATCATCTGCAAGTTGTACATTTCATAGTACATTTCATACTATTTATTTTAGAGTGAATATGATGTACTTTTTGAGCTGCTGTAGAACTGCAGGAATTTGGCCAAAATTCTCCTCTAATTTTAAGAAACTCAAAATCTTGTAGAGAATGAAACTGGTATTACATCGGTAGTATGCAAGTAACCAGCATCAACTCTGAAAATAATATCCTTGTTTTTGTGATGCCTGCCTAGGTTAAATTTCACACTAATACAGACTAGATCAGCTAGACTTTAACATCATTAAATTTGTCCAGTTCTTCATGATTCTTCAGAATGCCACAGAAATGCATCGGTTCATAAGCTAATCTAAATAAGGTTTGCTTTCACAAAAGACTTGCATAGGTTTCCTCACCTTTCATTAAAATACTATTCCCTTAATGTTCTGCTGCTAAAAAAATTGAATGTGGCTTAACTTTTCATTAATACTGCAAAATATACAGTATCAACTCATTTGTAGCATGCATAACAATTATACTGAATTGCTGGTTTATATGAATCTTCAGTTTTATATATGCTAAAGCAACATATTTTAGAATAAGCATCTGGCTAGGTTGTTGCAGGTTTTATATTGTGTGTTGTTTACACTAAAGCCAGTGAGCTGGCGTTTCAGTAATCTGTTATTATAGCTGCCAGTCCAGATCTCTTTTTTCCCTATTAGGCTAGTTAAGTCACTATCAAGTTCACATTTCCACCAGATTCTGATGCATTCATGCTCCATTTTACACCCGATGTTCTTTTCAGCATTCTCACACTCGAATGGTTGAACTTCCTTAACTAAGTAACTCACTGTATTAATAAGAGGCAGAATACAACAAGAGAAAATGCAGCTTACAAAATGATATTAAGATAGTTAAAACCGGAATGTCCTATAGTGGAATTATTAATCACTGCTTTATGGTTGTTGTTCACGTTTTAGTAAGTACATATGTTTATAACTGAGAAAGCTGCATGTTATTGAGGGACGCAGTATGAAGCACTTTGGTATGGGATAGAAAATGATTGTTAATATCCTTTTATGCTATACTATACTGGAGATATTGTTAACTTTCTGCTTGTACTTATGAAGATATGCAACATTTCTTTATGTAATTTAGTTCCTAAACTAACTTAATTGCACATTATTGTACTGTACCATGAGAAACCTTAGCTTATGACCAAAAACGGTCACTAATACTTTCAGTGTAAAATATGCATCTAGAGAGATATTTGGTGTTGTGATGATAATTATACAGAAACATATACATATCCATATTTATTTAAATATTTCACTAAACAAGCACTCGTGAAGGATGTATTGCTGCAAGATGAAAAGCTTCTGTCAGACTAAACAAAAATGCATTGATACTGTATGTCGAGTTAAACAGTTTCCATATTATGAAAAGCTGCTTGTGTAACTTAAAAGAAAAATATAATACTTTGTATACATTCTAATATTTTCTAGTATTAAAGGAAACATTCTGAATATACAGTGACTATTATCACTATAAAGAAAAGCATTTTGCTTGCAACACTTTTGATTGCATCCTTATTTATATGTATTGCTCACAAGATAAATACATCAATATAGCTTATACTTTTTAACAATGTCTCAGAAAATGCCCTGGAATCTAAGGATTTGTGTGGGCTGATAAAGATGTGACATTCCACATTTCAGAGAACTTAATGAGTTAAAATTATTAATAGGAGGTTAGAATATGTGAGACCAACTCCACAAATCAGCCAGTTACAAGTAGTGTCCCTGAAGGCTCTGCGCAAGACCCATTCGTCTTTGGCATCTACTTCACAGATGTCAAAGCCAATGTCAATAGCATCTAGCTAATCATGTTCACAGATGGTTGTAAACTGGCAGCAGTCATTCACTCTTTCCAAGATAAAAACACCCTTCAGAAAGGTCTAACACCGAGAAATATTTAGTGTCAAAGCCATTGCTTAAAACTCAGTACAAGACATGCATTACAGCATCTTTTGGGAATCTGACCACCCTGTGTAACTATATTATCAATAAAACACACCTAAAAGTTGATACACTAGTCAGACATCTGGGAACTCATGTAGACAGTAACCTAACTTTCAAACAATATGTGTCCAAGGTGGTAAGAAAATTCTTCAGTGTTGCTCATCTTATAAATAAGGACATGGCATCTTGGTCCAGAGAGGTCATCATACCACTGTAACCAGCCCTTCATTACACTTATCATAGAGTATAATGTCCACCTCGGTATGTACCTGACCAGACACATGCAGCAAATGGAACATCCACAAAGGTCCCTTACAAAAAGAATACAAGGAGTAAACACAATGGCCTACTCTGATCACATGAAAGCCTTCTCTCTTTACTCGGTATCATTCAGACTTCATTCAGGTGATGTTTACCTGGTGTATAAGGTATTCCAGGACCCTGTTTGGACAAACATTTCACTCATTCAAAAAACAAACAGCATCAGAACTACTAGATCATAAAAATCTAAATTTTGCTTGCAACATAAATTGGACATGTTGAGAGACAGATATGTTTCTCAGAGAAGTCCAATTGTCTGAACCAGGCTTCCCATTAATGTGAAGCAGAATTCTTCCCTAACCCTATTAAGTGCAACTTGAAGCAGTTGATGGAGATTGGCAGCCAGTAAATAACCCACTATATAATAATTGAATGGCTAGGCTTATAATGGCTACACCTATGAGCCTATGTAAGATGTCATAGTTTCCAATATCTGTACACATCATTCAGTCTATTATCATAGTTCTGAATTTCTGTTTTGTTTATTTCAATAGGTCATGTCATTTCATTATTCAATATATATATATATATATATATATATATATATACACGTGTGCATGTGTGTGTGTGTGTGTGTGTGTGTGTGTGTGTGTGTGTGTGTGTGTGTGTATATGTATATATTTAGTTTGCTATTAGAATCCTGAAGCCCAAAATCTTGAAACTAATAATCGTGGGGAGATAATATCAAAAGACCGCAATGGTGAAGACCACAATATAGAACTCCTGTATTTGCCCCCTGCAGAACTCACAATATCACTTATTCCTACATTCTTACTAGTAGGGGGGAATTCGGTATTCAACAATTTTAGACATTGCCATCCTCAGCTGGTTAGACTGATGTAAATATAAAACAACATTATAGGATTTGTTTTCCTCCCATAGGCTATGCAGAATTTATCAAAGTTTCTATAGGCTGTGAGCCCTGCAGTTTTACTCTGAATGTGTACATATTTGCAGTATTCATGCATGCATATAGACTGACTGTTCCATGCAGCACATGTGGGATGGACCCTTAAAACAAACTCTTAACAACTGTCCAAGGCTGTCCTTTCCAGACACATATTCAAATCACTGTGGAACTGGAGTTCTTAACTTTATCAAGCTGGTATTCACGGTCAGTGAATGGCCCAGACCCAACAATCAGATCCAAGTCTTATAGCAGGCAACAGTCAGGATTTACATATTAATTTCTGTGTTTCCTTTCTTCTGTGGGATTTCACATATCTTGTATATCTTAAACTATTTGCCATTCATTTGTGCATTTTGATTTTGGTTTTCCCATTGTAGTTGAGTACTATGCATTTGTTTTTGTGTAAAATGTTTACTAGATTTTAACACGTCATTCACATATTTTGTAATTGAAAGTTATTTGGGTTCTGTTATTTATTTCTTGATATGCATTACTTATTTTTATTGCTTGTATATCATCCATGGTGTACAGACTTCTGAGATGTCACAACATTTGTTTTCACAGCATCCTGTTTCATGTGGCTAAATCATTTTAGCTTTCAGTATTAAAATGTAAATGCATTGACTGATATACTGTGTGCTTTTAATTGTTTAATGGATTGCTTTTGCAACATGTCTCTACAAATACATGTCTCTAAACATGTTTTACCTTAATATTCTTGGGCAGCATTTAGTAAAGCGGTGGTATTTAGACATACAGGAGATGCATGTTTGATTGATGTTTTTTTTCTTTACTTATAACCCTAGAAAGCATAAGCATTTTTATGGTATTTATGAAGATTTCTTTACTTTACCTGCACTCTACTATAGCAGAAACTGTTACAAAAAGCTTTCTAACAGCATTTCTGTTTGTCTCTTCAGCATTTGTATTGTGCATGCTTAATCCTACACCCTGACATTTGTCTATTAGAGATAAGGTCTACACACATATTTTTACTGTTAGGGGGTACTTATTTCTTTTAGAGGCAAAGTCCGCAAACCTACTTTTACTGTCAGGGTACTTATTTCTGTAACATGATTTTTAAATGGTCACATATACTTTTAGCTGAATGGAACTAAAAAGAACTTCGAGCCTACACATATTTATCTGTGCTGGACTTTTGCTGTGTTCCCTATTACAAAAATGGAAGACAACTCAGACCTTTCCCTTATTTACTGGCAGTTTACTGTATCAATTTATGACTTTAAAATACAGCAAAGTATATTTGATACTGCTAAATAAGCCAACCATCTCCAATATTTTTGGCTCATTTTCTAAGTTATTATTGTTGTTGTTGTTATTGTTCCTTTTGTCTTCAGCTTGTACGATAATTAATAACAACCTGTATTATTACTTTACAAAACGGGAGTTAGAATCGTTTTTGTTGTTGTTGTTAAGAATAGAGACTGATCATAGCATCTACTTCCCACATTTGTGTTATAGAATGTTTTTACGCTAGTTCAGGTGTCCACAGCACCGCAGCTGTAATTTGAATGTCTCTAGCCCTACAACTTTCACACATGCTGTCAAATGATTGCACCACACACAGTGTTGGGGTGGGGCCTTAAACTTACACTTCCCCCATTCATCAGCCATTACTTATCAGTACAGTTGTACTGTTTTAGCCTCCAACTTTGCTCATTAAAAACTCCACCACTTATCGCTCATGACTTAACATTGATAGATTAGTAAGAACCTAGTGAGATATTAAGTGCAGCGAATACTTAATGACACAACCAGAATATTCATTAATGATGCAATAGCCAGCAATTAAAAAAGTTCTCTAGATGTTTATTAAAATATCATTACCTATAATGTCACTTTCATAATATGCTGTCAGAATAACCTGCATCCATCTTCCCTTTGAGTACCTTTTCACAGATGAAGTCCCAAACCATAGCAGAGAAAACCATTGTAGTCTTAAGCAAATGCCCACTTCTCTAGCATTACTAGACACCTCCCATTCAAAAATGACACTTTTCAAAGATCTACCCAGCATATTACCTAAATCATCTAACAATTTCCTAAGAATACATAAGCTCAATATAAACAATATTCAAATATCAAAGCAGTGTAATAACCACAAACCTAAAAATTTCCCAAACCCCTCTGTCCTACATAACACCAATATTCCTTCTTTGATTGTGCAGGCATATATCCAAAATCCTGTAGAACTTACTAGTAACTGTCCACTATCCACATTCAGCTTTAAAAACATTTTCAGATGCAGTCATTTGAAATACACGTAGCTTGAAGATTTCTGACCAAAATGACTCCTGGTTATGTAAACAAGCAATAGGCAAAAAGGACTTATAATCAGCTGAAACAGTCAAGCAAGCACTGTTAGTAGCTGCTCTTCCAATACCAGTTACAGTAAATTTTCAGGCCATTAAATCATCCCTTCAACACTGTCTTTATTTTCAAAAAAGATGAGAAGCTACATTTTTGTTAGCATGTGTGATCTATAAATTCTCAAGACAAGATATAATGCCACAGAAATATGTCATATATGAATCTTATTACTTCTAAAACACTTATTGAAGCATATTTTACCTAAATTATGATTATATGTTCTTATTTTTTGTATGCATTTCTATGTGTGCCCTTGACTGGTATAATGCATCAGGTAGCAATCTAAATGTGAATGCATTCATTAATAAAAAGAAACCATACTTCATTAAAAACTAGACTTTTAAATTTCTCAACAAAGTGCATCTATCACAGCCAAGCAACAGGACAATTTAACTGCACTCTCTACCTCTTTTTCATTGGCATATGCATGGGGATCCAGTGGAATGACTTTGCCTGTCAAAGTATTCTGAGTTTTTTCCTGCTTTATATTTTATAGTTTCTCTTTATTTTAGCACTAATATTTGCTTTTTTTTCCAGACTCATAGGAGGGTGGCTTAATGGTTAAGGTGTTTGCCTTACAAACGCAAGGTGCAGGGTTTAAATCTCACAAGGGATAATTGGCTAGGCTTAAAATGGCTCACAAGGGAAGTTAGCTTAGTACTAATCTATGAACCTATAATGTTTCATATTGTATTGGCTTTGGGGGAAAAAACTTATTAACATCATTTCCACTTAATTTGAAGACCTTGTTTTAATATGACTTTGCACCCTTAATTAATGGTCTGTTTTCTTAATCCATCTTGTAATATTGTCTAATTCTTGTTAGTCTCTGCAGTCATTCAGTTCCCATAAAGCTTTTTTACCTTTATTAAAGTTATAGAATGCTTCATGTATATTGGTCCTTTAAGTACTGCTATGTTGTTAATTCTTCAAATGATAGAAAAAGTATAAACAATGACTTCTGTAACAGCCAAAATACAAACATAGGTGAAGAATAAATGTGATAAATAGGTCTTTCGCTTTTTCATAATATTGTCTTTTATGTTGACATGTCATTCTCTGGCATGATGCATGTGGCTGGTGTTACCTCGCCTTGCCTCCTTAATGCATCCTCTGACACCATCAGGACAATCTAGCCTTCACTCACCCAGCACAGCTATTCTGTTTGCATTTGATGTGTTTTTCTTCTTTGTTTGGAGAAATTCTTTTTTTCCTACAACTGCTATACAGTTATTTGTAATAGCTTCACATCAAAACCACAGCGAGTCTGCAGCTGCTGTGATTCTGTTCTACAGAATTTCCCTTCTGTTTCTTCTCTACTTCCCCTCAGCTTATCACTGGCAGATGTGGCGAAATACACCTGCAGTGTAAGTCACAGTAAATGCTGTGCATACAGTAAGAATCCATTTTAACTGCTGGTTCTGAAACTGGACTGAATTTCTTCTGGTTGGTAGTGCTAAGCTAAACCAATACATTTTTTAGCAGTACAGGTCAGTTCTTACTGCCAGCTCTAAAAGTAGTCAACAAGAAACACTGTGCATATGACCTGTATTAGCGTATTATTAAAAACTAAACATTAGACGTAGATCAGGAAAGCTTAATCTTCCTAGCATTCCCAAATCCCTAATCAAAGTTTATGCTAAATTAAAAAGGTTTATAGCCTGTGTAGGTTTGCCTTCCCACAGGCATTATTATGTTATATAGCCCATCTTCAGAGATTAGGACCTCTCGGTTAGGTGTATAGTTAATGTTAATATTTTATCTAATGACTTTTCAGTGAATCTGCTTTCCAGTCATCTCTTAACAGAACCTGTTCCTGGCAAGAGTTGGATTTCCTCTCTTTCTGTACAGTCTCAGACAAAATGCTAAGCAGTAATCATTTAACAAATGATTAAGTTAGAAATGGCATGGTGTATGCTAATGTTGAGTGGTTTTGTGTTAAGTCATTACAGCCTAGTGACACCTCCAGATATCTCTGAAGTTGTATCCTAGTGTCTGTATGTGTCAAATATTTTTTTCAATTTTGCATTAATAATTCTAAAACTATGTTACATACAAGATATTAGACAATTTTATCTTAAAGTTTGCATGATGGCAAACAAAACTGGATTGATATCTGATCTCTTTTTAGTGTGGCTTAAGAAAGACTGAATATTATTCGTATAGTATTTATTTGCATAGTAATTTTTCATATTTCTCTAAATATCTCATAAATCAAGTAACACATGCAGAAGTGCTTAGCCTCATATGAAAGCTCATTGATGTATGAAAACATTGCTTTCAGTATGTTTCTTCCTTTAATGGCTGAGATATTTCAAGCTGTTTATACAGAAATTAATATTTACCATGTTGATTGTGACTTCCAAAATCAAATTTAAGACCTATAACTGAATAATTGCAACGAGTGTAAAGATTATTTTGTGCTGAATAACTTGCCACTTATAGTTTTCAATTAACATGTAAAGATCTAGAGATATGAATATTTGTTTCAACTGTAAAGTGATAATTTCATTTCTTAAAAGCTCAGGTCCCACCCTTTTGAAGGAAGAGTACAAATTTGGAAGAGCTCCATTGGAAAGAACAAGTTAAACAGTCATGTTAAGTGTTATCATACTGAAGAAACTGCAACTATTTTATAAATATCTAGACTACTCCGAGGTACTAGGCACTGAGCTCTTTCAAGACACAGCCAAATGAGGAATCTTCAAAACCTCCTTTTGTCTCTTTTCTCGTTCAGGTCTTTATGGGTGAATGTCTGCCAATGGCACTGTACTTCACTGTAAAGTATCTTGGTTCAAAACCTAGTGCATCCGTGAGTCACTGCATTAATATATTTGAAGCAACAACATTTTCATCCAGCTGAGTCTGCCTTGTTTTTGCATAATAAACCAGTGCTCCTTTTGTGTAGTGTGTGATTATTGTACAAACATAATTTAAAGTGAAGGTACATAAATCAATGCACTTTCATTTGTAAAAAAAATACATTTATAACATATTAGAGGCAATTTAAAGAACTTTACATTACTTTAGTAATATTCTGTGTTTACCTTAGCCTCAGTGACACCTAGAGCCCAGACAAAAATTATACAACCTGAGAATGTGTTATACAGGATGCATGCTGTCCGTATTAAAAATGAAAAGGAAGTGGCTGCAGAGGTGAAGAGCAGCTGGCCAGTGAAGTTTAACTGCATTCCTTTAACACACAGGTATAAAATGAGCAGCTCTGTGTGGTCTTGTAGTGACCCACTGATGTTATTACTCACACAGTGTGATAATGTGCAAGAATATAGTAACAGTAATCAAAGATTTCAAACACTGGGCACTATCAGTAGTAAAATAATTTCCAACATGAAGTACAACTAGTTATCTGCAGTTATAACATTATTACATCACAGGCTTTTTCCTTCTGAAACAGATGTAATGATTAAATCACACTAATCTGTGCAGTTAATGCATTATATGGTGTATCTTAATGCCTAACACAAAAATAATCAACACACTCTGTTTCACAAAACACAAGCAAACTTTAAACTTTCGGAGGTTTTCCTTTGAAACATGCACAATAATACCACTCTTTACTATTTATAGACTTTTCAGATATTCCATTTGCAGTCAGGAATAAATCAAATTTCAAGATCTGAATGTTCTATTTTTCATGCTAATTATCCAAGAGTGCGATGTTTCAGAGTGGCCAAATGTAGAATGATAGAAAAGATGAGATGACTTACTTGTGATTATTTTTCATACCGACTGCATGTGACTATTTTAGCAGTGTTTACTTAGAAGGATCAAGATATAAAAGATACTGGACTACACAACGGGCACTTAAGAAACATGTTAGAGGTAAAGGTATGCTTAAAGATAAGTATATGTAGGGAGTGACAGGGTAAGGGTTAGCCCACATTAATAAGGATGGGGAGAGATGGCATCGCTGACTCTAACCCTATGCCTTACTTTATAGGAAATTCTTTTTCCAGAACATTACCACTGCATAAGACATGAAGAAATGCAGCACCACAAATTTAAAAAAAAGTAGGGGTGATGTGTTCTTAACATACACATGTATAACATATATCTAGATATAGCTATATGTGCACATTAGAAAATTTTGATAGAGTTAAAAGTTGAGAGAGACAACCATGAAACCTAAATGTAATGTCAGAAATATCAACATGCATCAGAAATAGGAAACCTATAGTATGTTATCTCTGTCCATGGTAATCCAGGAAATGGCACTTTCTCTTTTGTAGTGTGATCTTGAAGTTAGTGTATATAATTAGCAGGGATTATAGGCTCATAGGTTCATAGGTTCATACTAGGCTATCTGCCCAAGGGCATTTATAAGCCTAGCCCATAGTTATTTGGCTTTCGCCACCCCTTTAGTTTGAATAAAACTATGCCCATTATTTTGCTGTGCCTCTGTCAAGCAGTGACACTGAAGTAATCCCTGGGGTATATCTGCAATCCCCCATCCATTTGTCAAGATTCCTCTTGAACAAGGCCAGCGAGGTGCTCTGCCTCACATGTACCGGGATTTTGTTCCACAGCATAGGGAGTCTCTGGGTGATGAATCTGTCCCTCCAGCACGTTCTATTAATAACCGTGTCAAGGTTTAAGTCTCCCACCCTTGTGGTTCTGAGGGATCTAGATTTTTTGAGGTGAAGCATATTCATCAAATCAGGGTTTGACATGGCCTTATATGTCAGGCACAGGTCACCTCTGAGCAAGCGGTATGAGACTGAATAGAGCTGGAGTTCTTTCAGTCGGGCAGCATAAGACATATTTTTGAGACCCTTTATCCTTTTGGTGAGGAACTTTTGGGGCCTTTCCAGCTGCTGCAGGTGTCGGGTCAGATACATTCCGAATGGGGCATTGTACTCAATCATAGGTCTTATGAGTGATGAGTACAGGAGGACGATGACCTCCCTTGATCTAGATGTGAATCCCTTCATGATCAGGTGGGCAATGTAGAAGGTTTTCCTAACTACTTTAGCAACATGAGTGTCAAGCGAAGGCTACTGTCAACCTGGGTCCCCAGATCCCTGATGACTTCTTCTGTGCTCAGTGGATTGCCACCTATATGGTAGCTAGGGGTAACCTTGTTTTTCCCGAAGGGTATGACTATGCATTTCTTGGCATTTAACTTTAGGCCATGGCTCTGGCACCAGTTATCCGTTTCTGTGAGGCCCTTCTGAAGGATATCTGTGTCAGATGTGTTTTCGACTATGGCCCAGTTTGCAGTCATCTGCAAACTTTATCAGCCATAACCCTCCTGTGTTTGCTTGTACTTCAGAAAAGTAGATGCCGAACAAGAGTAGACCCAGGACTGAGCCCTGTGGGACACCACTTGTGACAGGCTTTGAGTCTGACATGGCTCCAGCAACTCTGACCCTGTGGGTTCTGTCACTTAGCCAGTTTGCAACCCATCTTGTGATGTATGGGTTTACATTCAAGCTGATGAGTTTTTCGATGATACCTGAGTGGGGTATTGTGTCGAAGGCCTTTGCCAGGTCAAGGTAGGCTGTATGGACTGCCTTTCCCTCATCAATGGCCTTGGTGACTGTTTCAAAAAAGTCAACCAAGTTTAAAAGGCATGATCTGCCTTTGACAAAGCCAAACTGGGTTGGATCCAAAGTCTGCAAGTTCCCTATGTCTTTATTTATGAGTTCCATTATGATCCTCTCCATGGCTTTGCAGATAAGGCTTGTCAAGCTAATGGGACGGTAATTTCCAGGGTCGGTGGAGGCACCGCCCTTGTGAAGTGGGACCACAGTCGCCGTGCGCCACTCCTTGGGTACGTATCCTGAGGTGAGGCTAAGATTAAACAGCTGTCCTAACTGCGGGTTCAATTCCTCATTGAGTTCGTGGAACACACAGCCGGGGACACCATCCAGTCCCATGGATGCTGTGTTTTTTGCTTTGGAGAGAGCAGTTCTCACCTGGGCATTTGAGATGTTTGGGGGGCTACAATCCTCTGGTATAGATATCTCTCCTTTTGGGGGAGGGGGGGAGAAGTTTGTACTGAACCTGTCAGCCAGTATGTTGGCAATGTGTGTAGGTTCAGTAATCTTCACATCATTTTGAACTAATTCTGAGCATATCTGGGAGTTTCCTCCTAGGTTTCTAACATAGCTAAAGAAGGCCTTATGATTGTCTTTTGAGTCCTTGGCGATTTATCTCTCAAAATTTGCCTTGGATGATTTTATGAGAGCTCTTAGTTTTTTACTTATAATGATCAAAGGTGTCTTACCTTTCAAGGATTTTGCTCTATCTTGTAGTAGCTTCCTCCTTTTGTTGTAGAGCTTGTTTATGGCTGGGGTCCACCAGACTGGACGCTTGCCTTTGGTACAAAGAGTCTTAGTTTTGTTTGGGATTGCCTGATCCATGCAGTCCTGTAGGTGCTGGTAGAAGGCATTTGTAAGTGATTCAGCAGTTTGAGTAATGTTTACCACTGGCTCAGGGGCCTTAAAGGAGACCACACTAGTTTTTAGAAGTGTGAAGTCGGCTTTTGAGAAGTTTTTCACTGTGGTCTTTTTTATTTCAGGTGGGGCGGGATGAGGACCTCCAGCGAGATTAGTTTATGATCTGATCTCACCAGTGAGGGGTATACTTCGGTGTTGAACATTGTGATCCCATGTTCGTGATGATGAGATCAAGTATGTTTTCTCCTCTTGTGGGGATGGTGACTAGTTGTTCCATGGCATTTGAGTTTATGAACTCCAGGAACCTTTGGGCTAGAGTGTTTGGGCTTGAGTAGTGTTCCCAGTCTATATTAGGGTAGTTGAAGTCACCTAGTATGATAGTGTTTGGAGATACATTTATCCCCTCCATTGTTTTCAGGAAGGCCATGTGAGGTTCCTGAGTTTGAGAGGGTGGCCTGTAACATGCTACAAATTGCAGAGCAGTCTTGCCTATGGTTAATTGCACCTGGATGGTCTCCGATGCATCGTGCGTTGCCACCAACCTTGAGGTGTGGGTGTCCTTTATGAATATGGACACCCCCCCTCCTTTCTTGGTGTTGTCTGGATTTTGGGGCCGGAACACATGATATGTGGTGAAACCTGATAGTGCTGGGGTGCTCTCAGGAGCCTTGAACCAGGTTTCTGTCACAGCACAGACATCGATGTTCTCCATACTGAGAAGGGCCTCGAGTGCGTGCATCTTGAGATTGAGACTTCTGGCATTGAGCAGCATTACCCTTAGTTTTTTTACTTTTTTGTGTTCTAGGGTGGTAGGTTTAGAATTTGAGCCTTGCCTAAAAAAGGCACTATGGGGGTGGCAAGAGCCTTTTCCAATATCCGGAAGCCTAGGGGTGACAGGTGCAAGCCGTCCCTTGCGAAGCAGCGTGGCTTGTCCAGCATGTCATCCCAGGCAGACAGACATTGGATCCCCTTTGAATGACACCAGAATTTAAGCCAATTATTAAAGCTGATCATCTTATCACTGTATTGTGGCATCATTCTAGGTGAAGGTAGGATACTGCTCAAGGTCAGGGTCATACCTGCCTGGGCTACATAATCAGAGAGCTCCTCAATGTCTCTTTTCATGTAGTCCAAGGAGGTGCGCCTCAGGTCGTTGACACCAGCGTGGACAATGACTGAGTCGTACTTGTACCTGCTGTTGAGAGACCTGAGTGCTTGTGTTATGTGGCGGATTCTAGCGCCCGACAGGCAGATTACTGTGACCTTCTCCTTACTCAGTCTGGTGAGCGGGACGTCAGTGTGTCTGACTATGGAGTCACCTA